>NC_091935.1:37047892-37647892 GCF_041260155.1 Ptychodera flava
CTGGAAGCTACCTCTGTAGATGTATGTATGGACAGACTATCACAGTGGAAGAATGTGATCTACTTTTGAGAGAAAGCAGTTTGCATCTTAATATTATCCTAATCTAAAATAAAAACTATCAGTGGATAGTTTCAGAGAAAACTTACTCTGTAAATGGTATCTTTGTTTGATGTCACCAATCGTCGACTCAGGAGACAACTGAAAGAAAAAAAAATTGTAAGAACTTGAAATTGTTCTGTTTGATGGACAGAATTGTCAAATTTACACATTTATTTTACATTCTCATTCATTCTGAAAAGTATTAATTTTCATCATGTTATGAACCTGATTATGACCTGAAAATCTGACTGGAAAATGGGTTTTATCATCATTGTAAACTTTCAGTGGTACCGTTTCCTAAATATAAATTTTCGTCCTATCTATCTAGATCTAGATATTTATATTCATTCAGATCCCTCAACTGTAAAAATACTGTGCATTGACCCATTCTTCACTGTGGTTTGGCCAAACCCATTGTCATCAAAGGTGAATGTGGACCTGTTTACAGGGACTTGGGGTGAACAGGTTAAAATATTCACACAAGTAACAATTTAAAAAAACATCACCTTACAATGGTTTGGCAATGCTTTATCAATTTATTGATTGATTACTTTCTTTATTTTATTTCTTCATTTATTTATCTATTTTGGGGCATATTGAGATATCATATAACATGGTTCAGTGGTTCATACACTGACAGCAATATTATTTCCTGTTCATGTTCAATATATATCATGTCTTGGTAGCAAAAATTAAATAAATAAATAATAAATGAATAAATAAATAAATAAATATGTATGTATGTATATATATATATATATATATATATATATATATATATATATATATATATATATATATATATATATGTGTGTGTTGTGTGTGTGTGTATATACACACACAACATAAATATATATTTTTAACATGTAATTTAGGAATTGACTGTAACATTTTAACTTAAAATCTCAATTCACTTTCTTCACTAAGTGTTTTTGCTATGTCTGACATTGCAAATGGGACAGAATATCATATTTTGAATATCTACAACCGTCAAAACATATGGTGCTATCACAACATAAATACTTCTGTTTGATGACAGAATTCAATTGGTCAGTTTAGACAACCACAAGTAAAAAATTTTCACTTAAATATCTTATATTGATTACCATATATATTGACTGCACCTGTCATTGAGTTCATGACCTAAGGAACTACAGTTTTGTAAGTAAGTATGCAGGGTGACATGTACAATCAAAGTACAAAGTTCATAGTCTAGAATATAACGTGTGACCACTAGGAAATGAAACTAGATATGTTGTTCACAAGAACTTGCTTATTTCACTTATTTTACTTCTGCTTTCTGTCAACATATTCTACAACATTTTGAATGCCAGCATTCAGATGTGAGACACAAATGAGGCACTGTATTTGTACAACACTTGTGGTATTTGATGATTGTAAATAAAAATGGACGTAAGTTAATTGCTACTAAAATGGCATGTTGTATAGTCTATCGACATATAAATAACCCTTTGCACTGAGAAAGAATGCTGTCCCCCTATTAAATGGAAATCAACTGCAACAACAATTGGGATGGCATGACCAATAAAGATACTTTGAAGACAACTGGAAAAACATGAATCCATACAAATGGATACAATAAGAGTGGGGTGGAGTTGACCCAATATCCCATGTGGCTTGATTTATAATTTCATCGGATTTTAAGGATTCACAATAAACAAAAAAAAACCTCACAGTAAAAAATGTTAATGGTGTTAGTATTTTGGGAAACTTTTTGTCTCACTAAACTTTGTTTCTATCAACATTGAAGAGAAAATTTGCATGCAGAAATGGTGAAAAGAAGTGGCAAGGTTTTATATCAAATGTTTAGACTGTCAAGGAAAAAAACATGTTATTGTTTTTCTATCTGAAAAAAAATTACTTGGAACCTCTTATTTTCAAAACTGAAAAAAAATGCCTCACATTTACATGCTCATTGATTCAAACCAATATTTGAACCAACTGACTGAAATGATATTGGAAAAATTTCTGCACCATGAAGGTATGTATAAAATTGAAGTTTGGTTTAAATGTAATCTGAAGAAGAAACAGTAGTCCATCATCTGCAATGTTGATTTTGGAGTCTGTCAAAATATACAAATGGATGTCGAAATACCTGACCAGATAAGAAACTTGGGTATGAGTCTTTCAGTAATGATGATAGCAATATTGAAACACTCAACCATAGTTCCTCCACAAAAGGACCATGACTCAACAAACAGTCAAGGCGTGAGTGATAAATCAAAATCAATAAATCAACAGTTGAAGAGACTTGAGCAACAAAAATGTCAAATTACAAAGACAGCACCTGATGTCTTGAAATTCACTTCTGCATTTCGATACACTATCAACCACCAGATTACACAGTACATATTAGTGTCTCACATCATGACACCAATAGGCTACTACAAGCACAACCTGACTACTAGATGGCTACACCAGCTGTTTTGATGAAGAATAGGGTCTCATGGATGAAGACACAAATTTGAAGACTTGAAAATAATAGTAGAAGTTGAGAAATAGAGCTATGTCCATTCTCTGGAGTATAGATAGAGATAAGGCCATTGTCTACAGTACAGGTCCTGTATGTTGTGATCTAACAAAGGAAATCCTCTGGATAAATTATAATGCAAAACGAGAAGTTCTTGATCAAGGATCATGACACTCCTTGGTACTTGTACGGCAACACTAAATTTTGTTTCTACGATATTTAACAAGGAGAGCACTTCCCTGTGAGACTGAAAAATTTGGAAATATGCATCTCCAATGTTGATAAAGGACAATAATCTGTTTTCTCAACTTATTTCTAATTGCATATTGGTTAACTGGTATTATTGGTAACATTAACAACTGTTAGGTTTATTGGTTCCCGCCATTATTCAGAAAACTATGGGCCACCATCGGGAATGAATACTGAGACTTGCCTTACTTCCTCAACAACCATCAAATGAACTACCTCGAGGAAAAATCAAATGTTCTGGAAAAACCCAACACCAAAAAGTGACATAACAAGCAATGAAGCCATAAATACGTTATGCAAGGTAATTCTTTCATAAACCTCTAACCTCTGATAGCGTTGTCAGTGTTTTTCCCGACTTGGCGTGTAATATTTTGACCTGTGTAAAAAAACAAACAAATAAATAAATACATATTAACCCAGAGTTGATTATTAATAAACATAAACACAAAAGCAATATCCAAAGATTAAAGTACATTTATAATGGATATAAATTGCATTATATAAATTGCTATGGCTAATCTTAGAGGCAGTACCTCTTTGGATTTATATATTCTGGAAGTAAATGTTTGATATTTCAGTTTGTCACCTTGCGTACAATGTACAAATAAATATGTGTACTACTGTACTGTGTAGAAGTTTTCGCAAAAATAAACAGTTTGCTATGTTATTGCTCTTGAATTTTGGTCTACATCGTGATGCGTACATTATTTGCAAATATTGTTCTCAGACCTGTTTCTCATAAATATTTCAAACGTTTCATTAGCAACCCGTGCTATTACATGTCAAAGATATCAATCAACCTGCAAAGGAATATACATTCACGGTAAATGGATTATGTAGCACTACAAGTAGATCGTTGCAGCGCTGGTAACAAACGGTGTGTACATGATCTGATGCGTTGTAACGCGTGTGATAGCACAGTTAATGATGAGTAAATCAACAATACATGATTCATACGTAGAACGTTTGCAAAAGTGGGTACTGCTCACCTCCATTTGTGGATTTCAAGAGAATCTTTGGCTCGCTGCTGAAGCGATCTGTGCAAACTCGCGATCAGACGATCTTGGGGTAAAGGTCAGAGATGTTTGGTATGATTGTGTATGTGAGTTCTTTTCTCCAGTAAACATCACCTTTAACCCAACGCGTAGGAAGTGACGTTTTCAATATCGAAGGTTCTAGTAGCTTCGACAACAGTTGGGAGGCTTCCCAGCGAAGGGTATATTCCAGAAGATTCACTTCATGTTATGCAGGGTATAAAGTCAGTTCGACCATCGCTTTTACTCTAATTCGTTCTTTACAGGAGAAGTGAACGGCGTCGACGATATTTGTAGATATTTTAACGACGACAACCAGTGAGTTTGCGCTTGGCTTTACAACAACACAACTGCTACAACCAGTATATTTAACGTACTGCGAAGTTTTTCGCCATGGGAAAGGACTACTACAAAATTCTAGGCATATCTAAGGGTGCTTCGGAGGATGAGATCAAAAAAGCGTACCGGAAAATGGCGCTTAAGTACCACCCAGACAAAAACAAGGCACCAGACGCAGAAGAAAAATTTAAAGACATCGCAGAAGCATACGAAGTTCTCAGCGATAAAGACAAGAGAGAAATTTTCGATAAATATGGAGAAGAAGGTTTAAAGGGCGGCATGCCAGGAGGCAGCGCTGGTGGTGGCCAGAACTTCTCTTATACATTCAGCGGCGACCCAAGGGGCGTATTTGAGTCTTTTTTCGGGACGTCAAGTCCCTTCGATAGCATGTTTGGCTCCATGGGTAACGATGCATTTGGTATGGGAGGTGGCCCAATGGGCAACAGGATGAGGTTCTCCAACTTCGGTGAACCGATGGACGTCGATGGTTTTGGCATGTCGGGTGGTGGCGGAATGGGGAAAAGGCAGGACCCAGCAGTGCACTACGATCTCAAAGTAGCACTCACGGACATTTTTAGCGGCTGTACCAAGAAAATGAAGATCACGAGAAAAGTGTACAACCCAGACGGAAGGACGTCGAGAACTGAAGACAAAGTGCTGCAGATTCAAGTGAAACCTGGCTGGAAGGAAGGCACGAAAATCACATTTCCGAAAGAAGGTGATCAGCACCCAAATAGAATCCCAGCAGACATTGTATTCACTCTTAAAGATAAACCTCACCCAACATTCAAGAGAGATGGAAGTAATTTACTCTACACGGCCAAGATACCCCTCCGAGATGTAAGTATTATAGTATAGTGTTAGTTTATCCCTTCTAATTCCAATTAGTTTGTGTGAATGGCATGTGTGCAATGTTGACTGTTCTCCACAGCGTGGGAAAACAGAGAGGCCGCTAATTTATAAAATAACAATTCATACTTTGCGTATTCTTTTGCTGTAAATATTATTACTTCGTGGATTCATAAACATAAAAACCTCCAAAAAAACGGGGATGGGGTTGTGGTCCACCTTTAAAAATCACCTTGTGAAGAACCCTAATCAATTGTGTGCCACAAAACATTCTGTAGGTAGAAATTTCCTGAAAGCCTATCCTCTTCATTAGCATAATAATAAGATATATGAATATAGAAGTTTCCAGAAAACTGCTAAATTGATGCACCACAGACTGCACAGTATCTGACATTGATATAAATAATCTGTGCAAGTGACTGGCATGCCAGGGAGTTCCAACACTGCCACTGATTTTTCATGACAAACCTATACTTCAAAGTGCATTTCTCCAACAGTGTGTTTCCTCACAACTTTTTCTCAACAATGACTCATTATTTTCCCACAGGCTCTCTGCGGTACAACAGTACAAATCCCTACAATAGATGATAGAACAGTTAGGCTGCCTCTTCACGGTATTGTCAAACCAACCACTAAACAGCGGGTCTCGGGAGAAGGACTTCCATTCCCAAAACAACCTAGTCGGCGGGGAGATCTCATCATAAACTTTGACATTAAATTTCCTGATGAACTTTCAAGACGTGCAAAAGAAATTATTTCAGAAACACTACCAAGATCGTGATAGTCCAGTGTTGTCAGTTCTGTTTTAAGAAGTGACTGAACTTCAGTGTAAGAGACGCTATACAATATTGTGGACAAAAGAACTCAACAGATTGCTCTCATCTTTAATATAGAAAGTGATTGAGCTATTTACAGATTTGTAAACTTAGAATCTCTTCAGTGTACTTGTCAAAACTCAACTTTGCAGCTGACCTGTGCTCTTTATTTACAGGCATTGGATAGTGCTTGATGCAGTGCAAAAATAATCATTTGTATTTTCAGAGCCAAAGATTAATTGTTTACGTTTTTTATAATGTTTGTACAAAAGACTAGGAATGGCAGATGTTAATGCACTAAAGCTACATTTCACAGTATTATAAAAGACCTGTGCACATGTATACACATCTACATAGTCATGTACGTGTACTTATTGACACGCCAACTTGCCATTGACATTAAATATTTTGGACCTGGAGGTGATACAGAGAGTTGTATTGCATCAATTCTTTGCAACAAAGTAATATATATTATCACAGTCCCTCCACCCAGAGAATTGTGATTGGTATGCCACAATAGAAGAGGGCTCTTCCTACAGATAAATGACATTGTGTATGTGTATACACATTCTTTTACATACAAAAAGCTTTTCATTCACAGATGAAATCTTTTGAAATAAATGTTTTTTTTTGCCTCATCCACGATTATTGTTCATGTTTAATTTTGTTCTGCTACTGCATCAAACGCATAAAACAGTACATGCAAACTACAGTACAGACCATGTTTAGCTTTATTACTCGATAAGCCCTGTGCTATCAAGGTCTATCTGGATGAAGGCACCTTCATAATGTTTGGTGTTTACCTTGTTAGTACAGAGCCACATACAAATGAACAATTGGATAGGAAGTATCAAACAATAAGCAAGGATATATAATGCATTATAATTGGCTTCAGAAAATGTAAAAACCAATTGACATGATGTAAACTCTTTTGTTGAACGAGGCCAGAGCTTGAAATGGCAGCAGGCATACATTTTGAAAGCTAAGTTTGGTTTGTACAGTTGGTATGTACCTTCCTTGGTGGTTAAGCCAAGATGTGAGATTGTGGTATTTTTCAGTTTGTAACTTAGCCCAACACTGCACTGTATTGTCCTGTGTGCTAATAGTGAGGATGAAAGGGCCAAGTTGTAGTTTGTACCATACAATTACACATACAATGGTTTCTACCTTTTGTAATATTATTTCAATGTTTGTATAACAGAATTAGTCTATCATGTTTCAATACTAGTTCAAGTTTCTTGTGCAGTGTACGACTACCTCTTACCCCTTCAAGCATACCATATTGATGAGCGTCACCCACAAGACTAACATTCTACGAAACTCAAGCAATATTTTTTATTATCTTTGTTTAAATAGCTTTCATATTGAGATAGAATAGGCCTATAAGCAGACATTCTGAAATATGTAAATATAAATTATTGACTATTGTTTCCACTAACTTATTGTAGCGGGCAAATATGGCGGCATATTAAAATTCTTGTGGTGAGCATGTGTCGCAGTTTTGAATCTTGCAGAAAATTATTCTCTGACAATGACAATGACATTTGTTTTTCAGTGTTGTTAATTCACTGAGTATTTGTGTGACGTTTTTCTAGATATGCTAAATAAAAATGTTTTCAAGAGAGACTTCTTTTTTTAATGAATAAATGTTACCATGTAAGCAAGTGAAAGTCTTTTTATAGCCGTGATATTTCTTGCATTCTTGTTGCATGTAAAATGTATGATTTCTAAATTGCGTGAATATACTGTGATATTTATAGCCTTTGTAATTCAGTATTTGTGCATACCATGCATTACTCTCTGGAGGAAAATATTAAGTTTTGCCGAGTTCTAGCTATGTAATGTGCTCACACCAACTATGTTACAGTCTTGGTCTTATTCACATAAGTAATTGTATATGGAGGGCCAAACATTGAAGCTGCAAAGGCTACGAATATTACTACTTTTTCTCAGATTTGCAGACTGAGGAAGTTTCACAAAGTTAACCTTTATATCGAGGACTTCACATTTGCATCAATGGTATTTATAAAAAATGTTGGCCATGGCACAAATTTTATGGATAGTTTTACTGTATTTGTATGGGCGCATGGCATTCATAATCCTGCAGCTTCTGTGAATTCACAGAGAGGAACACATTTGATAATATTAACAGGCTAAAGTTGCTAATATATGATATGAAACTGCCACACACTGTCTAGAGTGGACTCTTCCTGAGGATTTATGTGTCAACCTATATAGATGACCTTTTCAGAGTGTATTCAGATTCCATTGAACATTATTGACGACCAGTATTGGTTTCATGCATCATTAAGACCTAAGTTTCCATTTTTTGCCCAGGCTGACCTTAAAGTTTCCTCCACTGAGGATCAACAAACTACATAATGGGAGGTGGTAAAATATAATTTACACATCAGCCGTATATGGTCAGTGAGCTGGATCAGTCTTTTAGAAAGTGTAAAAGAATTAGGTTGAGTCATAAAATTCTGCATAAAACCCTTTGGCCTTATAATTTATCTGGATACTTTGTAGGACAGCAAGTTGCTGTTGCCATGGTTACATTCATGGCTGCCTCGATATTTCACTTTGCCAGAATCTACCATAATTTGTGATCATTATACATTGACTATGTCCCCCATAATTTAAAAACCCACGTTTCTAAGTTTCCAGCAAGTTATATGTCCTTATTGGAATCAATAGCATGTGACGTGATCAATCATTTCGAATTGAATAACAGCACCTAGGGACACATTCAAAAGGTTAATGGGTGTAAGAGGTTTACTGGAATGACCTTCTTTACTATCTTGTCAACGGAGTTTAATAGTTCAAAGTTCAAAAGGATACTGTGAAAAATGTATGACATAGTATTGCTTGGATGGGTATAGATATCAAAGGGCAGTGTGAACTCGCCATTATATATTTCAGACAACTCTTTAAGTTGAGGTACCTAATTGTTTGACCACCAGCCATTGTGTGCCAATTGTTATGGCATAGTCACCAGTTTGTTTGGGAAGCAGCAAAACCAGCAATGAATGTTTGTGTAAGATATTTACTGAAAACATAAGTGCCAATGACACTTGGCTCACATTTGGTTCGATGTGACAGGCCAGAGTGCTTCTGTGGGCCTTAGCTTGTAAAAATCACAATGTCAAGTGCATTTGAACATGTTTTGATGCATTATCCATCAAATACCATGGCAATTAAGTAAGTAATGGTTGACAACTATATAGCGGCAATGAACATACATAACATGCAGCCTAGTACATCAAAATTAGTGATACAATCTACCATTCAAAGGTGAAGATGACGTCTTCAAAGTTTATACTTTTCTGATCATTTTGTTTTACTTAGCATACTTTTTGGTAATGATAACTTTTTCAAACAAATTCCCATTTATGATTTACCATGCACCTACACACCAAATAAGGGTGTCATATATGTGCGGTGGTTCTCAAGTTTTTGTAATCAGACCACATATTTCAAGGATGAAATCTTGGCATTTTTTTGACCAAAACAGCAAAAATTGTCACAAAAATACAACATTGCTTGTTTAGTTACAATTTGAACACACTCAACCAAGTTAACCCCTAAGAACATGCATACAAAGTTTCAAAATGTCAATCAGGCACGTGATTTCATGATTTTTTGACCAAAATGGGACAATACAAATATCAAAATTTCACCACAATTTGAAGACACTCAACTAAGGATGCCCCTAGGTACCTAGGTACATGTCTGCATACCAAGTTTCAAAGGAATCAGAATTGTTAATTCAGAGAAAATGATTTTTTGACCTACAAAGTAAACAATTGCCTTAAAACTACAGAAACATTTTCACCACAATTTGAACAAATCTGACAGAGGTCAACCTATATATGCACAACAAGTTTCACAGCAATCCAACAAGCACTTTGGGAGAAAATACTACTTTGACCAAAAATGGGGAAAAATTGCCCCCAAAATACAAATATAAAAATCTTACCACAATTTTTAACAAATCTGACAGAGATCATGCTATTAAATTTTACAGCACTGGGACGAGCAATTCAGAGATTTTTTGACCAAATATGGGAAAATTTGCGCAAAAAATACAACTGTAAAAATTTCACCACAATTTGAACAAATCTAAGCAAAGCTGTCTTAAAGGACCTGCATATAAAGTTTAAACCAAATCTGACATATAGTAACAGAGTTTTAGCAATTTGCAGGATTTTTCCTTTTTTTTTGTATCAATTGCATATTTTTGACACTGACACATTCATTTGAACAAATTCATATCTCCACCCCTGGGTGCACCAGTAGACAAATACTAAGTGGACTGACATAGGTCTGCATATACATACATAACATACTGACATATAGACGCCGCTGACTTACCACATAAGCTCTCTTTGATATATATACATATACCAAATGTGAGCTAAAATGGATCATTATTTCAATTTTTTAAGGTAGCTATATACCTTATAGACACTTTCAGATTGTAATTTTTTTCTCAGCTATAGAAGTCCCCAAAACCCCAATAAAGTATATATTTTCTGAAAGCCCTGATATTGGAAAATCTGAATGTGCACAGCACAGTAATTATTTGCATAGTAGTCACATGACAAGCGTTTTGCTAAAATCAGTTTTTCCTCGCTTTAGCGAACATGCTGCACAATTTCTGGTTGAAATTTATAAGGTGATAAGCCTTAGCAATACCCTTCAAATCTACGTCTGCCATTTTTTTCCCAGTCTCCATTTAAATTATATGGCACGACAATTACAATTCCTTGAAAAGCACCTTAGTCTAACACCTTTAATAGTGCATAACAAAAAAACAAAGGCATATAAAGGAAATCCCAGACATGAATTTGAAGAATATTACAAATGCTTGTCAATGCACAAATTTCAACCGGAAATCGTACAGCTTGTTCGCTAAAGGGAGGAAGAACTGAGTTTTGGAAGGTTCAGCAAAATGCTTGTCATGTGTCTATTATGCAAATAATGACTAAGGTACTGTGCAGGGTCGGATTTCTCAATATCAGGGCTTTCAGAAAATATATACTTTATTGGGGTTTGAGACACCTATAACTGAGAAAAAAATAAAAATCTTCGAGTGTCTATAAGGTACGTAGCTACCTTAATTAAGTTACTTTATTTTCTTGAGTGTTTGAATTTTTTTTCACAATGAATGAAATTCCCATAGAACAATTGTGCCATAGCTTCTCCATGAGAGGGCCCTACCATCTCCATATGTGTTCCACTTTTGAACTGAGAAAGAAAATTTCATAATCGGTCATAACACCCATTGAACATTTTCCATAACATTCTGTGGAAGTCCATTTGTTGTTGCAATCCATAGCCATACCACTCCCTTGTCTGGCGTTAGGCACTCCCAAATACAACACAAGCATGGGAGTTGTATGGCTTCTGACTGCAGCAAATCAGTTTGCTCAGGTGTCTACAGACAAGAGCAATGTGAATGCAAATCACATGGTATGTACAGCAAGTGATATGTACGTGACACACACACAAATAAACAGGCCAACAATTGTTACATAATTTGCATATATTTATATATAACTCCCAGTAGGCACTTAGTTCTTCCCGTTTTGAAAATGTAAGAAACATCGAAATCTGTCACTATACAGCACTGGAGTCAAGAACAGGAAAGCCTGCTACATAAATCTGTACAGCAATGAAAAATGAAAGAAATGAAGTGTCTTTCTCTAGAAAAACTGATGTTTATCAAAAATGCAATATTGACTACAGTAATGTTGCAACTTTCCTGATAGAAACAAAATTTCACATTGTGTCTCCCTTTTTCTGAGGCCACGAAAAGTATGATTGTTTTGCTAAAAAGGTTCTTGGTTTTTCAAAAATTGGTCGTGATTTTCACCAAACCTTTGGCTCTTTCCTTTGGTGTATCACCATCAGCACAAAAAGTTTAAAAAGTTTTCAAGACTGACTATCCTAATTCTCAAACGTAAGTGAAAAGAAAGATTTTTTTGTTTTACTTTGGCGCCAATTGACTTCTACAGTTTTTGTTGTAAAAGTATGTAAAAGTATGTTGCTCTATTCAACCATACCACGATGGGAAAATGTGTCATCTGTATAACAATTATCATAATGGTGTCTACATGATAGAATGGTCTTTACAAGATACTCTTAAAAAGGTAAAAAAACATGGCCATTACATGCTGAACGTAAAGTTTCCTGATATACTTACTGCGCTTTTAAAAAAACAGTAGATCAGGATGAAGTTCATTCATCTCTGAAAAAAACCCTGTTCACAAACTTTTGATGTACTGATTGACTAACATGTACTGATAGGCATACAATAATCATATCAATGAACTGAGAATGTTCCCTCTGGTAAAACAAAGGACTTTGACTCCTAATATACTTGATCAAAACAGTGGAGGACTGATAACCTGTTCTTCCATTCATTTTTTCATTACAATATTACAGTATCTTCTGATGTGTTCACAAACGTATTTAAGTAAAATGCTGTGTTGCAGTTGCAAAAAAGTTGAACCAATATTCTAATATTCTCCTCACTTTCGTCGACACATTCATCATTATTCATGTGATCCTGAACCCTGATAAAATATCAACATTCTAAGATTTGTTAGTAGTTTCTGTGAAAAAAGACTTTTGTACATTTTAAATCATTTAAATTCTATTGAAGATTCTCACAAACAATTTACAATAAAATCTGTGAGAGTAAAGTCGACGTTGATATAATTCTTATTACAATTCTGAAAGGTTACTTAAGCATGTAATGCATTACTTTGCCATATCATGTTGGCTTTAACAATAGTTTTGGCAGCTCATGGTGATGGATGATGAGAAAACAGACGGAAAAATCATATCCACAAGTATTAACCCTTTCACCACCATGGTTTGTCCCAAATCCATTGTTTTCTATGGCAAAGTAGGACCTGTATACAGGGAACTGGGGGTGAAAGGGTTAAATACAGCTCAAAGGCATATTGAAGACAAAAGACACTATACTTCCACACTTTATCAACAAAATGACGTTATTATTCCTTTTGCTTAAAAAACCAAAGAATTAACCTTGCAAATAAAAAATTGCAAGCCGTCTGTACATTTGATAACATCTGTAACTGTATATCAGATATTTGATTTCTGCCATGCTGTGCTCAACCGTTTAGACACGGACCAGAAATTCCCTCAGTTGTGTGATTGTAACATCAACAACTCTCATGATTATTAGTCAGCAATTCAGAGTTTTTTGTGAAATTTTTTTTTTCAATATAATTGCGCAAAAGTTCTTGATTCCCCCCTACAGAATAGGACTACAATGAGAACGTTATCACTTAGTCAAAACAAAAGTGAAAAAATGAAGGTAGGTTATGGTTTTGGAAACTACCATAACATTTCTGCTATCACTGAACATGTCTACTTTGATATACAAAGGGAAGTCAGCTAGAGTGACTGCATAGCGCTGATAAAAATTTCACTGCCTGCCCACACACAAAGAAAATAACACATATTATCTAAACATCTACTGAAGACTAAAGAATGAATAAATATCTACAACAGAATAACATTTCTATACTGGTAAGCATTAACAGCTCAAATTGAGAAAGCATACAGTAATAATGAAGAGGTTTTACAACTAAACTCTATTATGCAAATGTACAGCATGTTGCCATTTTTTATCCATGCAAAGTAATTGCTATTCTGCAAGTGTATAGCACTTTGGCCATAATAACTTTCTAATAAAACACTGAGTTGGTACATCGATTGGAAAACAAACGTTGTTGCATCAGAACTAAATGTACACATATTGAGACACCAACTGGTAAATAACTTCAATTATTAGAAGCCCATGCTGGCCAATGGTATGATGTAAGATCGTTTTTTGCCGACACTTGCTGCTGAATGAGAACAGTGATGAAATGACAGTCTTTGCAGCCTCCATGCAGAAGAGCAGAAGTTTAAAAACTTGAAGAAAATGCGCTAAAGTCTTGCAATATTTTGGTTCATCTTATGAGATTCTGCGTCCACTGTTTTACAGCTGCATTCTGAAATAGCCTTCCAGTTATCCGGACAATGTACTTATGTATTTAATCAATCAAAAAATGCAGTGGGTATTCATGTGAAGCTTGATTGTAAAATTTTGATATTTATGACACTGTGCTGGATATTGAGATATGAAGTAAATTCCAAGCTATCAGTTTGGCGAGTTGTACAAAAGCTGGTTGTTGCACTGCTGAGTCTTATAAGTGAACTAAGAGGAGTTGCTTTTTATTTAAAAAGAGAGGGAAGTAAAACAAATGTTTCAAGTCATATCAGTGATAAAAGATGAGAGAAGTAAAATATCTTGAAAGCCAAACAAAGAATGATGAACAAAACGCGCAGATCCGTTGTAACACAATGACAGTGGAAAACACCATCATCACATAAATATCATAAGAATGCGCCACGATGACCAAAATCAAATTTCAAGACAAAAAAGATTTTGAGGAGATGACTGAATCCTATCTGTGTTATGAACACTATGACTTTAAACAAAACTGAGACAATGGATGAAACTGAGAACACAATAGAGCACTTTTCTCTCTACTGACTCAAAATATGCACGGTGACTCACATGTATCCTCTAAGATACTGAATTTATATATATGTTTCTTTACTTAGATTGACAAAGGTTATTTTTTATAGGAAAATACATAATTAGAAATCATTTGTGAATAAACAATTTGGATGTCCTGATAATTAAGCCTTAAGGTAATAGTTGAGTTTGGATTAGCAATATTTTGCATATTTTGTTTTTACCCAAATTGTTGCCATGCTGACAATGTCAACTTTTCTGTCTTACAAAGCTTTCTGTTCCCTGTTAGTACATTAGTTGTGTTTGGTTGCAAAGCCTATGCAAAACCCCACTACCAATTTTCAGATTCCCTCTGTATAGGCTTATAAACAGGGTTTTATCATTTTCTCGTTTCCTCAAACACTTGGAGTGACAACTGATGGCAAAGGAGGGATGGGGTTGTCCCTAATATTACCACAGTCAACTTTCTTCACTTTTGAAAAAACAAATGTCAAAGTCATACCTCTTATCAAGAAAATCCTTAACTCATTTAGTAAATCTGCTGCAAATAAAACAAAGGCTCTGCTTTGTCTCACCTTCAAGGCAATGATACTCTAAACAGTGTGAATCAGTACACCATGACATCACCATGTGAAAAATCATAACTTGCAAATTTCTTACCTCATGTATCTCCGCTGCAGAGTAGCAAAACCAAGGTTTGAGCTGGTCAACAACTTTGACATATGCCCATGTATTATTACAGTATACTATATAAATACATATGCCCATGTATTATTATAGTATACTATATAAATACATATGCCCATGTATTATAATAGTATAATACCAGTACACATGTACATTTGTATTGATGGTGCTCCTTGTCAGAATCCTATTTCCAGGAAAAGGTGAATTTGCATAGGCTTGACAACACTCTCACACTGACTAATAAAAAATCTTGCATCAATATAATGTAAGAACAGTACGGTACCTCGGCATTAAAAATTGTCCTTTGAATATTACCGGGCATACTGCTTACAATAGAACTTGGCAATCCCTTCTGTGTAAATACTTATATCTTTGTTCAGGTTTGAGATCTATACTGATAGATCATTGGTCGCTCCGCCGGCTTTTCTTCCTACTTTCGATAAAAGACTTATGTTTTCATAATCTACGTGTGAAAACTGACTAGTCTGTGAGAATTGTTGTGTTATAATACTCTGTTCTTCTGAGTTACTTCACTGAACAAGTCGAACTTCTCCCTTCTTCACTTTGGATAAGACAGTTTTCATCTTTGATACAACTGCTTTGAAGTCGGGCCTCTCTTTTGCACTGTTGATGTAAATAGATTGGTAATATTTTCACTTTCTTTGTTAAAACTTACTCCAAGAGCTTCAAAATGAGCCCCCACAAGTGGTAGATCAGAAAAAAATTGTAAAAATTTGAAAGTCTAAATATCTGTCCCTGAGGCGCATTCTACCTTAGGGGCCATGGATAATTAAAACATGCACATGATAAACGCACCTTCTGTGTTTAAGGGGGAGGGGGTTTGGCTGTTATCTGATTACAATGTGCAAAAATCACTCTACAAGTTTTCATGTTGCAACATCTCGCTACACGTTTTTATGTATCGCAAAATATTGTGCTATATTGTTTGGCATGTACATGTACCAGGCCAGTAAAGCACTGGCATTACACCAGCATTCTTTTGACATACATGTGAATCAGTGCATGAGTAAAATAGAGTAACAATCATTTTGGCTATACTGTTTCATTTCATTCTTAGACTATTGGTTGCGTCATTGTTGAGTTGGTGCTGAACAGATATTGATTTGAGTGTATCCAAAATGATTGTTACATTATTTTACTCATGCACTGTGGGGGGCAGTCGGTAGCGTATGCATGATTTCATAGCGATGTAATTACCGATTGTTGGTATGCAGAAGCAGAATGAGGTTTGGTTGGATTTTTGCGCTTCCAAACTTTCGTTAAGGGGAGGGGGATGAGGACAAGTGCACTTAGTTTCATTTATCGTGTGCATGTTTTAATTATGCATGGTCCCTTAAGTTGACAGCGATAACACTGGCCATTCTGCACATAAGCGGATTGTGTTGACAAGTTGGACACTAGGTAGGCATTGTAAAAGAATTTGGAAGAAGCATGTAAAGCTCTCGTTTCCAAACACAAAGCAAAGGCTGGAAAATGCATCAAAGGTAACACATGACAGAGCTTTACCCTTTCACTGCCATGGTTTGACCCAATCCTACTGTTTTCTATGGTGAAGTTGGATTTCTACATAGGGAAATGGGGTAAGAGGGTTACAAAAAGGGAATGAAAAACATGCATGAAGTTAAGAATTTTCGAAATCTTGGCAGTAAACAGGAAAGCCATATTGACTTACTCAAAGACCCAGCAATCTTTCATTACTTGATAGACTTCATCAGGGCATTTTTCAGGTTGCTGTAACCTCTCTCCACTTTCAAGTAGGTCCAGAATCTGTTGGCCCCTCATTCTCTGGTTATGGTACAGGAAAAATCACAATTTTAAAAAGAAATATCAAAAATATCCAATTAATCTTTACTTACTGTAAAGACCTATACAAACACTAAAGTTTGACAAAGTAGGATTCTCTGCTAACAATTTTACCGACAAGGAAATTTATAACTTGAACTCTCCATAAAGAATTATGATGGATAGTTGGCTCCAGATACAGTGCACTCAAACATTATGATCCGTTAAATTTTCTATTATGATCACCTGTGTTATAACCAAACAGAATTTAAAATTAAAAGGAAATTTACAGTTTCCTTGCATGAAATATCAAGAACATTTTTTACAACTTTACGGTCAAATTTGACAGAAAACCAGTCTAAGTGCTTGATAAGCCTGCAGTTAAAACACTCAAGAACAACATAACTTCTATTTTACTTGATATATCATCTGCTCAATGCTTATCAATGTTTATACTATAATATTTTTTATAGTTTTGAACTTGTGTAATTTTTCAGAGATATCATGGGCAGAAAACAGATGACCTGGTTTTCAATGCAATGACTAAATTATTGAAAGTTTTACCAAAACAGACTTATGTTGATACATTCTGCTTCAATATACACCTAATAAACAATAAAGTCATTACTTACGGCATACGGCTTTTTACCAAATGACATCGCTTCCCACGCAGTAACACCATAACTCCACACATCGCCCTTGCTGCTGAATTTGAACCTGTAGATGCACTCTGGTGCGTACCATTTCAATGGCCATTTGCCTGCAGTTTCAGCCTGGAAATAGACAGATCCAAAGTTACTGTACTGTATGATGGCAGAAAGTCCAAAATATGAACTCTTAGACACTTCATAGTATTAAAACAGAACACTGATGTTTCATTCAGATGCTCACATTTATTATAACCAAATACAACCCATGTCATATTAAAAATACTTCACTGTACTTATACTACAAAAAGTTAAACAAATACTGAGCCTTTGATTCATATTGGTGCATGATTCCTTTACCAGAGGAAGATTTCATCTCAGTTTTACATGAAAAAAGGTTGCTATAATAAAGTTACCAAGATATCATTAAGGCGATTAATTAATTAATCATCAAACAAAAAGATTATAATTCTACCGAGGCAGAGTTGGTTGAATACTCTTGTTATTTGTTGTTAACTTTTTTACACTGTGTCCCTTTCCATTATTTTCTCGTTCTTGGCTTTAAAGTTATCACCAATATTGACTAAAGATAAAGATTTTTTCAGCTCATCAGTACATCGGCCAAATGGAAAACATGATCACAAATCCCTGGTATAACTGGTGATTTCTATCAGTTAATTACAAGGACAGAATTTTGAGGGGCCTGAGAAATAATTGAATATTTGCGATATATTGGAGAAAATAAATGAAAACAAACAGTTTTAAGCACTGTGGAGGAAAGGATTGCTGTCTATACTTACGATGTAGTACTGACTTCCAAGACCCAAGGCTTTGGACATACCAAAGTCTGAAATCTTGGCATAGGTCTCTGTCACTAGCAAAACATTCCTGGCTGCAAGATCTCGATGCACAAACTGCTGACCTTCCAAATACTGCATTCCCATGGCAACTTGTAGAAGGATTTCTAAGATGTTCCGTACTCTCATCGTCCTTCACAAGTGAAAATATGAACAGAATGGGTGCATTTTCACAGTGAGTAAATACTACATATCAAGCTGCAAAAGTGAAACCATGATCTGACAGATTGACAAGAAATAATTCCCAACAGATGTGACATGGACTACATACAGGACAGGTGCCATATAAGATAAAATGAAGATATCAACACATATATATTTCAATCAAAATTTGTATGCATACATTTTAGCATACTTTTGCTGAATGTTGATAGTTATGTACACATGCACATGCTCATTACATCTTAATAATATAGGCACATATTAATGAATAAATAATAAATAAATCAATAAATCAATAAATTGAAGTATCAACATAGATAAGGCGGGATAAATCTAGATCTCCATTACAAAGACACTTGCAAAAAGCAAAACCAGTCTGCGATGGCAGCTCTATAAAAATACCCACAATACTTGTCATCTTTCATTGTTTCTTAAAATATGAGAGGATATGACCAACAGAACCAGTCATTGCCTCGCAATTATGACCTCAGACACTTTTTAGGGGCAATACATCGAAATTCACTTAAGGACTTTCAAGGACTTTTGCAGCAATTTTCAAGGACTCTTTAGGTCTAAAATACTATATTTCAGATAATTTTTTATAACATATCATTTTTATGTATCATTCCACATATCAGTTTTATGATATTATGACCGATTATTTTGTGATTTTCAAAAGTTATGGGTGGCTCATTTGTTTTTTGGGACTTTCGAGGACTCAATTTCATTTTTCAAGAACTTTCTAAGAGGCTTTAAAATTCAAGCACTTTCTACGATTTTCCAGGAATGTACAATTTTTATACTTCTATCAAACTTAACTGAACTGAGCATAAATATGCCATTGTAGAATTGTTTTTACTTACTGGTTTTGTTTCAGGTATTTGTTGAGTGGTCCAAGTTCAGCCAACTCTAAAACAAGCATCATGACACCAGCTTGAGCCTGACACATACCTGGTTAACAAATGATAGACAGAGAGTCACTTTGTAATGTCCATGACCGTGAGTCACGTTGTAATGTCCACAACTGTCACTGTTACTCTACCAGTGAAATACACGGAACATGCCCTCTCTGGATGAAAGCATATCAAGATTGATGAATTTTTTAATATTCATTTCATAATGTTAATCATACAGTACCTGTATTTGAAATATTAACGTTATTAGGCTGCCTTTAACTTTGAACCTTTCTGAGCTTGTGCAGAATTTCCCGCCTGTTTTTCTGGTACACAAAGCTATGGCTTCCATGCAAAGTATGTGTTGCTGAGTGAATATTCATGCTGTTGTACACAGAAAATTTCACTGTTTGGGCACTTATTACATGATATTGAAAATCTGAAGAAACTTCAAAAAGAATTAAGGGTGATTTAAACAAGTTACTTGCATCTGTGTACTCAGCACGGAAATGGATCAAAGAATGAGAAAGCTCACCGATCATTCTGACGATGTATGGGTGATCCAAACGGGACATCAATTCTGCCTCTTTGATGATCTCTGGCTGAAATTGTACACAGAAAGCTAATGTGTCACAACTGATGTAAAAAATAATCACAATTCAACCATACAGACAGACAACAACTTAGAGGAAATACTACAAAAAATAGACTACTAGACCACCTTTGTGTGTTTAATAAATATTTTGCTATCATGTAAATTAGCTGTTGCTCTTTGATTTTGAGCTGTGAAACCTTAGAATAGATCTAAAAAATCTAAAATATAATGTATATCAAAGAAAAATGCACTCTTCTTACACAAGAGTTTGATTCTAATTTCGGCCCAAGAATTGGAACCTTCCTTTTTTTGTCATCTAATGAAATAATCATTTACGGCCACATGAATCTAATAACAACTCTCTTCTCCCAAATGTTGGCTCCAGCCTCATATAAAAAGACTTACATGTGATGTTAAGGGTCAAGCGGCAGTTTTGTTTATTGCCAGATAAATACCTTGTTCTCTTTACTTACTTTTTTATTTGGGATCTTTTCCTCCTCTTTAAGTGTTTTGACAGCCACTGGAATATCTTGGCCTTCCAGTTTGTATATGCCCTTGACCACAGAACCAAAATTTCCCTTGCCTAAGAGGAAGAAGAACAGCAGAAACATACACCAAAACTGTTCCTCTGAAAGGTTCCAAGAGTAACACCATGGGTTGGGGACATTTACCCACTGGGGACATTTACCCACTGGGGACATATACCCACTGGGGACATTTACCCACTGGGGACATATAGTCACTGGGGACATATACCCACTGGGGACATTTACCCACTGGGGACATTTACCCACTGGGGACATATACCCACTGGGGACATTTACCCACTGGGGACATATACCCACTGGGGACATTTACCCACTGGGGACATTTACCCACTGGGGACATTTACCCACTGGGGAGAGTACCCACTGGGGACATATACCCACTGGGGACATATACCCACTGGGGACATTTACCCACTGGGGACATTTACCCATGGACATACATGTACAAACCACTGTAAATGAAGGCACGACCGTTAATCTGACCTATCTGTCATTTGTCCAAATTATGCTGTATTGTCATGCAAGAGATTTCAAAGAAAAATTAACAATTATACTAAAAATTGCCATCATTATTGTTTACATGCGGATTCTCATTGCAATTACAGCAACAATTAGGCAACAATTAGGATCAGCCTTGGCTCATTGCTAACTTACCAGTAGTTTCTATTTAGTCTGGGATTTTTGATTTATTTTGTTCAGTTAGCTTTGCACTTTTTTCTGAATCAGTAGGTGTACTATTGATGTTATAATAGAGAAGCAGTGATGTACTGTGCAACATACTGTATGTAGTGGGCAATACTATTTCACCAGTTGTCAAAGTTTCCATCTTTGGGGTAATTTATATTATGTGAGTAGTGAGTTACACTGTCTTGAACTTTTGAAAGGGCTTCCAGAGTAATCAACAAAATAAATCTTGTGAACCACTCAAAAACAAAACATATCAATAGAAAGTTGACTTAATTTCTGGCCCTGCATAATAGAACAAAGTCTACAGAGTTGCTTTCAAAAACTGAGAATTTTATCGTAAGGGAACAATCAGGATGTATTTTACACCAATTATACTATTTATCAACTCTTTTAATCTGTGATATTCTATTACAAGTAAAATCATCCAATACGGCAAATTTGTCCCTCAAATCTTTTGAACCCTATTTAGAAGTAGGTAAATCCTAGTATGATGTCATAGGTCACCAGGGGTCTCAAAGCCATTGAACCCTGTTTAGAAGTTGGTAAATCTCTGTATGATGTCAAAGGTTTGCGGGGGTCTCAAACCTGCTGAACCTTGTTTAGAAGTGGTACATCCCTGTATGATGTCAAAGGTCACCAGGGTGAGGACTCTCACCTGCTGAACCTTAGCCAGGATAAAGAAGTGGGATTTACTGATATGCTGATGAAGTTGTTTATGATACAATCTATTGCAATTTTGGCAAATTATAAAATGTGGTACTCACCTAACTGTGTCGTCAGGGTTAAATTGTTATGGTTCAGAGTTGATGTCTTTTTATTCTTGGCCACAGTGTCGTAAATTTTCTCAGCGTTACTGACTGAAGATCCATAGATCTCCTCTCTATCAGGTTGTCTTGTAGCCGCAGGAGGGGGAGGAAGAGGGCGGGCTGGGACAGATGGTGGATCTTTGTATTGGAAAAAATATTTAATTTTAATAACATTCTTCCCTCAAACAGGAACAAATATCACAATTACAGGCTGAACATTTATTGTCTTGGAAGGTTGTCCACGACTGGTCAATTTCTTTGCTAAAAGATTTCCTCCTATTTCCTGTTTAGGCCAATGAATGAATTTGTAAAACTTGGGAAAATCCTTGTAGCTAATCAAATTACAACCTTCTAACAGAATTTCAGCCAGTCAAAAATTACAGCACAATTGGGTGAGATTTTAAAGCAATACTCTGTGATGTCACGCATGCATCAGATTTCTTTTCACATAGTACTAGGGCAAATGTTTTTTTTTAATATTTTTGAAGATCTTTAAAATCTTGCATGTTGGCAGCTGCATGCTAGCAATGAAGAATAACTGTATGAGTGGTGTTACCGTGGTCTGGCTCATCGTCCCATGGTTGGTCTTTGATATGGCCAAAGAACTGCTCATCATTTTCTGACGGATACCGCTGTCTACTGTGCCCAGCTGCAACCTGATCAAAATTTGTTTTCCTAAGTACTTGTATATCAAAAGCATGAAATGTCATCACTGACATTTCTCAAGTCATTGAGAGAAAGCATTGCAATGACAGAAATGGCATGGCCAGGCAATCATAACATTTGATGGAATCTTTACTAAAAATCTCTATAAGAATATTAGACATTTACTTAAGTTTTCACAGAATGTAAGGAAACACCACAGAGAAGATTTCATAAACAACCAAACATTTTTCTATCAAAATGTAGAAATATTATGTCACAAGACTACGGCAATGCAAATTGCAGTTTTCTTTAAGTAAATGATGGCTCACAGTCATGATGTTGAGTTGATAAAAGAGCCTCTGACGAAGACAGAGTTCGGCAGCTCCTTCAGAAATGTGGTTTTAACATTTCCGATTTTCAAAGCATGATATGATTCTTAAATAATATGGGAACTAAAGCAATTCATGCATCAGTTGATATTGCTGTTTAAGTTATATGGTGATTGGTATGGGGATGAAAATGGTGTAGATGAGCTCTTTGCTGTTGAAAATGAGGAAATTTCATTGAAGTTGAGGCATCAATCATTGAGTTAGCTAGCTGACCTTTAATGGTGTTTCTACCTCAGTATCTGCAATACTCAGATTAACTACGATTCAACATTAACTTAGGGGGGGGGGGGTTATCATTGTAAAGTTTCAGAATTTACTATCAGAATCTGTAATTTGTATTTGAAAGTGTTCTCTAACTGACCATCCAATATCTTTGACATCAGAACAGCGTGTACCATGTAGCAACAGTTGCCGTTATTCTAAAATATGCACCTATTTATTGTGTCACACACGTGTGATGTCTGTAAAAGGGTGCCGATCGCGTAGGTTTTGATTATATATTCTGATTTCAATGGAGCAATAGCAAGTTTCAGTAGTATAACTGTATAATATCACAATAATCTTGTCTAAATCACTACAAATACAATGGAAGTCTCTCTCAAGTGATCTAACTTTCTAGATGTCAGTTTAAATGTATTTTGTTTATTAATGTGTCAGTTATACGTTAAGATTAGCTGGCTTCTGTTGACTGTCTATATCTGTTGCAGTATTAGTACAAGGAGAATGTGCACCTAGGTGTGTGCTTGATTTCCCATTTGTTAGTTTACAGCAAAAATAAACAGACAATTTTCTGGTGAATAAATAAATAAATTTGAAAATACACTGTTAAGGTAGAATGAGCCTCAAGGATAGATGATCACTCTCAATTTTTTACAATATTTTTTTGTCTACCACTTGAGGGGGCTCATTTTGAAGCCTTTTGAGTAAGTCAAGTTTTCACGGTCTTCTTTTTTTTATAAAGTCAAAAAAATATGTTTTCCTTAAAAAGGTTAACACGGGGATGGCGGCCATTTTGAATTTCAAGAGTCGGTAAGTATTCACTTTTGAGGCACATACTACCTTAAAGCACTCTCCACTATTACCATACCATGCATATCAAGATAATTAATACTGAGGAGAGATCACAATTTATGTTTCCTTACACCATTCCTAACTGAAACCATGTTGGTATGGAGGTCCCCTGGCAGACCTTTGACCTGAGATCTTAGGGACTCAAGACTAGCATAGGATATATAGTAACAAAATATACCTGGCCAACCTTTGATCTGAGATCTCCACAGATCAAAACTGCTGACGACAGATAGTAAAAATATACCTGGGTAGGGCTTGAGGACCTAGCACCATCTCTAAACTTGGATTTAGGAAATATGGGGCTACGCCGAGGGGAAGCACTGAGCATGTGGTCTTGCTGATGGGCTCTGGATGGGCTGCCAGCTTGCATGTGTCTTGTGCGAGATGGTGAACCGTGAACTGCTATTGGAGAACTGCCATTGGTGACTGCTGCTGAGGGCCCGCTATGCTTTATGGCAATGGGAGATGTGTGGGAAGCCGCACCACCAGGAGAAAGCTTGGATTATGAGTGAGAAACACGTAAAGGAAAGGATAGAGAAGAAGTTAGCTGCATGCTGTGTGATGCTGAGAGTGCAGACGACTTTCAATTCCAGTGTAAGAACATTTAGAAGATGTGAACTCCTTGACAATTACTTTTTAAGATACAATATTATTTCTTAGATGATATTGTTGCACTTATTGACCAATATTCCGAGAAAACGGGTCAAACACATTTGAAGTCATATCAGAAGCATGGCATACAGTTACGTACACCCAATAATGCTTGGCCAAACCCCTTCCAAATCTCACACAGTGAAGCAAGCAAATGAATGTGCCAAACAAAGTTGCTAACCAACTTGATTCTTGGTTGTTGAGTAAGTTTGAATATAGCATGCCTACAGGCTGGTTTGGAGTTATCTATAGCGTCTCTTTCTACAGTAACTTAAAAAATAAGCAGGATATAGCTTTGTTTCATGAACATCGATGAAAAGTTCTGTGTTGAATTTTCTATGATCAAATTTGTAAAGAAGGGTCAAACACATGTCAACTTTGATCCAATGTTGGTGTCATGCAAACAAAACCTGGAACATAATACTGTGTGATTTTTGAGGCATGAGAAATTTTCTAAGAATGTTTGAGACATTAAGAACTTTCCTTGGTGTAACAGATGGCATACAGCTTTACATCAAAATTTATCTATAGAACTGAAATCTTTACTGATTGGATGGTGGATCTGACCAGCCAGGTACCTTGCCTATGGTCTACTGCTACATGTTCTTTTTGCTATCCCTGTTTCCCTGACATAACTTTGTTTCCATGGGAACATGCAAGCAACAGAAAATGGCTGTTCATGAGTTTTAACTCTTCAACGCTGAGGGTCAACTCTAAAATGGTACAGATTGAGATTAAGTTTACTCCACTCGCTAATTTTTCTATCAGAAAAGAGCAAAAAAGAACAATGCCTATTTGTATGGTACTGTAATTCTCACATTTGAACTTCAGCGACATCATTTTCCAGTGACTCGATGGGGTTGAAAAAAAAAAGTTGTAAATATTTAGAATGTTATTAAGAGAAAGCATTAACAGCTTGTAGAATCACCTTGACCATATTTGGGTGAGCTTGAGTGGTGGATGATAAGCGCGGACACCAGCATAGTGTGTTTGGTCTCTGTGGATTTTGGAAGGAAGTGCATGAGTGCATGATAGACCGGTACCTGTATACCAAGTCCATAGATTATGTGCACTCAAATACACATAGCAGACACATAGTTTATGTATTAGCATTTGAATGTCAAAGGTTGTAGCTGAAGCAGGAAAAAAGATATGTATGAGGAAAAATTTATGAAAAAAAGTGTATGACTCACTGGGGATTTCCACGGCGCATTTGGTAATCCTAGACTCTGGCGACTTGTTG
This sequence comes from Ptychodera flava, assembly GCF_041260155.1. Classification (NCBI taxonomy): domain Eukaryota; kingdom Metazoa; phylum Hemichordata; class Enteropneusta; family Ptychoderidae; genus Ptychodera; species Ptychodera flava. The sequence continues at coordinate 37,074,016 of NC_091935.1, forward strand.
GTGAGGTTGCTTCTACAAAGAGGAAAATAAAACGAGTAAAGTAAAACTATCAAAACAGAACTTGATAGTATATCAGGATTTGATACACACAGTTAACTGATAATGGGATAAGGCCCATATTGACACAATAACACATTGTTTTGATAAAAAAATGATTCACAATGCAATGATCGCAAGACATGCAAGAAGAGTCAATCAAACCTTGTCAGAGCATTTTTCATCTCCTAACATAAATAGATATTCGAAAGTCATTGAAAATTTGAGATAGACGCTCAATGGACATGCATAAATTAATGTAAATTAAACATGAGGAGCAGAAAACATATAGAGTACTTCGATTGTAAGAAACTCTAGAATACCCAAAGTTTTGTGTGGCTGAGCAGGGATAAGGGGTACTATAATTGGATAAACATGGTGATAAGTCCATTACGATCAATTCCATTGCATGTTTACAAAGTAGTGGTCAGTATTGGAACATAGTCCATAATCCTTCGATGTTCTTGTTCAACCAAAGTATACCACAGAAATTAAGGCAAATCCAGGTCTTTATGGCAAGGACGTTTTCAAGTTCTCTTGACACTGAAACATTTATCAGTGACTTCTAGCTAAGACCTGCAGCTGCCATAAAAATCATTTCTTCAAAGCAGAACTAACACATGTACATTTATGGTAATACCATAATTTTTCCACCATAAAAAGCCAACATTCAACGAGTACCTTGATAAATGTTTGAAAATTGATATACAGCATACGTGAGCCCTACTGTTTAGGTGTGTTTGGCTTCAGCCCAGCTTGAAGTCTGTCAGTAACAACTGTTGCAATTTCAAGTACATTTTAAAATGTTCAATCCATCTACACTGCAATTTATGATAATTTATGTGGTAAGTTCTAAGTCACTGACAAGACTTGCTAGTGTTGCCACCAATGTGTCCCTGGAAGCAATGTCCACAAGACACCGCTTGCTGAAATTGTTTTTTTTTTACTTACTTCAAAGAAAGAGTACACAAACTGAAACAAGACTTACTGAAACTTTCTGCAACAACAGCTTCGCTTAGTTCACACAGAAGTCCATCTTTCTTCTTGCTGTAATGATCAATCATCTAGAGAGACAATAAAGAAATGTTAATAAGGCACCAAAAGTCTCTCAGATGTTAGGCAATGCCTTTACATATCAACTGCTTCTTACTTGCTACCTTCATCTGTCATTGTGAGATAAAGTCAGTCTGCTACAGCGCGCCTTCTCAACAAAAATTGACGCGCCACTGACCAAAGGAAGTTCCAGTGTTAATACCACATCGACTGATAAGTGATGTAATTATGATTGCTTGGCTGGAGCTTTATATTAAGCTAAGATTCTTTTATTTTGCTAAAAACTTAAAGTAGTATAAAAGTAATAAAGTTAAAATTATAGAGTCAATGTAGGAGATGTAGGTAAAAAGTGTGATCAATTACACAAAAGACATATTGAGGGGGAAATGCTATGCAGTTGTCTCATGTGTTCATGTAAAACTTTTGCTGTTAATCAGTGTTTTCTCTGTCTTTTCATGGAAAATGGGCAAATTAATTGAAAAAGACATTAGGGATTTGCATATGGGAGTGGCTAATTTGAGGTCTTCAACAATTGAATGCCAGTGATCATAAACTTGTGTTACACTGCCATCTGAACAGAATGGAATTTTTCCAAAAATCTGACATTGATTCACATGTTGAACTTCTGCTTTTAGAGCTTGCTGCCACTAAAACATGAAAATAAAGTTGCATATCAATGTTCCTGTAAACTTAGCAATTGGGACCCTCTGAGCTATTCATACACCAGTCAGCATGACGGTGACAGAGTAGTAGCACTGGATATCTCACTAAAACATTTTTAACGCTAGAAGTAAACGGAACCACATATATTTGGTCGTTGAGTGATATTTTGAAGGCAAAACATGTAGAGACCCAGAATGTTCAGTTTGTATAAATATACAATCAACAGTGAACACTGAATCATGCAAGTTCTTTAAACAATGCATTCAGGTCTGTTCAGTCAATGTGATTGATTGGGAAATGAGTGATGTATGAATTCACAGAATTGACAAGGAAATGGAATATCGCATCTGTTCATGCCAAATTAGATGCATTGCCATGACCTGCAAAAAAGGAACATTGATATGAGGAACGATTGGGGAAAATATATGATATCATAATTCAATGAAGTACATGTACATGTATCAGGGAATATTTAGAGGCTACTATCTAACATAACCTATTACTGTGTCTCGCATCAGCATGTGTGTCCTTTAAACTGTGTCAACCACAATACCACATGGCATGTCTGTCTGAAGCAGCACAACCGTCAAAATTGCCAATATGACACAAGGAATGTGAGATATTGGACATACAGCTAATTTGTCACATATGCCTTTACAGACAGTTTGATACAAAGGGGAACAGAATTAATTTTGGGTATTTATCCTGCACTATGCATTTACATGTAAGAAGTCATGTATGCAGGTTTCATTTCTAAAACTGTAAAAACCATCACAGCAATCACACCAGACGTGTGCTACCACAATCTCCTAATAGTCAACATCTTAAAAGAACAAACTGGAGCTTAACAGGAATTATCTAACATGATTATACAAATACGTCAACATTTATCCATCCTCTCTTGCATCAATATTGACGCTTGTGTATCATGATAATGTGTACAGCGGCAGCCTCGTTGTTGACATTTACTCGTAAGTTCATGTGTCAACAGGTGGCAGAAACATACATCAAATGTGTACTGCCATATGTCTGACCCTTCAACCCTCAGAACACAGGGACAGTGCTTTGTTGCGCCTTCCCTGTTATCCAGCATGTGGTAAAAGTCATGAGATTATATACCATAATTATGTCCGGATGTAAAATTACGGTTTCTGGGTCGTGTACAAGTTTACAATGATTTACTATTCCTACTAACCTCATTGCATTGCTTACTGGAACTCTCATATCAAAATTATTGCAATTTGAGATACAATTAGCTAACACACATTAAAAAAACAAATAAATAAATAACAGAGTAAATACATATTTTTTTTAACCTGACTAAAGGTGCTGGTATACGACACGTACCTGATACAGTGAGTCAAATTTATGACCATCTTGAATGGAGTATTTGCCTGTTATGTTATCCTTGTCAACTTTGTAATGGTAGACAGTTTTTCTATAGCTTATTCCGATAGCAAAACTTCCGCCTTCTCTTTCTCGAACGCTGCAAGACAAAATTGCTGTCAGTTAGCTCGTACGCAGCTGGACAACCCTTGTTGAGGTCATTTAACGGACATGTACAGCATCTGCCATTAAAGTCACATTTTCCTGAACTTTTTTACAATTCAGGGGAATTTCTTTAAGTTGGTGAGATACGTTTGGAAGTAGGTCAGCACGTTCAAACATTTTTTGTTGGGGGTTTTTGTGTATGTACTATTGAAATAAGTTAACAGGACCTTGATAATTACATTCCTTGATTATTTCATGGCTCCAGCATATTTGATATTGCATCAGAGACGAAATATAGGGATATGTTTGCAACCGTTGAAATAAAATGAGTCAAGTTGATAATGAATTAAGATGAAGTGGATTCAGTGACTGTTACCATATATGGCCACAAAATTAGACAAATATGACACAACACTTCTGCTGGCCACTTGCTAAATCATGATATGCCACTAAAAATGTTATTTTTGGAGAGAATTAATAAATCAGTCAATTAGTCACGCTGGTTCTAGTTAGACTGATATTTAGATATTTTCTTCGTTCACTTGTTAGGTTATCCCACACCTGGCACCACCAGAACCTGGTACATTCCCACTGTAATGGGACCTTTCACATTTGCAAGGGGTGGTAAAAGGGTCAAATCTGAGAGGAAAACATTGATGATACCTCTTTTTTTGAACATTACAGGAAACTGAATTTTTGTCAGTGTCAGCAAAGGTTATGGTTATGCCAAACACATGACAAACTCATGACTTGTGTCCTTAAGGAGTCATGCACGCATGGTTTGGTATGACCACAAAAGGTCACTGAAATGTTCAATATACAGACTCAGACCAATATGCCATTTCTGTCACATTGTTAGTTTTCTTGAAGTCGGTCACTGCAGTAACCCCTCTTGCATATGACCGTGCTTTTTTTAAGTAGAACAGGATATGAATAGGCAATCACATGCAACAACTCTGACCTAACAGTAAGCCATGGCATAAAGACTGCGTGCAGTATTCTTGATGACCAGTTTCTAAAAATAGACAGGAACAGATTTCAAAACACTGCTAACACCGTGATTGGCATGAAACTTGAACAAGCAATTTCCTTTGCTGTTGGAAAACTAAGAAGAAACGCATAATTGAAATAATTCCATACATCAATTATCCCTGACATTTCCAGTATCTTCACCATAAATTCTAAATCAAGATCATAAAGGTCAGGGGTTGCTGATAATATTGTCACGGCTCTCTAAACAAGTAAACAATGAAACTAAGTCTTGCCATACCTTTACATGTACCTCTGTTTTGAATGCAACGTTTTCCAGTAACAGATAAACAAAGACCTTATCCGATAGCAGAAATGAAATAAAATCATAATTTCATACATTATATCACAGACCAAGAAGGACAAGCAAGAAGGACAACTGTAGCATTTCCTTTGTCTAATGTTAACCCTCCAAATCTGTCACATACTACATGTATAAGTTAGCAAATTAGTTTTGAGCTAGCTATTTTCCAGTTTGTGTTTTAAGTCATCAAACATCCACTGTAACTACCTATATCAAGGAAGTCAATTTCTCTTTTTCGCTTTCTGCCATATTTCTTTCATAAACAGGGGAAATTTTATGTATATAACAAAGTGAAGGCATTTGGTTGGACCAACTAAACATGCACAATGACGGAAGGATGTGCCATTTCCCTTAAAATTTGTAGATTACATGATCATGTGTTGTTTGCCAAACTATACCTTGTCTTACATGCAAAATTTATGTCATTGAACTCATGTCTGTGATGAAACCAGGAGGAAAACTGTAGTTGCTTAGTATGCTATTGGGTGATTCTTTTGTCAACCCTACATCAAGAGTGAAAACTGTCTGATTTTCATTTCTTGACTGCAAACCCTAGCCAAGGTTACACACAGGGAGTAGTCGTTCCCCACAGATGTTTGCTGGAGTTGTTCGTCCATCTTGCTGCGGGGTACATGATACCCGTAACACATAGACAGCCATGACTTATGCATGAGTTTCTCACAAAACGATGGCATGACCTGACTTTTCTGTCAGCAATACTGAACAATACAGGACCGAAAAATTGAACAACTTTGCAAATCACCATAATCCTAAGGGGTCCAGTGCTTCAAAAAGCTAGAAAGGACCCCTTATGAATATTTGATTCACTATCATGATGGATATTTGGCCAAGCATTCTTCAGGTGTGTCTATTTTGGCTATTAATCATATGCATTCACTCACAGAAATTTTCCGTCATTGTGTCCGGCTTTTTCGATCTTTGCTGTTGCCTGGTCTCTGCTGATACTTCCATGGAACCAGGGTTTCTGCAAGTGGATTGTTTTCATAACGGTCCTTTCCAGCTGGTGGTCCGGCAAATCTGCCACTCCCTGCAAGAAAACACATCACATATCCAGTCAAATGGTATTTTTCGTTATCTTCAAAAATTTACAAGAATCTTGAAAGCTCAAGCTAAGGGACTGTGGAAATTAATACACGCAGACTGCTAACAAAACCCATCATATTTGCATGACCTTAAGCCCCCTCCCTCTCCCATAAATAAAAGTTTGGAAGTGTGAAACTCTCTGATAAAAATTATGTTTTAAACTTCCTCCGAATTCAATACATTACTGAATCAGCTTCTTGGAAGTTTAATCAAACTGCTTTAAAGTTTTTTGAACAACAGAATATTTCAGAAGCAATTCTGGACGATGACTAAGAAAAGCACATGCATGTCCAGTTTCAATGATGTATAATAGCTGTGATATATGCAAGTTGTTTGTGTAAATTTGTAAATAATGAGTGAAATAGAGGTCAATCTCCCCTAATTTGAATTTTAATGAATTTTGATTGCGAAAAATTGTGATGTTTGTGGTCTTCTCATTTCAATTATCCACCTCCTCATCTACAAAGATTAATCATTTACACATTAATGCAACATAAGTGTATAGTGTTATTATTTCTATATATCACTACATGTATACCCTGGTATGTGGGTACATTATGAATAGAGAAACAGTCCTTATCCAAATCGTGTTAATATTTGGTTCAACAAGGTGGAATACAAAATTGCTTCAACGGTTCACTTCTTAGAAGTGACTGGTTCAAGGGAAGCTTGTTCTTGCAATCATATATATGTTTCCTTGACATTCTCACTTTAAAAACATTGCACCACAACAGTTGATAAAAATACTGTAAAATACTGAATATGAATGAAACAATCAATGAACAGTCACGATTGTATTAGGTAATTGGAGACTCAACAGTACGATGATGTCATGACCTATGAAAACTTTCTATAATAATAAATAATGTATTTATTACTGTTTGTACTGTAAATGGAACAAGACGATTACACAGGTGGCTCTTACAGCAGTATTTCATCCAGGATGGCATCAACACGGGGGTTCCCCCCTTTTACACCAGAAAATGTTGGGGCGATTTCACCAGTTCATATGTTCTACTTGTATCTCTAAGGTGTGACTGGTACCATTTCATGGGGGGCTGGTCCCCCATTGAAAAATTACAAGGGGTGCTAACATGTCAACAGAGGGGAATCCCCCATCCCCCTCTCTTGATGAAACACTGCAGCGAGTCAGTGAAGAGACAAAACAACTCCTGTATTTACAACTGATCAAGGTACACTATCACCACTTACAATAGTGAATGGACCTTACTTTAATGCAGGAGACAAATATTCAAATCCATAGTAAATGTGATATATAATATATAGGAGCAATATTTGTACAACAAAATTTTGATCAGTTTAACGTATACCTGTATATACCTGCCTAAACACATGATAAAATAAGTGCGTATATGGCGTGAACTAATCAAAACCAAGACATATGTCACTGGCTGTGGTTTATTGCTTCTCATTTAGAATTGACTTGAATTTGCTGTTTATGATAAAAGTGTATTGAAATTTGGACTTGCAATATTGCAAACATCACATGATCAGTTTCACGAGTCACGGCTTGACCAATCAGATTGCTGTATTTTCACCATCAATACACTGGTACAATATAATATACATGTGCAGTGATTTAGGAACTAAATGTGAGCTTTTCACATTCATGCTGTTCCTAAGTAAACTGAGTCACTATACTGATATGTAAAACAGGAACACCCCCAGTATAAACTGACTGTGGAAATCAGGCCCATTTTATTGGCTCACCACCCTTCAAGCTATACCCTTATGATAAATGCAAGTGATGAGAACAAACAATAAATCTGTACAAGTAGCCAGAGACCAATACTTGCATTGATATCGATTGTATCAATAGTCAGACAGTGTAACTCTGAAGATCTACCAGTTGTCTGGCTATCTTTGTTGTTGGTTGTCGACAATTTGTCATATTTTCTCTCAACGCCACAGGAATGCTTAAGTACTATCACAATCAAGTATGTACGAAAAAAGCTGACAATGGTGAACAAAATGATTTGGTATCTGGACTGAAAGTTCCCCCTTAGCATATGAAAACAGTGTGACACAGTTATTTAAATGGATACTTTAAGCGTTAAAAAATGGTTGTCAGTACATGTATTCACTCAACGGCTGGTACTTCAAGCATGTACCAATAGTGACAATCACACTTCTTAGTGTATGGAGTTCTGCATAAAGCTCATTCTCTCCAATTAGAGCAAGCAGAAGTAACCACACTTTGCATGCTTTGGCGTATCCACCGTCCCTCCACCCGGAGACGGTGGCATATCATATTACTGTTGCCATAAATGTTGAATGCATTTCAAAGATTTGTTCTTAAAATGAGCTAAAAATTACAATGCTCTCTTGCCAGAAATGACAAAGTTGCCATTCTGTTTTGAACTCATCTGGCCTTATTATTATTTATATTATTATTTTTATTATTATTAATTCTTTATTTCGGACAATGAGCACGTCCAATATGCTTCATGGTTATGAAATATGATTTTAGAAATGGTAACTTTGCAAACAGAAGAGCAATTGAGTTTCCATGGTGACATGTGATCAATGTCTCATGTGGGCAAATACAGATTTGAATCTTTGGTGATTGGCACTGTGTGTAAATTTATCATTGATTGGTAGTAATTGTTAGTTTACATTAAATTCAATTATAGCGTATGTCACCATTTTATCACAGTCAGGTGATTCCCTATGCAAATGAACATTGTGACTTGAAGTCAAAATCTTATAAAGAGCAGAAAGTTAGTGTTTTGAGGTATAAAGAGAGCTCTCCTAAATAAGCCATACTGTATAGACACCAGAATTCAAACTGTGTAACTTGTAATATTATACTGCATTCAAAATGCTGAGAAAACACCAATAAAATTTATTTGATCTTCTTCTGTAAGTTGAAGACCATGGAGTTACATGAAACTTGAAGGGTGCCACCAAATTCCTGACATTACAATCCACCACTTCAGTTCTGATGTTGTGTGTACAGGATAGACTACAGGTCTAAAGTGCACAGAAGTTGGGTTTCAATACTCAGGTGTTTGTTACCTTGGTGTAGTTTCAATATTGTTTTACAGGGACACTTTGTCACCTTCTCGACTGATATAGAAAATATCTGGGGTCCAGAACTGATGTATTTTATCATTTCCTGGAAATAGTCTCAGCCTGAGTCTGAGTCAGCCATATTTGCATAGATGGCTATAAATTTCCACGTCTTAAAGGACACACTGTAGACCAATAGTGCATACAAATATTGCTTTCAGGGCGCACTGACACCAACTCACTGCACACAATGTCACCCACAAGAGAAAGTACTCACAAACTACACTCCTACATGTGTACATATGTGTCACAGTCCATCAATGCTGGTAAAAATAATCTAGAAGACAAAAACTTTGCTCACTTGAAATGTACTAGCTGTGAAAAGTTATCCACCACTCGGTGTACTCCACAGCTTAGAACAGGAGAGGTGGCTAATTTGCATAACACTGACTTATTTGCATATTCTTGTCTTATGCAGATGAATATTTTGCATATTATTAACCTATGAATACATTTGTCAAAAAAAGCACATGGTTGGCCAAACCTTTTACCCCAGAAATTTCAAAATCACCAATAATCATATTGGTATTCCAATAAATTTTAGTGAATTTCAGTTCTGCCAGATGGATAATTACTGATTTGTCTTGAATGTTTATTGAGATAGTAATTATGATAAAAACAGACCATGTCTCCTGGAATGAGGAAATTGAGTCATTGTATTCGGCAGAAACAAAATGAATCTTATTCCTGGTAATGGTCTACTGCATCCTCTACTTTGACAACACACAAAAAAATAAACATATGACCTTTTCTGGCAGATGGTAGTTTTGATAAGTTTCACAACCACACAACCGTGTTTCACAAAAGGCAACTTACCTAGAAAGCCCTGTTGTGACGTTTTCATATGAAAATTAAATTAAAAATAGTCTAGCACATCGGTTTCATTCTGGTACTGATACAACAGAAATTATTGCAGCTCACTGTAAAGGCGGCCTGGGCTGTGACGTTTTAAAATTGAAAATGTAAAATTTTCAGCAATTTTGAGTAAATTTTTGATCTTCTAAACCATCTAAATGGCAAGCTGCAATAATTTCCCATGGTAGTCTATAAATGATGACAGATATATCTCAATCAGGGGTAAGTAAATCATTGGTCAGCAGATTTTGTGGTTGGGCTTGTGTTAGTTGTTTGCTCTTGCTAACTGGTGAATTAACCAATTATTCAGCTGATTACACGAAATGTTGCTGTGTGGGCTTGTGGAAACTGAGGCAGGGCTAGTGATTTTATTTTGACCACTAGCAAAAGGATTTGAGAATGATTTCCTCATCCTTGCTAATACAGTCACAGGAACAACCATTAGCTAAACTGGTCAGAGCTATCTGATTAGATATTTCTGAGAAGCTCACGTTTTTACACACAGCCAAAAATATCCCTCAAAAACCATACAAAACTACCGATGACACAATGTGAGCACGTCTGAGTGAGATAGTCGCTAAGTGCTGTTACCACAAATAGAACAAAATTAATTACATATTTTTATATAGTATTCGAAACAAAAAAGGAAAATTCTTAAAAATACAAATTTTCTGAATTCATCAGAATTTAAAAAATCTGAATGAGGTTATCAACAGGACTTAAAAACTAATTTCACGCATACATTGGGCTTTCAAAATCTTTAAGCCCTAAACGAGATGGCAGTATCCTCTATCATGTTCTGATTTCTCCTAATCTTGTCACAATTTACAAATTTGCACAACTCAGGGCCCACTACAACAAAAAATCGAAACAATTGGATCAATGTTTGAAAAGAGTTTTGATCAATAATGACACAACATGCTTGAAAATGTGTTCAAGTTAAAAAAAAAACGTGAACAAGTCTGAATGACGTCATTCCAAGAGACTAATGAACCATATTTGGACAAAAGCCATAATAAAGGAAGTTAAGACAACAGACGATGATGATGATGATGATGATGATGGACAACTGACATGAAATCCACAAATTTGATCAAACAGAAATGTCACAAAAGCAGAAATAACAATTATTGATCAAAACTGAAACCAGATATAAAAACACGGCAAATCATAATCAAGTTTTTATTTTTTCCCCCTTTTTTCATTCTGGAAAAGAGAATAATGAATCAGTCGGTAATAATGCTGTTTTACGTTCTGTTTTTTCCTTTTCCATCTTATACTGTGTCCATGTCTGTTGTACTGTTAATGGTGTCATGCCCATCTGTTTTTTCACCATATCTGTCTTTTGTTATATAGGATTTTGTGGCATGTATTTATATTTCAAACACTTGTCCACTTACCCTGAGATACGATTATTACTATCATAATTACTATTATTGATATGAATTATTGATTATTATTGAGAAGTCAGTTAATATGTATTATTCTGTTGAAATACAGTCCCTCCAGACTGTAGATGAAACATGGCAAAAGAGAGATCACCAAACCAGGACTTCAGCTTACCTCACACTCGAGGAGTGACCCTGCTCACATTCACAGACAGAAATGATCATGAAACTGATACCATAAATTTCTCGATGTAAAATAAATATGTACACTGATGGTTGCTCTATCAAACTCGAAACATAAACTTTCTGCCCGGGGTTTGAAGAATACTAAATTGAATTATTAAATTATAGTTAAGTAAGTATATTTATAACACACGCCTGCACTGAAGTAATCCCCCCTTACCAGTATCTCTGTAAAGAATTTCAAAGAAGTTTGTTCGTTGCTCACTCTAATCTTCCCACTTAGTTATTGCTACTCATCAACAATCTGTTATCCTATGAGCTGTTAACGACTTGTTCAGTCAAGATGATAATCCTTCATGTTGGTGATAGCAATAATGTCATACGGGAGATCATGTTATGGAGTGTTTCCTTTCAAATAATATAGAATGAGGGGTTACCGGGTAGATGCAGGTTCACAGCTGTATTATCTATTGGTTGTTAAAGCCCTGTTAGCTATATCTTTATGTATTTTGCTCACAAAAAACATACCATCAAATCTAAGGTGAGCTGTTTTTGATTCCCATTATTACGCCATATTGTCTTTGAAAATGTCACCATTTCAATCATTGGCTAAATTTTGGTCGATTGTTCACTGTTTTTGTGTACTTTCTCAGGGCAGCGTTATGTGACTTGCAAATCGAAAATGATTTAGTTGTTACAATCTAAGTTGTACATTCATTGCCAATGACGGAAAACGTTGTGGTCACACTTTGGCAAGTATTTTTACATACTGTAGATGCTTTTCATTTCAAACCATCAAATAAATGAAAGGGCTATAATAAATGAATGGTGTTTGTTGTGCTGTATGCATCACAACAATTAGAGCTCATAGTTGACTTTATGAATGTATTGCATTTCTTTTTTTATATTGGAAATCTGCTAAAACAAGAAAGACTTGTCTCTTCACTAGCCAGTCCATTGCCAGCGTCCCATTTAGATAATGCCTGTAACCTCTTCTCACAGATACAGCTACATTTCTATATTTGAAAAAATTACCTTGCAAGTTTCAGACCTCTCAACGAAAAGATGTACAAAGGAGCCTGTCCATACTTTACATTAACCCTTTGAAGGCTGTAATTTTTCCCACCAAAATTTCAGCCCAACATTTTACCAATTTTTATGAATTTTTCTGTAATTTTTTTGATAATTTTGGATCAAATTGATATCACATTTCATTGGCTACAGTTTTTCACCAAAATTTTGGCAAAAATCAAAAAGAGTTTGACAGGGGCACATTTTATAAAGGTGACAAAAATTGACTTTGGCGCTCAAAGGGTTAATATCTCACCTTGCATACAAAAGTGTATCACAGTGACAAAATATATTTTGACGATAAATATGGCATGTAGCAGTAATGACTGCTACATAACTATATCAGATCTTCTTTGACAAGTACCTAGTGGCTGGTACAACAACAAATTTACGAGAATGCCTTTTTTCCGCCTACAGGCTTTTTTAAAGATTTGGTATGCTCAGTAAGATAACACGTAGAAAAAGTAGAGTAGCTTGCCCTTTTGACCACAAAAATAAGTGCTTTGCGTAAGAAAAATTCCACCAGAGAAATTCAATATTACAACAGACAAGCCTTCCAAGAAATTACTGTATCAAATAGGAGGTCTTAATATACTGTAACTAGATCCTTGTATACAAAGGACTACTCTGGGTCGAAACATTTGTGAACTTTTTGCTTCTTTTTACAGGAATTATGCGAATTTGAAGCAGGGGCCTCCATCCATCAAGTGTGCAATTTACACACAGTACATTCCTCTACTACATAATCAGGAAATAACACCCTGGTAACTGTTTAAATTTTGGTGAAATTGTTTTGGGACTAAGCACAACCGAAGCCCTTACCAGTGCATTTGCCGCCTGATGTAAACTTTCTCTCAGTTCCCTCCTGTTCATTCCTTCAAATGTGACGGCGAACTCTCCTTCAGGGAGATTACAAGGACGCACTAACTTTGTTAAAAGTCCATCCAAATGTGCTTGATGGTGACGGATCAGTTCAATGGGTCCAGTAAATCGTTTTCCGTCCTCTATAGCAATCATGCCATTTCCATGAGCTTTCAATTCATAATGGAAGACATTGTGGTTGTAACACAACGACAGTACATAGGAACCTGTTTCATTGAGTTTTTCTCTCAGCAGGAATAATCCATTGCTACATCCTTGTCCTCTTAACTTGACCTCCGCCTCTTCACGGGTTATCCTCCCATGGAAGTATCTCTGTGTATAAGGATCTTCACGGCGTCCTCCAGAAGCCATGTTTTTAATATTTCATGCACAAGAAACCTTTGGATACTTGTTAGATTTTAATTCAGTTTCAACAAACTGTAGAAGAGTCCTTAGGACTTCCGGGACAAACACCTCCAAACACCATCAATTGTTTTCTTGAAGTCTGAAAGTTGATGATAATTGTGCAACAAATAAGAACAACAGGTTGAACAGGTTGAGTGTATGTGTGTGTGTATGTGTGAATCTGAGAATTGTAAATATGAAACCAAGTGTCAATATATTCTAAACACAAGTTGTTGCTACATATCATAAGTATGAAAGGAGCAGCTGGTAGGCTGCATTTACTATTCACAGTTTTGGCTCATCAAGTCCCTAGAGGCAGGAGTTGCCAACGCCAAGTTGAACTGCTTATAACGTCTTTTATGCTAGTTAAACTAAGTACTTCAAAAAAGTCATACATTAATATCACTGACTGGGCATCACAAATGGAAATTATGTCTTTGAGAATCACTGGAGGAATTTTGATATACATGTAGAAACACCAGCTTTATATGTATTGTTCATCATAGCTGGTAAAATTGTCATCCATCCAACTACTTGAATTTTACGAAACTATACCCAAGGAATGACTACCAGTACATTTGGATATTTTCCAAGTTTTTGGATTGACCTTTGAAAAATCTAGTAAAAATAAGTATAATATTTGTGATCACTGAGTATATGTCAAGGCTGACATTATATTGTTATCAGACTCAATTAGCTTTGCTTTTCTTCTTTATATGTTATGTTTGTCATATTTTCACATTCTAATTATTTAAATAATGGTATAGTTATACCATGAGTGTGCAAGGAAGGCCAACGTTTACACATATGGGTCCTGTACCATTTCCCTAGAAAAAGTAACACATTGTAATTCCCTATGACATATATTATAAGCGTTACACACGGTATAAACATCCTGGTCTATTAAAACTTTTTAAAGTTCAAAACACTTTGGGAAGGTTGACAAGGAAATGACTTCAATAGGTTCAGTTTCAGAACATCAACATTGTTGTAATACGGAGAATGTGTGAGTAATGGTAGAGGTTTCATGGCGCCAGACGAAAATCCTATTTCGGATAGTGTAGGGATCTGTGATAATAAACTGGCAGTAATTTGTGACACTCTATCGTGAGATCGACATGGAGGCCACGTTTAGCTCCATGATCAAACGAATATGTTCTCATCCATCAGTCGGTGCATTGTTTTGTTGTGAAACTTGCGGAAGCAGCAGCTTTGGATAAGCCTGAAGTGCTGCGAAATTGTAAAATACGTGCATCATCTACACTAACTCAGAGTAAACGGTGAATATATTCATTTGAATCGCTTAAAAGTCGTTTGAACGAAAACAAAAGCAAACTATTTCTGTACCTGTATCGCGATATCACTGTTGCGACGGGATGTAAAGTGCTAGTGTAGACAGAAGCTTCGATTGTGAGGTGACACCAGTTCATCAGCTGTTGTTGCTCCACCTCCAATTAATAAGAGTTTCGGGGCTTGAAGCATAATTTGGCAACGGATTAAATGCCCGAAACGACAAGCTTCTTATGTTGATTTTGTCAGTTATCGACAATTACTCCACTCACCTTTGTGAATACGGTGAAATTGTCAGGGTTTGAAAAGCAGAAATGAGGTACAAGCAGCGCCCAACTTTGCAATACTTCCTTAAGTGTCACGTGACACAAGAAGGCACCCGGAAATGTACGTAACTGCATTCCTTCAACAAAGAGGGCGCTGTTATGTCAAGGCAGAGTGAATGCATGAAATGCATGATGTTTGGGTACCCCGGGTTCAGGCCCCTAACAAAAAGCCATAGCCCGTTAATATAAATATTGCTTGCAGCTGTCTTCAAGAAGCGCATTTGTATCCCGAGCATGGGGTCTGATGCTGTACCCCCCCCCCCCCGGGGGCCCGGCCGCGTTTTTTACCCAGCATTCCATTCGCAAAACATTGTTGCAGAGGCCGGAAGTGAGCAAAACGATCTCTGCACTTGAAATATGGACAAAGAAGAAAAGAAAGAAAGCGATGATAAGGTATTAGTAATTTATGTCATCCGTGGAAACCTAAACAAGTCAACATCACAAAACGCCCGCGCGTCCCACGCCCTTGCCCCGCGTCAACGTCGGATCCGCTATATTGAGGGAGGGATCATGGTGTAGATCACGTACGAAGTGTGCGAGTCGGGACTGTTTCAGCCAACCTCATGCACTATAGGGAAAAAGTGCGTGACTAGAGCGAGAAACTGACACTTTCTCGCAATCGGTGAGAATCTGTTCTTATTCTCACCGCTGTGGGTGAGAAAATTTTAATCTCCACTGGAGATTGGTGAGAAATGCACTCCTTGGCGAGAATCAAGTGTGAGAACAAATTCTCACTAAGTACAGCGAGAATTGAAATTCACTGGCGAGAATCATCAAGACTCGCCGTTTGGAGTCTTTATGATTCTCGCCAATGAACGGCGAGTCTTGATGATTCTCGCCAGTGAATTTCAATTCTTGCTGTACTTAGTGAGAATTTCCATTCTCACCGGTGAGAATTTGTTCTAACACTTGATTCTCGCCAAGGAGTGCATTTCTCACCAATCTCCAGTAGAGATTAAAATTTTCTCACCCACAGCGGTGAGAATAAGAACAGATTCTCACCTATTGCGAGAAAGCGTCAGTTTCTCGCTCTAGTCACGCACTTTTTCCCTATAGTGATGCCATTGGTAAATAGTACTACCGGCTCCTTGTAGTCGGTTGGGTACAGTTAAAGGCGCTTGCATTGCAATTATTGATTGCTTTCCTGGCGGACAGTAATTATTAGAGTCGTTTGCAAACGGGTTTCCGTAATATTGCCATGGCCAAGATGCACCTGGGCGCGTGCAGTGCCGCTCAACCACGAATCAAATCACGGAATGACCGTGATGAAATGATAGCCACCGACGCACTACAATGCACGTGGGTGTTTAGTGCTGAGAGAGAAGGTGGAGGTGTGCTTTGTGTTTTGTGACATGAATTTTGCCCCCAGTTAAATTAAAATGAAAGGTCAACCAAATGATATCTCTACAGCTCTATCATTCAACTATACATTGTCATTATCAATAATGTACCATAGTCCCTCCACCCACTTGTGGATCTTTGGGGTACCAGGAGTCACTGGTGGTATGTGTGAAGTACACAACAATAAAAATTGATTGTTTGATTGATTGATTTATTGATTGATTGCTATACCTCCCATGTTCAATAACCGACTATTGTTCACCGGGATTATAGTAATATCAATGTAAATGTACACTGTAGCTGGCCCTAAAAAATTCCCAAACCCCATGCCGTGCAAAGCCATTGGGAGACACCCACACTTCACTTGAACCTGTGCCTTGCCATTGCCAACTGCTGTGATTTAATAGAGAACTTAACAACTCAGCAACTTGATAATGGTAGACTTTTCCATTAAACCTGGTTTTGTATAGTAGCACTGCAGATGGATGTGGTTCGTGTGAATATTCCATGGATGTACTACAGAGGTGGGTATTCAAATTGAGTCTGCATGCTAGTGAGACTGGGACGGGGACTTCAAAATGACAGAAACACAAAGATCTGCAACTTACCTACCAAACACAGCAGTTTATATCTCTGCTCATAATTATGGAAGTTTCCAGCATTGTGTCATGACACTACACAAGTGTGAAAATGACCTCCCACATGGCGTGGGAGCTATATAGCTATAGCTGTGCAGGTGGGGAAACATCAGAGGGGGCTGGGATGTCCCAAGACTGGCCAATGACTGCCTGTTATGAATTTTACAGTTGTACCTAGTACTTTTAGCAAAGATATCCATGTTTTCAACTTCCTCTTTCAATTTTGACAAGATTTCTTTCGCCCCTTAGCCCCTAGGTTAGTGTAAGAGTTGGCATCAAGAAAACTGTACATTCATGATCTCACCTAAAAATTGGGAAGTTAGGGGATGGGACCTGAAGGCCTTAAGGAAACTTTCCCAATTTTTACACAGGACCATGTCTGAGGTAATGATTCTGATTCTGAGTGGTACAGTTATCACTCTGAATTAGACCAGAAACAAAAAATATGGGAACATGTGTTGAGTTTTGAAGTGCTTAAAGGTAGGGGAATTGATCCCAGGGATCGAGTTTGCTCTATTCTGTAAGAGGATTATAAAGGTGTCATAGCCTTTTGTTTTCCATTGAAATTGTAATCTAGTAAGTAAATTTCCTGGCACGACAATCTGAAGCCTGAACCATGCCTTTATAAATATAAATGGTTCACAAAAGACACATCTGTATGTGAGCATGGCCAAACACCATAGATTCACAATTGTCTTGTCATTGCATTCCAAAAGAAACAACACTCAACTTAATATGATAACCTTGAAATTATTTAATGTGTTGCTTCTCCACCTATGCGATCGATAAACTAAAGTTGCCTTTGATTATAACCCATCAACATTTTACTTTCACCGAGCAAGCAAGTTATAGTTTAATTTAATTTATTCAAGGGGGCAGCAATCCTACTGCTTGAACATTCTTTAACCAAGTCAAATAGGATGAAACTCCTGTTCATAGCAAATTAAGGGCTATGGAATGCTGGCAAGTGGGGAAACTGACTGTATCAAAAGTACATGTACATAAAGTGAGCTTTGTGAGAGCTTGCTGGCATCGTTTCCTCTTAAAGTTTTGTTTGTTTTGTTCTAGGAAATCATAATTCTTGCTTGCTGAATCATCACTGCAACATGTTCTGATCCGTGTAATGAAAACACAGTCCGTAAAAACTGAAATCAGCCCCCTCCTGCATGACTTAATTTTTTGAGACATTTTCTCTTTTATTGTTAAATGATTAAATGATCATAGAACTGATGGAGGTACTCACTACCACCTCCATAGTCTCCATTTCACAGTGGCTATGACAAACACCTCCACTCAGCTAACATTTTATCCGATAGTAAACCTTCTCCCACTCAGGTCACTCAACTTGCATATTTGGCAGCTCTTAAAAATCAAATGTCAGAGCTACTGTACCACGAGACCCACATCCTCTACCAAGAAATTCGTTATTGTGCTTGAGTTCAAAGTGCAATGCACTTACCAACTGAAGTATAATGTAGAGATAGAAAATGATACTGAGCCTATACGCAATCAACTTGCTGCACACAACCCACTGATTTCTCCTCGCTCTAACAGTGTTTCATGTTATTAAATCACCACAAGTGCATCCACTTTCTGTCCTTCATCCAGTTTTGCATTATTGATGCAAACAGCAGTAAGTGATAATAGCATCACGGCAAACATGCGCATGCTCATCATAGTGATAAATGTCAAGAACAGACATGCCTTGAAATGCTATATACATATCATTACGGGAAAGTTCCATTAACTTAGGAATACCCGACTTCCCTAGAGGATCAATTTCACAGACCTGCCTTTCCTACAATGGCACTACAATGGCACCAGCTGGATTAGATAAACATAACAATGGAACATTCACACCTTGGGGATTAAAAGTCTTCTGTTAATCACCCGAGTTGGTCAGGCAAGGACTCGGGTTTCAGGTACCATGCAAGTTAATGCAGCCTTCCCCTAATGTTATCTTGGGCTTCTGTGTCGATGTGTGTCTTTGCCGAAAATTCAAAACCCACACACTTAGTGTTCGTATTGAGTATGGTAAATCATACATGGATAAGTCATGGACTGTGGAATGGCATAGCATATACATGTACCTCCAGTTAGTAGTGGACTATTGCCAGTCCCCCCTCCCCCCCCCCTCCTTGCCATTATGATTTTTATCATAAATATTGTTGCACTATGACCAACTGGTCTTCCTCAGTCTGTATACTGTAGAATTGTATGAGTTACATGTAGCATGTGTAGTGTAGGTGCAAGCCCTGCAGAACATTTACCCATAGGATTTTCCCATTATTGTGATAAAGAAGGCCAATGTAGTTGTTCCAAATTTTTGCACTGCTTAAATACTGACATATACGGTACATACTCGACAAAATGGCACAAACATCTTTCGATATTGTTCTTCAGTTGAAATGACGTTAATCCCCTCCCACTCGAGGGCATCTACTGAAGTATTGTTTGGTCTGCTTGAGTTGAATGATCGTAAGACCACTGTCACACCCACATGTTTGAACAATATTGCTCCTGTCAATCATACAGACTCCTGATTTTTTATCAAGTATATTATGCATAAGTAATGAATACATGCATGTGTATTAGCTAGAGGGAACTTAGATGCTAAAACCTGCCAAGAACTTCAGTGACTCGACAGCTCTGTCATGAGTACTTGAAATTTATGCCATATTTTCTGGACACAGATGACTTGTAAAGCTGCCTTCTGTCAGTGTACATGTATACCCATGTCCACAAAATATACAAAAGAAGCTGTAACTTGTGGTAATGTTTTCTTTTATATTTGTTCCATCAAACAAGTATATCTTGAAAGTTTGTTCAAATACAAAGTATGGTATCAGTCTTGCGAACAAGTTGTATAGTGTCCAGTATGCAATACTTTTTAGCAACATATGAATTTTAGTTATGTCAATCTGAGTAGAATTCAATTGTCACCAATAACGTTCGATATGACACACACACATACACACACAGAGATGCACACAGAGACACACAGTGCACACACTCACATAGACACTGTTCTGACAAGTTGAACACAAGACAATTCAATATGATTTTGCCAGTACAACAAAAATTTACTTCACCGGCGTTAACATTCAAGGTTAAAAAGTGGTGTAGTTAAGACAATTTGTCATCAGGCAAGCACATACATTGACATTTGTTTTCATGTGAAGGTCCAGGAGCTGTAACTTTTTATGATTTTTTCACTATTTTTGTTTTCTGATAACTACAGCTACTTTCAGGGATGTAGAAAATAGCTGTTGGCTGTCAAAAACAACCGGCTGTCAGCAAAAATTTGCTGGCTGTGAAAATTTAGTTTTAGTAAAAAATCAGGACATTTTGCACAAACTTAATGTGCACATACACTACTTGTAACCACCCGTGCTTTTTATTTTTGCTGCCTGTAACCAAAATGTTCTACATCCCTACACTTGTTCTATTCCTCAAAACGTGTTGAGATACATGGTATTCAGCTTGTCAACTCAACCTTTACATGTGTAAACTGCATTGTTACTATGGACCAGTGAATTCTCTCCAGACTAGGATTGAAATACATTTTACATGTATACACACTGTGTTGACAAGTGTAACAGAAATAAGTCAAAATGGATACAATTCATTTGGACGAGATAAAGTTGTTTTTAGTGGTACAGTCCCAGAATGGTATTTGACCAAAGCAAGGCTGACAGATTTTCAAATTTTATGAGGAGTTATAGAATTCCACTGATACAGGAAGAGAACAAGTTTCAGTTTGCTCAATTTTGCTCTTGAACTGAAGGTTAACCCTTTGAGCGCCAGTCTATTTTTGTCCCCTACATAAAATAACCCCTGTCAAATTTTCTCAGATTTTTGCCAAAATTTTGAGAAAAAACTGTAGCCAATGAAATGAGATGTCCATTTTGTCTAAAATTATCAAAAAATTACAGAAAATTTCATAAAAATTGGTAAAATTTTGCACTAAAATTTTGGCGGGAGAAAATTACAACGCTCAAAGGGTTAATGAACTCTGAAACACCTACATCCCCATCAGTGTAACCCCTAAGCCAATTTGAAGTGCCATAACGCAGAAAAGTTTCTTGTGATACAACAGATTCACCTTGTAAGCCTTGTGTCAAAATATAGGGCTGATACAAAGAAAGTTCCTCAAATTGGTGCAAAGGTACCAGACGTCCTTGTTTAATCAGATGATACACTGATCCATGTATATATTATCTAATCAAGGGCAGGTTGTGACTACCACATTATCCTGTACACCTAGCCATATCTGTGCACTATTAATAGTCTGTCAGCAAACGGGAAGTTAAAGGACTGTGGGCGCACAAAAGGGAGATTACTGATGACGTAGTCATTTGCATACACATCTCATTGCATACACATCTCATAGCATGGCTTTGACCGTATGAGAAATTTGAATAATCTTGATAGGCACTTTCGTGACATATGCAAAGAGGGGTCAAATGGTTTTATAGGGAACATATTTTGAAACGTGCATTCTCCGACAAAAAAAGAGAACGTTTTTTCTGTTAATTTTTGACTGAAGTTTAGTCGCTATATATTCACAGACATCATGTGCAAGATTCAACGACAATGAACGCCTAAAACATGGCAAAATTATTGGATTCTGGGACCAAACATGGCACATCAAATCAGTAGCGTGGCTTTTTGCATTTGCATAGATATATGACAATCTGGGTTTTATAGCGGAAGTTCCTGTTTAACTTTAAGACTGTCAAGTATAAAAGAGCAAATGGTATCAGAGAAACTTTCTCAGATAACCTCCAAACAGTTGGCAGTGTTAAAACATGTGCATAAGACACACAATTGATTGCCTTATATTTATTAGTCCCCACGGACACCGTCCGGGGGGACTTATAGGTTTGGTCGTGTCCGTGCGTGTGTGCGTGCGTCCGTGCGTGCGTCCGTGCGTCCGTCCGTCCGTCCGTTCACGCAGATATCTCAGAGATGCCCTAAGCGATTTCATTCAAACTTGGTACAAGGATTACTTCATATGTCATACAGATGCACGTCGATTTGTTTTGTGATACGATCCAATATGGCTGCCAGGCGGCCATTTTATTACGATTTTTTCATGTACAGAGACATAATTCAGGCATGTTTCAATTGATTTTATTCAAAGTTGGTACAAGGACATTGACCAATGTCATAGATATGCACGTCAATTCTTTTTGTGATACGATCCAATATGGCCGCCATGCGGCCATTTTGTTACGATTTTTTCATGTACAGAGCCATAACTCAGGCATATCTCAACCGATTATATTCAAACTTGGTACAAGGACATCAACCTATGTCATACATATGCACATTAATTTGTTTTGTGATACGATCCAATATGGCCGCCAGGCGGCCATTTTATTACGATTTTTTCATGTACAGAGCCATAACTCAGGCACGTTTCTACAGATTTTATTCAAAGTTGGTACAAGGACATTGACCAATGTCATAGCTATGCACATCAATTTTTTTTGTGATACGATCCAATATGGCCGCCGTGCGGCCATTTTGTTACGATTTTTTCATGTACAAAGCCATAACTCAGGCATATCTCAACCAATTTTATTCAAAGTTGGTACAAGGACATCAACCTATGTCATACACATGCACATTGAGTTGTTTTGTGATACGATCCAATATGGCCGCCGTGTGGCCATTTTATTACGTTTTTTCATGTCCAGAACCATAACTCAGACATGTATCAAGCAAATTTATTCAAAGTTGGTACAAGGAGATTGACCAATATCATACATATGCATGTAAATTTGTTTTGTGATACGATCCAATATGGCTGCTGTGCGGCCATTTTGTTATGATTTTTTCATGTACAAAGCCATAACTCAGGCATATTTCAACCAAATTTAATCAAAGTTGGTACAAGGACATTGACCTCCCGTATGTCATACATATGCACATTGATTTGTTTTGTGATTCGATCCATCATGGCCACCATGTGGCCATTTTATTACGATTTTTTCATGTCCTGAACTACAACTCAGACATGTATCAAGCGAATTTATTCAAAAGTATTTTTATCACAGACCTAATGAAGAGGACTCTATCCTCTCTGAGGACCTGTAATCAAAGCACCCATTAACAAGTGGGGACTGTGTCATCAACGATGACTTGTTATAATTATATCACACAAGTGTATTGATGGCACAAATACCGCAGTCTGATTGGACGAGACGTGAAAATAACCATGCCATATTGCCAATATAACACAGTTCAGAACAGGCACAAACTAGAGAAAAAAATCTTTTTTGACATTTCAATTTAATATTATGATATAATAGCAATAAACAACCTCAGCAATGGGTATACCATGAAACTTTGACCAATTTACACCAAATATGCACTCACTATTGCTCGTGTACATATGTCATGAATTGGTCAAAATTTCTTGGTACTAGTAACTAGTATACCTTTGCTAGGTATGGCTTATTTCTTATCATATACAAGTTTCATGCTGTCAGGGTCCTTGTGCTCCTTAAGTCCTTGAAAGTTCTTGAATTTTACTGATAAAAGTCCTTGAAAAGTCCAGGATTTGTGTGTGAAGTCCTAAAATACTGATAAGCCTCCCACAATTTTCAAAATTCATGTGATGATCAGTCATGATATTATAAAAATGATTATTGATATATAAGGTAATGTAGTAAAATGATACCTGAAAAATAATATTTTGGACCAAAAATGTTTCTGAAAATTGCTGAGGAAGTCCTTTAATTTTAGGGAACTTTGAATGTATCGTCCCTGGCCATTGTTAGCAATAGAAACCATATCATGCATGATGCTTAATCACTGTCCAGATTTTTTTTTAATCTGTTAACAATTTAAATTCCTGTCAAACTATTTCAGCAATTTATTGTGTTTGGCAAAGTTCAAATAATGATTTTTGCTTCTTATTTTTGAAAATGTAACCCATTAGAGTTTAAGAAAAAAGTGTTTGAGTGAAAAATAATTTGATGAGTTTTGTAAATACCATGTGTATGCTGTACATGTACTTACCCCCGGTCACTTACTCTGAACCAGGGATGTAGAAAATTTTGGTAACAGATGGCAAAAAATAAAAGTAGGTAATTACAAATAGTGTGTTAGCACATTCAGGTTGTTAAAAATGTTCTGATTTTTGCAGCTGGTAAATTTTAGGCTGCAGGCTATTTTCAACATCCCTGAACTTGCTGTCATTTTATCTCCTACAGAATGAAACTGTGGAAATTGACATAGAGACGGTGGACTCCAGTGAAACAGAGAACAAAATGGAGAGAGAGGAGAAGACAGAATCGGACATGGAAGGTTGCAAAGCTGATGAACAGCCCAGCATTTGTTACTGTGGAGAACAGAAAGATGGTCTCACTCTAACCTGTGAACAATGCAAAAGAATTTATCACATCAGTAAGAGTCCTAATTAATTAAAATGAGTTTCTGGGGAAAAGGTGTCTTCACTGATAAAACTTTGGCAAGTCAATGAACAGCATGAAAATGTAGTGTAGTACCTATCTGGTTTTTGTAGGGTTATGCTCTGTGTTGTGAATGTGCAAAGGGATTACACTGGAGATTTTCTAGACTATATTTTATAATTCTACAGTTGCAAGCCAGAGCTTTTTTCCCACTCTGCAAAAACTGTAAAAATCAAATGGTAATACCTCAAACTAATGCCACTGAGGGGGTAGTAATGCAGAGATGGAGTGGAAATTCTCTAAGGTATCTTTCAGTCATCACTGAACAATTGTCTTGACTGTGAAGTGTTTGTCCTTAACAAAAGTTTCTTTGTGTCTGCAATCTACACACAAATTTGTAAATTTCTGTAAATGAGATCTGCAATCGGGATCATTTTTTACTTAAAATTCAGAGTTCAGAGAAAATTCAGAATCTAAATTCAGACTGCCGTAGTAGCTGCGAATTGCAACCCTGTTGGAGAACAATTATGAAATTAGCATTGCTGCTTGTGAAGATATTTCTATACCTGGTGTTTTGTTAAAGTTCAATGCAATGATGATTCAGAAATATGCACTTTCTTTATCTGCCGTGACAGGCTGTCTGAAGTCAGGCCCACCCAGCACCCTATCCGGTGATAACTTCTACAAGCTGCTGTGTGAACATTGCAGTCCAGACAAGACTGAGGAGACAACACGAACCAAACTGACTTGGTAAGATATTAAAAAACTAAATAATGTACCGGTAGCTTTAATTTTTAACAAAGAATGCATTTTTTAACTACATTCTGAACAAATTGTTGCCATCTTGACTTATTCCTATTACATAATTTAATGTATTATTCCGGTACAAGATATTTAACTTCCAGGATATCTAAGCTGGTTGTAACATATAAGGCCTCTTTTGATTTTAGTTCCGTTTCTAAATATGTGATGTTCACTGTTAACAATACCGTAGTCATTACATAATGCACAGTGCATCATGTTGGTTCAGCTTAACCAAATACGTTGTATTTCAACATAGCTTTTTGTAAAAATATGAAAATGTATTTGTTGAAAGCATTGCCAGCCATTGTAGGTATTATGCCTTCAGGGCAAATATGCATATTTTGATCAGATAAATATTTTAAGTAAATGAATTGACAGGTATGATTCTTTTTAATCAAAAATTTTTCAAAAATTATTTCTGTTTCATTTTAGATTAACCCATCTCTATCATTTCAAATTAATAAGAGAGTCATTCCTGTACATTATGCTTGAAATTTTTTCTGTACTTTTAGCATTACCTGGGTCTTGGTTGGTCATTGGCCTTTTGATTGAAATTGCCCAAATAGAGAGGTCTTGTCCACTCCTGTTATCTGATCTATGCAAACACTTAGAAAAAATTTGTGTATTTAAATAGTTAACATACCGTTGATACTGCCAATGTATGGTATTCTCTGTGTGTTGAGTCACTGAATAAAATGTGCTTGTTTTGCATTCATAGGCAACAAGTTGTCATCATGACACTCTATAATCTTGGACTGATGACCAGCGGCAGGAGGGGTTTTTTCCGTTGGAAGGAAGACATCTGTTCCTTCATAGATAAACACTGGCAGACATTTTTTGGTGCAAGGTAAAGTGACAGGGAATTCTTCTTTCATGGGGAAACCTAACTGGAAACCCAATTCTTATTGTCTTCATGAAAACAAACTGAGAACATTTCCAACCTTGGTGATATCAACATCCATGTTTCCATTAAAATAGCATGTGCCTCAAAATTGATATACTCAAACTTTCCTTGGTGAAACTTTCAACTATTCTCTTTCAAAATCATGAATAAAACTTGGGGTTCATCGTGTAAATTTTGGAAAAAAATGACCTTAAATTTATTTATATTTGTAATTCAAGATGGCCACCGTCCCTGTGTGAACTCCATGGAGAAAAATTCAATTTCGATTTTCAAAAGAATGCTGGTATTGCCAAAAATTTTAGTTATATTCCATGAGCTTCAAAATGAGCCCCTACAAGTGGTGGACCGATAAAGGATTGTGAAAATTCCGAATATCTATCCCTGAGGCACACTCTTCCATAACAGACAACTTAACTGCCCTCCTTAGTATTTGCATACCATGAACTCTTCATCCTCATGTGCGTTTATATTCCTGTATGGACATATAAATAGCCGGTATGTACAATGTGATAGAAAATAATAGATTGTGCAAAAACTCAGTAGTGACAGACTGAAGCCATATCCTCCATAACTTGACAGCAATTGTAGTGTTATTTGTCAACATAATACTGCAGCAACAGAAGAAGAAATTGAAATGTTCTTGATTTAGTACTTAAGTGTAGAGAAGCAATAACTCCGACCATCAGTTTGGAAGTAGCATACGGATACTTTAATTACAACACTGACAGGTGTGTCGTGTGAGGGCGCTGTTTAGGGTTTAGGCCTTGAGTGACAAATCTTTCAGGGATATTTAGAACTCGTCAACTTTTATTTCCAGAATGAGGACTTCTACTTTCCATGGAACCGTAGCTGGAGTGTTGTCAACTGGAAACAAAGTGCACTTCAGATCTGGCGCCACAGAGTTTGGAGAGTCAGGATGGTGGGCTTTGGTGGAAAATAAACCACCACAAAAACCAGACGCATCATGTAAGTCATGTACCTGTAAATTCTAAGGGGAAAATATCAATTTCATACCAGACAGTGTCACATAAGTATACCAAAGTAGCCTACAGTAGAATAGCCCCATCTTCCCAAAGACGAGAAAAAACAGTCAAACCAGTGAGTTTTTCTGAAAAATCCTCATAATAATATATTCATGGCTCCATGGAATGAAACAAAAAATTCTTATTTAATCCAAGGATGTCTCTGAAAGAATGTTGAAGTTTCAATCAACAAAGCTAGCAATAGTTTCTGTAATTGTGATATTTCAAAATAAACATTCGCATTCACACTATTGATGGACTCTAAATATATGAAATGTCATATTAAACAGAATTTCTTGGAGTCCGAAGATAGTTTGATCCACCAATTCTTCAAAAACTGAGTATAAGTTCAAGTTCTTACAGTAACTGTAAACCCCTGGCAGAAAAAAAAAGTTTACTATTCTATGATAAAGTAAACACCAGTTTCCTCTATGCAGGTCAAAGTTTTGCGATAGACAACACTTAAATTTTACAAATAGTTTAAGGTAGAAGGCTCCTCAGGGACAGACATTCAGACTGTTAAACTTCCACAATATTCTTTTGGCATAACACTTTTGGGGGCTCATTTTGAAACTGATGGAGTAAATAAGGTCTTTACCAGCTTAGTTTTGTGAAAATCGGGAATTTTATTTCCTATAGAGATAACACAGCAATGTTAGCCATTTTTAATTTCAAATGTAAATATGGGATAATTTTTCGCTTCAGTAAGTTCAGTTCCAATTTTTCAGGGTGACCCCCGATTTTTGTTCGTGATTTTGAAAAAGAATGGTTGACTGTTTGCTTGAGGAAACTTTGAGCAAAAGTTTTAAGTCTTTCAGTTTTGAGGCGCAAACTACCATAAGTTCATGGTGACATGACTTTATAAGAGGAATGTTTTGTATTTACAGCATGTCTTTTCCTAGATCATGAGCCAATATGTCCCTTCTGTTTCATAAGCATTTAAAAATATGCATCAATACGTGTATAAGAAGAAACCTATTAGAATCAGATGTTCAGGGGATACCTCTTTTCATTTTCATTGATTGTTCATCATTTGTTTCACCTGTTGTCCATTAACTTTCAAACACACACAGTGCCACCTGGGCAGAAACCTGGCTCAAAGAGACAGAAGATTTTATTCGAGCCCACCATAAAAGTAGAAGGGTTGAGGGCGAGAAAGCGGACATCATCTGTTGAATCAGCCATTGAGTTGAAAGAGAAAAGGTCAAGGACACAGGTAAAGATGGTCTACCCGGAATTCCAGCCCATTATTTGAACTTTATATAACAGTCCAAGTTACCTGTTGCCATTGGTATAAAATATTGGTTTTAGAGAGGGTTAGTTTGTACTGGTCAGGGTTCTCCCCAGCCCAAAACAGCGTCGCGGCCCGCGACGCTATCATTCAAGCCCGCGACGCTTTCGATCTCACCGCGACGCTATCATTGTTACCCGCAACGCTATGAAGTTCAGCGGCAAAATGTTCACAATGGCACCTACTGGTCGACGTCCGTAAGATCACACAAAAGAAATTGTAAAGCTAAAGGACAGAAAAAATTGACAGCAAAAGTCAGCAACGATTTCGGCTCTTAATTGACGAAATATTTTCAAATCAAAATCAAACTGATTACACAATCCCTAGCTACAGAAGTGGCGATTTGGTGAAATTTCTGTTTGTCTCACATCTTGAAATAAAAAGTAAAGTGTAACGAAGACATCATCTGATCATGTATGCTGCCGATCAACAGCATAGCCTAGCATAGTGAACTGTCTGTCACCGCACCGGCTTGGGTTGGCTGCACGTACAAGCAACTCAACTTTCCAGGATCAAACGGTCAGTATCTTGTGAAAACAGCAACATAGCAATGAAAATTGTTATAGTCAGTGGTAAAAACTCTTAACAGATGGAGTGTTAATTGCTTCAACCAAATGAAAATGCATATGAAGAGAATGAAAACCCACATCGCGTGCGTGAGTGAAAATACTGTAAACAATGGCGGATGTGACATCAGAGTGGGACTCTTCTATTTTGGTACTGGGGGTGCGCTGGATCAGAGAACCCTGATAAACGTACTGAAAAAACGTAGTATTTTCCTGGCGATGCTGTCACGGGAACTTCTATGCCTCATTGTTTTACATCTTTTAATAGTTTCTTTGATCTGAGCAGTTTTACCAACTGTTACGATATATTTTACTCTGCTACCCTTTCTTTATTGGAGCATGGAGGTAGCAGATGGGAGTAAAACAAGGGTAGGAGCTTATGCAACTTAGTAAGGATGTACTAAATTTTGAAAAAAAGTCAGTCGAGGGGCTCTACTCCATAGGTACCCTGTTTTGTCAATTTTTGGTGAGCACAAACTATATGCAAATTTTATGCAAATATTTGAAAAACTAATTACGCAAATATTATGCAAATTAGTCGCTACTCAATAAAAAATCCTAGGGAGAACCCTGCTGGTTGAATATTCTTACATTCCCATCTATTTGCTATTTGATATAATGCTGTCAACATAAGCCAGGAGATTAGTTCGTCAACAAGGAAGAACTATTTATTGAGCAAAATGTAACAAGAATTTTCACTGGCAATGGAATGCTTTCTTCTTCATACACACCCCCTCCCCAGTTTCAAACAGCGGTCCCCTTTTGGCTATATGAAATCTCTCAAATTACTACTCCATTCATTATCAACTGTCTATGTTCTATTCAGATTAGGGTTGTGAAAAATTCACACTGACTAAATATCAAATAATATAGAACAAGGAATTAAATGACCCAAGCTTAATGTCAAGATTTTCCATTCTTTCAAACCCTAAAGGAAGCCAAGGACATCAGGAAAGCAAAACAAGTGGAACCAAGGAGACTGGATGACAGCAGAGAATGTGTAGAAAACCTACAACAGAGATCTGGGGTTTGTTTCCTTGTCTTTGTCATTAAAATTCACACATTTGTCAATAGCGTTGATGGCGATTTCAGGTTTGTTACTACAGTATAGTTAGCTGCATGTGCACAACATCAGACATTGCCGCCTGAAATTCGGACAAAAGCTTGTTGTTGCATGTGTGGCTATTGTGGCAGCTTGTAGTCTGAGCCATAAATTATTGTGGTTTTCAGTATCCATTGTGACACTAGCCAGTTTCAGCCAATCTGATATATATATTTATTTTTGCATATAAGCAAAAGAAAAGTGACATCATTTGCAATCAACACTACTATCCTTTGAAATTCTTCTCTTAGTTTTACATGGACAAACATTATTAGAACTCTTCATTGTATATATGATAGTTTGTCCTGGTAAGTTTCAATAGTTTGAACAACACGGGGAAGAAAATGAGCATTGTTTTTACTGTTCATTGCATTTGGCATGCACTGTATGTATTGTAGAGACATACATTTAAATCTAGTTCATTGACAGTATAAAAGATTGGAGTTGGAGAAAAAGGAATGGTGTGGACAAATATACATGTTATATTTAATCTTTAGAAACCATAAAAACTTGACTTACTAAGAAAAGGATAGGAAAATCCATTGCTCAGTCATTACTCATCAGTGCTTCAAATGGCATCTTAATTGGCCGAGGGCTTCTGCAGAAAACTGATTTCTCATTCCTGGGAAAGTAATCCTTTTTCAAAAAAGTGGGTTGGCAACTTTGCCCTGTATACTGTGGGAATTACTGCCCTGTGATAGACTGTCCTGGTGAGTTTCAATCATTTGAAAAATGATTGAAGAATACAAGAATGGCTTGGCATGTAGTATCATATCCTATATTTTTGAGATGAACCAACGACTCTTCCAAGAAGTCCATAAAAAAACTGAGTCACTTTGAATTCCAGGCATCAACGCCCACAGTGCCAGACTCCCCATCGGTTCTCAGCTTGCTTGGAGCAGAGGACAGTTCAGACTCTATGGTTTCTAGTATGCTCTCAGAAAGTGACCTCACTCCAGAAGGTAATTTTACGTACCCTTTATAATTGTCAGTTCTCCAGTTGCTATAATAAAATAATCAAAACCAGTTTACAAAAGTACCGTATGTACCGGTACATGCACATGGAATGTCAATTCTTTACTTGCATTTATGGCTGGATTCTAGGAAAATTTTGATGAGTCACCATATTTTTCCCACCAGGGTTCAATCAAATTTCTTTCAAATATCGTTTCAGTGGTAACATTATAGAATATCTCCTGTTACTGAGAATTTTCAGTGCTTTACGACCACACGCTAAATAATTTGCTACTTGAAAGTGTGATTGCGATCAATATTCTATGAAGCATGTGGTAGTATGTGCGAAAACTTAGCCGCCCACCTAATGAGCCAAAATAAAATTTGAGTGCTATGTAAATATGAGATTGCGCCCACATTCCAACCAAATGTGATGACTGACTGAGAAATAACCTCTTTTGAAATATTTGTAGTGGAAATAAATGAGTGCTTATATTTGGACTTTGTACTCTACAAGTGCTACAACACTAACATACATGTACCCCGTTGTCTCGTATTGATGTTACACAGGTCAGAAAATGACACTTCAGTCAACTGTACAGTAGCGGTTTTAGCAGTTTGCAATGATAATATGCCAGTAAACACATACACAAGTAATCAACAGTGTCTTGCATTCATATCATGTGAATTTTGATTTTACCCAGAGTGGTTGAATGGATTAATCACACCCATTATGACCTCTTTTGCATATACAGAGTGTAAATAGGGATACATGTTATTTTGTCATAAAATCTTGTTTGGTTTTAGAATCTCATTTGTATGAGAGCAGTCTATTGACACGCTAGTTATGGTGGTGAAGAGGCAAATACGTACCTCACCAACCAGAAATGTCTTGCCCAGTACTTCAGTCAAATTTTGCAAATTACCCTTATAAGTGGCATATCAAATACATTAGTATATTCTGGCTCCATATGGTGAAGTAGGCATGAAAGGTGTATTTTATTTGTACAGTATGTAAGCAGTAGTGTTGTCTGCACCTTACTCTAGCCACTGTGCCAGCCATCCTAATGATCGGCGATGAGGAACCAGACGACGACATTGACCTTGACACGGGGATAATGACCACATCACCAAGTGTGACCACTATCATGGCAACAACCATACAAGATGCACAGAAGAAAGCCGAGGAAGAACAGAGGATGCTGAAGTCGGAGCAAGCAAAGGAAACGGAGCAGATGGAGAAGGTTGAGGAGGAGGAGGAGGGTTCTGCTGATGACAGCCAGATGGAGAGAAAAGAGGGACAGAGAAAAGAGACAACGAGAGTGAGAAGAATGAAACAGAGTGATGCTCCAGTGAAAACAGAAGGACCAAGGTAATGATACAGTGGTTTGCTTTGACCTGAACTAGACACATTGTCTAAATTGAGTTGTTGCCAACACTGTCAGGTGTAATCATCAGCTGAGCAGTAATAAAAGTCGATCACAGAGAAGTCAACTCTGCAAAAGTTGAAACATTGTCTAGCAGGAGGTCAGATGTAGTCAACACAACTACACCTGAAAGCAAGTGATAGGTCTGGATAATAGCGGGTTATGCATAGACGTGTGTGGTGCTATTGTTTTGACTACGTCTGACCTCCTGCTAGACAATATTTCAACTTATGCAGGGCTGATTTCTTTGTAAATGACTGACAATACCGCATAAACTGATAATTATGCCTGACAGTGTTGACAACACCTCGATTTAGACAATATGTTTAGTTCGTCTCTTGGCAACAGGTCAAGGCAAACCACTCTACGTATGTGTCAGAAAATGTAAGTCAGTATGAGTGGCAGAGCTACACGTATTGGTATTGTCATCTCACAATTTGCCATTATATATTGGTTACTTGATGTTACATCCTGGTATTTTCTTTGTAGGAAGGAATCTGCCAGCGTTTTTGAAAATACATTCACCGGGAGCCATCTTTATGAATTTTGTGCAAAATTGCCACTGTGACTTATTTTAAAGGACACTCTTGTAGTTAAAGGGAAACCTAAGTCCAGCGACATTGACCGTTTATCCCTTCCAAAATCACCCTTGATTAAAATGCAGCTCAAATTTGCAACATAATTGCACGCGCTGACGACTACGGCGCGACGAAAAGAGAAGTTGAAGTAGACGACATTTATGGAAATGAGCTCGGAATCCCATGGGCGCGAAAGGGCTTATGGGAGAAGCGTGCGTGACGTCATCGGCGATACAGACGATTGTAGCTTGCAGCTGGAGGAGTACCGTGAACAGTTTAGCGCGTTCGTAAGACGACTCTGGAGAGTTCGGACAGCGATATTTCTGACATCGAGTATTACTTTTCCCACACTGAAATCAAACCATACTAATTTGAACCAAGATATGTAATAATGGGAAAGTATCTCCACACATCGTTCGTAATTCCGCGGAGGGAGTCACTGTGCTTGTACAGACCCCGAACTGGATTGGAGACCTGACACTGAGTGACTCTGCGATCCTTCAGCGTTACGTTTCTAAAACAGAGTTTTCTTTATCAGTCGCTTAAAATTAATTTTTGGTTTGTGAATGATACGTAAGTCGAGCTTAGCCAGATCTTTAAGGTTGCGAAATCTTCAATATACGGTATATCGGAAAATATTTATTCGCAATTTGACAAATGTATAGCGTCGTCTTTTTTTCGAAGTTGGTGTCGAACTTAGGAAGTCGGGCTTACTCAGATCTACAAAGTGATGAATCTCCGATATAATGGATATTTGCCCGCTATTTAAAACAATAGTATCGTCTATATTGTTGTAAAGAATGCATTTCATACAAGACCAGCCAAAACTCTCGACGATGTCCGATATGTACTCTGTTCAGGTCTCGATCGCCAAGTAAAAATGTATTACATGTAAAGAATGTTATTCCTGCAAGGCAATCCCCAACTCACGGTGATATCTGATCGGCCCTCTCGACGAAGTTCCGATTGTAGTGTATGAAAGTTCGTGTGGAAATTTAATGAAAAAAATCCTTTACATGTAAAAAATGTATTTCGTTAATAATGTAAAACATACAGTATTCTTGACTATCGGCCACGGATGCTATGAACTAAGAGTCGGACAGAGGTGGTCGGGTGGTCAGAACTGTTAGGCACGTGGTGAAATCTCCGATATACATCGGATATTTACCCACATTTTGACAAAGTAGCGTCTAGTATCAGAGTTAATGTCCAAAGTCGCCGATATTTATCGGATAAATATCCGTGATTTCGCAGACCCGGCGTGCCGACACCACACAGTGCACGTAAATCTAGTATCGTCTGGTATCGATATCGATATTAGCCTAGGAGTCCCGGTGCAATTGATATTTATTGGGTAAATATAATATCGGCGATTTCTCAGACCCGGCGTGCCGATCGAGACACATCATTCTCGACCGCGGGCCATCCGGGTACTTGCGGATTCTTACGTCATTGTTGCGTCAGCGCCGTTGGAAGTTTGAATTTTTCAACCACCAAAGAAATATCCGAAGTTTCAATATACATAAATGACATAACTTTTCGTTCTGCTTTTTTCCACACAATTTCTGTATCATTCTCTCTTCTGTATCGTGTGATCTCTCATTCACCTCGCTCGTATGCGTTTCACCTACTGACGTCACTCCGCGGTCGAGAATAGGCAAGAAGTCATTCCAGTATCTTGTAATATTAATATTACCAGATATAGTCACGAAATTGCCTATATTTATCGTGTATATAAGAGCGATTTCGCGGATCCGGGCTGTCGAGATGAGAGACACTTTGTGTAGTTTCGTCTTCAGATTTTAGAGTCCCGAAATCGCCAATATTAACATTTATCTGGTTAAAACCGGCGATAGTAGGCTGACTCAGCATGTCAAGATACGAACCGCATTGTGTAGTACGGTCTTGTATCGGTATCAGAATCCCGAAATCCCTTATAAAATCATCCTGAAAGAAGTAGAACATGACTTTGTATCTTTTGAGATTTAAAAACTCGCCCGACTTTCTTTAGCCACTGTCTTCGAAAAAGCTGTTCTGTGGGACGACGATAAAAGCTGACTCCGTTTGTTCTTCCTTGAGTGATTTTTGCACTCAACTGAACAACAGTTAATAATTTTTTATGCTACTGATGAGAATTAAAGAGTCGTAACGTGCAGAACTGCACTCCTGCAGTCATAGACTCAAATGCTTTGGTAAGCGGTCACACACATTCGTGTATCACCGATGACGTCACGCACGCTTCTCCCATGAGCCCTTTCGCGCCCATGGGATTCCCAGCTCATTTCCATAAATGTCGTCTACTTCAACTTCTCTTTTCGTCGCTCCGTAGTCGTCGGCGCGTGCAATTATGTTGCAAATTTGAGCTGCATTTTATTCAAGGGTGATTTTGGAAGGGATAAACGGTCAATGTCGCTGGACTTAGGTTTCCCTTTAAAATCAAATACCTGGTATCTTTATTTCTCAAACCAGAATATTGCCAATCAGTGTTTATGAAGAAAAGCAGCTGTTGAAGAGACTTGAGAGTTGTCCTGAAGCTGTAGAGAAAAATCTAGAAGCCAGGAGACTCAGAAGAAAGCTGCTAGTGAGGCAGGTCAGTACCGACCTTAATGTTTGTTCTGAAGTATTAAATTATTATAATTCACTGTTGTCAGTCACCAGTACATGTACCGGTATGATAGGCACAAATAGAATACTGTTGGATTTTTTGTGTAGGGGTCTACACAGAGGGCTGTATGTGCTCAGAATGGAGCCAAATGTAATTTTTGTATGTGCTTTCACACTTAATTTGGCTGTTCTTAACCTGTAATATTATTTCAACAAGTATCGTTACTCTTTCCATTTATGTGTGATTTTCTTTTTATCTGAATTTCCTTTATTTTTCTTTTATTTTTTTCAATTTTCTTCATTGCAGCATCATTCTCTTCTTTGCAAGACTTTGAATACCAAGATTGTATTGTGGCATACTGTATTGAGATCCTTTAATTTATAACTTCATAGTGTGATTTTCCAATACAGTTCTTCTCCAGATTTGAAATGTCAGGTTCAGAGATTGCACATTGACACCCACAAACTCTCATTTTTATCCCTCTCCCATCCTCTTACTTTGTCACATCAGGAAAAAAGAGAGAGGGGTCTGCCTCTTTTTGACATTGATGAAATCATGCTGCAAGTGCTGCGCAAAGTGTGCAACATCGCTCCCGTTGAGACAGAGACGCCGCTACAATCACCAAGTCGCTCTCTCAATCCAATGAACATTCCAACCAAGACAGCAGGAGACTTCAGGGTCCTTGATAGATTTCAGGTTAGTTTGGATGTACTTGAAACTGCAAATCATAGAGTGACTTTTACACTACAAGTTGAAATTAAATCAATGTCAATCCCTATTATCTCTATGGGGAAAACAAATTTCAGATTTTCACAAAACTAAGCCGGTGAAAAGTTATTTACTCCATACGCTTAAAAATGAGCCTCACGAGTGGTAGGCCAAAAGAATATCATAATAGTTTTAGAGTCTGAATATCTGTCCCCGAGGCGCAGTCTATCGTAAGGTTAGCTTAAACATTCATGTTCGTGTTTCAGATTTCCCAGCACACAGTGAAGGCTCAACAACAACAGTATTCATCATTCAAAGCTAGGCTGATTGGAGGTGATTATGAAAGTACACTGCAGAGTATATGCAGCCCTTACACAGCAAGGTATGGCTTATGTGTCCCTTATGCACACTGGGTAGATTTGATGTACAAATGTGCTTTGAAGGTACTGGGTAGTATGCGCCTCGAAAGTGCAAGACGTAAACTTTTGCTCAAACTTTCCTCAAAGAATATTTCAACCATTCTCTTTCAAAATCAAGAATAAAAGTTTGGGTATGCTGTGCAAATTTTGGTACCAGATAAACAAATTACCGAAGATTTACCTATATTTGAAATTCAAAATGGCCACTGTCACTGTGTTAACGCAATGGAGAAAAATAAAAATTTTGGATTTTTGAAAAACTGAGACGGTAAAAATTTTAAAATGAAGCTTTAAAATGAACTTCTATAAATAGAAGATCAGAAAATAATTGTAAAAGTTTTGGGGTCTGAAAATCTGTCCCCCGAGGTGCATTCTAACCTAAAACAATACTTCTCATCTCATTTTGCAAAGGCATGAAGGGGCAGGTACGGTAGACATGTTTGTACAGCCATTTGCCAAAGGGGGTTATGTTTTCATATGGAAAGTCAATCAGAACTTGGCAAGTGTGCAACATGATCTCGCTGACACTATCGTATCATTTACATTTTAACAACCGGTGAATAGTATCAAACTGAATACTCTTCGTATTTTCTTTTTCCATAACTATTTGATTTGTAAGTGGTTAGTCTTTTTAATATCAGGACTACTATTTGAACAGTTCGTGCACTGACCCGTACAACAAAATAATGGCAGATTGTCTTTTTGTTATTCGTAGTTTCCTCTGTGTTCTCACGAAAATACTGTCTGTAATTTAACCCTTCTCCACCAACAACCCTATATGTGTGAAAGGTGAACCATTATGCTGCCACACACTGGTTTGATCCATCTCAGGGCCTTGGATTCCATCCTGACCCCATTCCTTGGGAATTCTGCTATTTCCCACACTCTCGGCCTTGCAGGATGGATCCAATTTTGGGCAGTTGCCTGACCTTAGCTATAGGTCATCAACTGAAACTCCCCTTTTTCACTCCGCTTGCCTGACCAAAGAGGCCCTCACCAAATTGTAGTGTTAGTTTTATATACTTTATTTATTTTGTTTGATAGCATAGATTTGAGGGAAGTTTTGATGTTTTTTCATGTACATGCAGTCTTTGCGTCAGTATGGTTGGAAACACATACTGCTGGACTGATTGAAAGAGCTTGGTAAAAGATCTTTCATGATTAGATGTATTTCTGTTACGTTCACTCTTCTTTATCAAATTACTTTTTCCCTCCAGAGTTCTGAAACCTTTCATAAGAAGAGATTACGAATCAAAACCGTTGAAATTACAGTTGATGCAAGAGATCTGGGAATACAGGAGGCAGCTGGAACCGGATTTTGAACCCCCTCCTCCAGGACCAATAGACTACTGCTATGTCAGACCTCAACACATACCATCAGTCAATGCAATGTGCAGGGAATTCTTCTGGCCAGGCATTGATTGTGAGTGCTTTTACATATGTACCATGTATTGGTTGTGGGAATTTTGGATGTTTTTTTTTCTTCTCTGAATGTTGGAACCAAAGGGAAGTAGTCAAGTGAGGAAGGTTGTTCCATATTTAGCTTCAAATTTACCATATATATGGCTATGGAATGTATTCTTATAGGCCAGAACGATGTCTGTCATATGTACAGGTGTATGAATGTAGGTAGTAATGATTGAGTAATGATTTCTGTTTCATATCTTTTCATGTTAACAGTGTCAGAGACGCTGCAGTACCCTGATTTCAGTGTGGTGGCGCTGTACCACAAGGTAGTGATCGGCTTTGGTTTCATGGTTCCAGATGTAAAGTACAATGAAGCGTACATCTCCTTCCTATTGGTCCACCCAGAATGGAGGAATGCTGGGATAGCAACCTTCATGGTGTATCATTTGATTCAGGTCAGTGATTGTTGAAAATTTCCTCCAAATGTCAATGAAATCATGCAGGGTGGTAATCACCACAGAGAGGGCTATGTTAAGCATCTCAATGCTGTGGCTAGTCGTATTGATATGCAAAATCAATAAACTCACTCGCGCTTGTATGTGCCTCAAAAGTTACTCAAACTCTCCTCAACAAAACTTTAAATCACAGTCTTTCAAAATCAGCAATAAAAATCAGGGGTTACTGGGTAATTTTGGGTACTAGAGAAACATATTTCCTAAAATTTACCAATCTATGAAATTCAAAATGGCCACCATTCCTGTGTTAAATCTATACGAAAAAAATGAATGTTCAATTTTCACAAAAAATAGGATGGTCAAAATTTTACTTTCTCCAAGAGCTTTAGAATGAGCCCCCACAAATAGTAGATCAGAAAAGTGTTGCATTCATTTTAAAGTCCGAATATCTATCCCCAGGCACATTCCTTTTGTAATGGCTTGAATTCACAAGCAGAGTGCATATCATTAGCTAGATACATTGCAGGACTCTTCTTGAAAATGCAAATCATTTGGTGTTTCATAACCTTTTTCCAAGCTGTTGGACCAGCTGACATACTCTCTATACCGTGCAAGTACTGAGATAACAGCCATTGTGGTGTCCTTGTGACAATTTAGCAACGTCATGATTTCTGATGTTAATTGTAACAAAGCTGGCTTTACTTTATGACAAGCAGAAAGCCAAAATTTGTAACTCATCAGCAAAATTCATATTGCATGATCACTTTTTACTTTACCCTGAAAATACTGAATGAAAATGCTGGCTGGTTTCATAGATTTCCACCATCTTCATTTTCCAGACATGTATGGGCAAGGATGTGACTCTCCATGTCTCAGCTACCAATCCCGCAATGCTTCTGTACCAGAAGTTTGGATTTAAACCTGAGGAATTCATCCTGGATTTCTACGACAAATACTACTCTGAGGACTGTAAAGACTGCAGGCATTCTTTTTTTCTGAGACTTCGGAGGTGATTCAGCAGAGATGAACTTCTTATTTGTTGTTGTATTGTCTCAGCAGGGTAGTGCAGTGCAGACTCGTGTCTGAGCTGTTGTTGTTAGTGACATGAGCTCACATCACTTCATAAAAGGTTACATGTCATCTATGTGCAGCACAGAAAGAGGAGGACAAGGCCAAGGTTTTAGTCCCAAAGCATCATCCAGTGGTTTGACTTTTATTCCATGTATAAGACGACATGGAATTGTGTTCCAGATAACCAGACCTACCTTACGGCACACAACCCAAAGCTTCTTCACTCCACTTATCAGTGTAAGATTCTCATCAATATTATCACACAATTGCACATGATTTTGGAAAAGTTTTGGCTAAGTCAAAAAAAATAAAAAACACAAAAAAATCATACCTACCTACCATATTCTTGAAAGGCTTTATTTAGGAAAGCATTACAGGAAACAAAAAATTTTCTTTTTTTGGCCCAATTTTTATTTGTACTACACCATCCCCCACGTATTCCTTCAGTGCATGGCTGGTTTGAGCTATGTGCAACATAGAAAGTGATGTTTTTGTCTGGGTTCTGATATCAAGGCATCGTGCCCTGCCAGGGCCAAATGACACTGCTGAGGTACATGCCTGACAAAAAGTGTGATAAGCAAGCATAGATTTCTAGGTCAATGCAACTTTCCATAAACCAACCTTACCACTTCAGTGGCAAATACTACTTCAGTGGAGATACCTCTTTGCTTCTCATGATATTGGATTAGCATGAATGCTAATCTGAAAATAAACTAAGGGAACTTCCAGCCTCTTGGTCACATACGACTTCTTATGTCCAAACAGTTTATTTTGACTTTGTACAATATATATTTAATGTATAACAATAAAACATTTTCTTGCCAAAAGGAGTATGAAGTCAGTGTTCTTTTATGTGCATGTTTCTCAAAATTTTCTCTCACCATGAACGTAAAATTGCAAATTGTTTTCTTAAGTCTTTGCTTCATGGGAGAGCAGATGCAATGAACTGCTTCCAGAGTAAAACAAGTGCCAAAAAAGTGAAAGTGGTCAGCTTACCCGGAGTGTACTGGTATGTGACGTGAAGGGTATGGTTATGAATCAGGAGGTATGAAAGTCGAAAACTGCCGTGTCTCCTGCGACAGGTACCCTTCAGAGTGCCCATAATTACCATGGCATATACCAGCTTGTACCATCACCAGTACAGCACCAGGTTTGGGCAATGTGTAGAAAGATTGAAGCCAAATTGTAAGCTGAATATTATTGTCAATTTTGAATGATTTCTAAACAGCCAATCACGACAGCATAGGTGTCAGACTCCCCAAGTTGCTGTACATAGTTAAACCAATCAATCAGATATTGCCTTCCGAGCTGCTGCATATAAAGCGACGTGGTTGTCTGCACATGCATGGACAATGATATAATGTACTGGATCCAAACAGCTAGGTATTTCAGGGTAAAGATAAACTCCAACTGTATTGTGAGCAGGCTTTAAAACAACACTATCTTCACCTTTTGAGAGTACTTTTACTTGCAAAAGTGCAGTCACAATTGCAATTTATCTCTCAAATGCTTTTTAAGACTTTTTCAAGTTCACAGCATATGTGGGCTCATTTCAAACACTGCAGGAATCAACATTCAAGTCTTGTTTTTTGTGAAGATAAAAATATGTTACTTTGCCCTTGAGTCAGTACAGAGCATTTCATTGGAACAGCAACCACTGGTGAATAGTTTTCATTACTTTGTCTCTCATACAAAATTTCATAGTGTGATTTGTTAATTATGAAATAGAGTTTATCAAAGTTTTTAAGCAAAGTTTGAAATGCTTATTCTTAAGGTATATGACATGTCTTCAGATCACCCATTGGCCAGGCTGTGCTTATCATTTCCAGACTAAATGTAAGGACTTCGGCTCACTACATCACATGTTCATACACATATCCTTGATCATCACGATGCAAAGCTGTTGCAGTGAACTTCACTGTATTCTGACAACTACATGTTGTGGATTGGATGTGTAGTGGTGTGAAGGTGGTTTGGAAAAGTGAAACATGCTGAAATCAAGGAAGGACGCACCTTGAAGTGAATTTTGAAGTTTTCGCTCAACCCTTCTCAAGGAAAATTTCAACCATCCTCTGGACAAATCATGAATAACTGAAAAGCAGCCCTTGAAATACAAACTGCATTAAAAAGCCATTATTTCTTTTATAAATTCAGCAAGATCAGTGTCATATATGGACCAATTTTATTGAAAAATGTTTGAAAAAGAGAACAAAAAGACAATACCATCATCAGAACTTGTGTTTTACAATTCTAACAGCAGCCATAACATAACCATACCAAAGACTGAAATGTTTCACACTGGTCTGATTTTCAAAACAGCGCACACAAAATGACACAGATTCTAACACACCCAAGTTTGTTGTTTCAACAGTACAGTGTATTACTACAATTTTAAGATGAACTTTGTACATTTCCATATTGTCACAGAAGTGATATAATTACGTTATCACAGCTCTGAGCTTTATAATGAACGCCAATATCCTTGATTCAGCAACATAAAATGCTTAAAAAAGATACTCAGAGAGTTTGAGAACTTGTTTAATGTTAAAGCTTTAATGTGCACCTTTTACCAGGGTTGTTTGATAGTAACAATGCAATCTAACACAGCAAACTAGTGGCCAATATAGTATTTTGCTGAAAACAAAAATAATTATAGAACCGCTGCATAGCTCTCAAAAATGAAATTTGACAAAAACTCCTTGACGTTTGTCTGGTGGTGTGTCCTCCCACTGCATGTGAAGAGTGAGCTATCTCCAGATACTAATTCTGGTATGTAATGTATTGCAGACTACTGATTGTGGTATTTGCTTTCATAATGAACTTTGCACTGAGAAGATGTATAAAAATTTGTAACTTCAAATGCCAAATGATAAGGTAGTGTTAATGACCATAACGTTAATGAGGCTATCCGTAAGAATCTAAATACTGAATCTCAAAGTTCAAAGATCAGCAGTGTAAGAAACAAAGAAAAAAAAAGAGAAAACTAGCCGTAAAAATTTGTACATGTATATGCAATTTCATCACTTGAAAAAAGCAAAATGAGGTCATCCCTGTAAATATATAAGCCACATATCAGATAGTTTCAGAGTAACATCTTTTTGAAGAAAATTCAGCAAAAAAAATATTAGGAAATAAATCCTTTCAGAATTTAAAATGCAAATATTATGCTACTTCATTAATAACTTAATGAGGGTATCCCCAAGAAGCTACATACATGTATTGAACTTCAAAGCTTTATGACAAATGTGAAAACAATGCTTTGACTTGAAGTGAGAACACAGGTCATAAAAAAATTTGAAAAATTTGAATATGCAAAGTTAATGAGGGCATCCCTAATACAGTACATTACATACCAAACTTGAAAGCTGTTAGACTAGCAGTAACATAGAAAATGTTTGACCAGAAATCAGACCGACGAATTTGCCTATGCAAATTTCCTTGTCAGGTGAATAAACCAAAGTGTAGTTACCATAAATGGTATCACAAATGAATTGTACATCATAATATGAAAAATTTCAGAACATCAGTTTCAGAGAAGTGAAAAGATGGACGACACGATGACAGAGAATCAACCGGTATGAATAGTTTTTGTGTCGCTAACAGCGGAGCTCATTATATCAGAAGCAATAAAACTGAGAATCTACTTGGTCTGTATACTCTCAGATATTCATA
The DNA here is from genome assembly GCF_041260155.1 of Ptychodera flava. NCBI lineage: Eukaryota > Metazoa > Hemichordata > Enteropneusta > Ptychoderidae > Ptychodera > Ptychodera flava. The sequence continues at coordinate 37,117,556 of NC_091935.1, forward strand.
GATCTATGGAAGAATTTATACTGAATAATCAATTCTGCTTGTACTTTTCTCTGTATTATATGACAATATTTACAAAATCGTACACTATTCTACTTCATTTAAGAGTCTGAGAGAACAAAAAAAAATTATCATTAGCAAAATTTACAAAGCAGCTCCTAAGGAATTTACACGTTCTCTTAACTAGTCTTATGGAAATTGTTATCTGATCTTGACTCAAATGTGCCAATATTTTTCATATGTCATTACGATCTTGACTCAAATGTGCCAATACTGTTCATATGTCATACGATCTCCACTCAAATGTTCCAATATTTTTCATATGTCATAGTTTTAGAATCTTGACTCAAAAGTGCCAATATTTCTCATGTGTCATACGATCTTGACTCAAATGTGCCAATATTTTTGATATGCCACAGGTCAATCTCACAACTTCTTTACACCCTGAATTGCCCGCTTAATGTAAGCTTGTAAACCTGTAAACTCATCATGAAAAAATACAGACCTCCTGCACAGGAGGGTTTGCAAAACTACTACCAGTAAAAATACTAATTTTCAGATTTTTTATCGGCTGTACTGAGCTTAATCAACCGCTCTCTCTCTGCTTTCACAAGTAAATCGAAGGCTGAGATACCTGACTTCTGGAGTGTCGTAGATTGACTGTCCAAACTCCCATCAGACATTGTTTCTGATTGGTCGCTAAGAAGTTTGATTTTACTGTCCTTGTCTAAGGTTTCTGTCTCACTAAAACTTTGGGAGTTTGTTTTATCTTGAAAAAATCCACTATCACTTTGCTGATTGTCATGACCTTCAACATCAGAAGTCTCTGAAGATTTGTCATGGTCAGCCCCAAATGAATCTTTCTGCTCCTCACACTGAATTTCAGCTGTTTCTATGGTGTCTTTCTGTTCAATGGGTGACGTATCCTTGTCATCATTATGAACTGCTTGCAACATGTCATCTACAATTTCAAACTGCCTACTATCTGAGGGAGCTTCCAGTATTTGGGCCTCAAACCTACATTTATCTGAAGAATCATTGGTCATTTCCGACTGTGACCTAGCTGAGGCTGCTTCAGGAAATTCCAATTGCACCCTCTCTGTCATATCTTCAAAGATTTCAGATTGCAAACTAACAGGGTGACCTTCAGGTTTTAATCTGCCTGGTGTGACTTCAGGAATTTCTGGCGTTAATCTGTCTGATGTGCCTGCATGTATTTCTGGCATTAATCTGTCTGATGTGCCTGCATGTATTTCTGGCGTTAATCTGTCTGACGTGCCTGCATGTATTTCTGGCATTAATCTGTCTGATGTGCCTGCATGTATTTCTGGCATTAATCTGTCTGAAGTGCCTTCCTGAATTTCTGGCGTTAATCGGTCTGATGTGCCTTCCGGAATTTCTGGCGTTACTCTGTCTGATGTGCCTTCATGTATTTCTAGCGGCAGCGCATCTGAAAGAGGTAAACGTGTTTCCATTTGCAACTTATCAGAGGGTGTTGCATGTATTTGCGACTGCAATTTCTGTGAGGTAACCATGTTTATTTGTGACAGTAACTTTTCTGCAGGAGCTACCTGTTCTTCAGAATGTAGTCTTCCCAAACTTGTATCCCTTCTCTTCCTCTTATGTTTATGTCTATGTTCATGCCTGTGTTTACGCTTGCGATGTTTGTGTTTTTTCTTCTTCCTACTTCTTTCTTCAGTTACAGCACTTTTCACATGCGTGACTTCAACATCAGAATCTGTCCCTGTCAACCTGTAGGTGTTGGAACTGTTACCGTGCCAGAACGTGTGTTTAGTCCTGGCATTCTTACCAGGAAAGGATCCCATGAATTCAACACTGCAGCTGCGTCGGTGTGACGCGGTTGACGTAGATCTGCTCCTTGACCTCTGATGTTTCTTAGGCCCCCTTGACCTTGATCGTGACCTGTCCTCACTATCACCATCATAGTAAGTGTGCCCAGACCTGCTTGTGGCGTAATTCTTGGATGAGGCAGACGTGGATATTCTACTGAAAGTTGAGCTACTGCTGGAGGTGTGCCATTGATGACCGCCATATGTGTACGTCTCCTTGGTGGTTCTGGATTTGTATCTGTAATCTCTGGCAGGTGATCTAGACCTGGATCTTGACCTGTACCTGTGCCTAGAATGTCTATACGTGCTGGATGACGAGTGGGACAGGGGGAGTTCATAATCTGAGTCTGTATCTGATGTGTATGTCTCTCTCCTAGATTTGTGGTAGACGTGATCTGTGTGGCGGTGCTTGCTATTCCTGACATGTTTGGTCTTCTGCTTCCTCTTACCACCAGGTTTGTTGCTGATGTCTTTATTTCTGACACCGGACCGGTCACTGTGACTGCTACTTCTTGATCTGTGATATCTCTCATCACTGCTGCTTCTATCCCGATGCGAACTTCTAGCCCTTGTTTGGTTTCTACTCCTGTCCCTGCTCCTGCGGCTTCTGATGTGCTTCTGTTTACCTTGGCTTGGTGTCACATCCAATTCTACCTCCGTGTCTGATGAAAGAGTAATTACAGCCTCTGGGGTTCTCTCACCTGGAGGTTTCACACACCCGACAAACACAACATCATCAGAATGGTCTGAGGCCACTGTATCATATTCCTGTATGTCACCTGGCACACTGGGTGGCTCAGGGTTATGAGTGTAGGAAAGATCACTCAGCAAACGCATGCTAGATGTTGACGGCAGATCATCAATTGTGCTTCCGCCAAGTACGGGATTTGTGATGTATCCAGTGGAATGTGACTGTACTGGTGAAAGACTTGGATTGTCTGAGCTACTAGTTGTATTATCTGGAGAGAGAGAGATCAAAGGAATGTCTCGTCTAACAGGGACTGCTGTCTGTTCCATGTTGGATGTGTAGGTTGTGGTCTGATCATACGTCGTCATATCATTCAAGGACCTTGCAAAGCTGATCAGTTCACTGACAAACTGTTCTGTTCTGTGGTAAAGGAAAGGTCTGAGGTATTGCAGGAACTCTTCACTCTCCATGTCAACATGGGAGACGTACGACAGCACCATGGATGTCATGAAGTTCACGTGAGACTCATTGTTAGAAAACAGTACCGTCATTTCCCTTCTTAACCATGGCACAAGTCTGTGGATGCAAGCTGGGTTGGCGCGATAGAACTCTGCACTGATATCACGTAACCGGGAAGATCTCCTTGAGGAATTCTGCTGGGGTCTCAATCCAAATGCATATACTAGTCTACGCCTTTCCATGGCTGCCACTTCGAATCTCTTGCGTTGGGCTCTGTATCTCGACCTAGTAACAATGAGATTTCTTCTGTGGAGTAGTTGTGATCGTCGTGCATCCATTTGGGTTGTCCTGTACCTGAATCTTGCCGCATCACTGTTGCCCACCCTGACAGATCCATTTTCAGTCACGGGGAGGTAATACTGATCGTACAATTCATTTGACTTGATGTTGTGTATTATTGAATTGAAGGATGTCTTGCAAAGTGGACACGTAGCTTTCACTTTGGACCACTCAAGGATGCACACAAAACAAAAAGTGTGGAAACAAGCATCCGTGAACGACTTATTGTCAAATTTACCGAGGCAGATTGAGCAATTATTGTCTGGTGACTTTGCACCACTTCTCTGAGGGGAGGTTTCCCCGCCATGAACAGGACTTTTCAGTTCCTTATCACCTTTGTTGTGGATTAACTTTGGAGTGCTGTCTGGAGAGATATCCATTGGCTCCATATCTGTGGCAGTGCGTCCTTATCCAAACAAGACAGACTTAAAGGTTGTCGGTCTTGACTGGTTTAGGGATTTTTTCTTGATTGATGAACTTCTTCTGTAGATTCGCTTGCTGAAATGTTGATGAAAAATTATCATAATGAGTGATTTCGTCCTTTTTCTGCAAAGGGGTAACTTACAGTTCACAAGTATGAGACTTAATTCACTTGAAAAGTATGCTCAACTTTCACTGAGCTTGCACATCAAACTGTCTTGATTAGTTATCTTGAACTTGAATTTCTCATGTTTTGGAAATGTTCAGAGCACAGGTGATGTAATAAATGAAATTAACCTGATATGATTCTGTCATAGTTTACATAAACATTACACAAACATTTCAAAAATTTTAGAATTTACTTGGGTTGAATATGACATCAATTTATCAGGACCAACTGCAAGATGATTAATCCTTTCCTTTTCTCTCAACTTTAGATTTTTTCATAAATCTCCATCTTCAATTCTGCCTGCTTGTTTAGTGCAGGGCTTATACACAACAGTAGTATACCATCAAAGGATACATTTCTGTCAGAATCAATAATTTTAACATTATTTCAACAAGATGTAACTAACAACAAGGGATTATGGTTTATTTAATACTTTTGTGCTATTAAGGTAGCGGTAAAGGCTAGAGCGTCAGTTATAAACTTCAATAAACTATTAAAACATGAAAGAAGTCAACATTCTCTGTGGAATAAAAAAAACTAGACATTTGGGGTCATAAGCATTGCAGAGTTATAGCCCATTAAAACTTCTGAAAAACTGACCAAATAAGAGGAAGTTGGGGAGTCCTTAGTGTATTAACTATGGTAGAGGTCCCCTAGCTTTTAAAAAAATGTTGGAAAAGGGAAAGTCATTTTTTACTGTTTTTTAGGAAAGTTTGACAAGGCAGTGCTTGCATTCAGAATGCGTGACTGCTATTATAAATGCATTTTTAGATTCTTTGAGTGTCAAAGAGGTGTCAAAAGTGAGATTAACCAAAAAGACTGCTCTTTGACTTCAAAAGAGGGGTGCAAATATTGCTTGTTTTCAACAATTTTGACAGAATAACAGTTTTCCTACATAATTTTATACCAATTAAATCCAACCTTTGAAATGAGATATGGACATGGAATTTTTACAGCCTATTAACAAGGTTACAGATAAGATTTGTACGGCACAATTTTCCTGTATTTGAAGTACTTTTTGAAAAATCACAATTTGAAATTTGAAAGAATTTTTAATAATTTTTTGATATGTAAACCCATGTAAAATCATAAAAACAAATTTTATTTACAAATCTTGCCGTACAAATCTTACAATTAATAGTGTCAACATATTTATAACTAATTTGGTAATATTAATTTATTATTAAATTCAAAGATGTAAAAAAATATGAAAAATTAAATTTTAATATTGATTGGTGTCATATTTCAAAATCATGGCTACAAACATACAATTTTTATATTCTTTGGAGAAAGTATTAACTAAGGAAGTTATCCTGAAAATTTGAACTAAATATCTTGATTCTAACACTTGAAACTTGACATTAACTCTGAGAAAAGAATTGGTGCAAAAATAGCCTTTACCGCTACCTTAAACTATTCATTTGCTGATAAAATTAGTTTTATATCGATACAATGACATTTGGCAATGTGTACAACTACTACTAAAATATTCAGGATTTATTGCAACCTTTATATTCTAGAAAATTCCAACACGTTTGATGACTGCCACAGCAAACTAAACGCATGCAGATTTATTGAAGTCTCAATGTACATAATCACGCTGGATATGATTGGACATATAGCTGATGATGTGCACAATTTCTGTGCGCACAGTATTTGATGGGTATTTATTTTGTAACAATGATGATATTATCCACACAGTTCATTCCTCCTTGACTTGTACATTGACTCAGCCACATTGTGTTTATAAAAATGGACCTACTTAGTACAACCCTAGAGGTAAAAGAGAGATCCCCCATGGTACTACCAAACTTTTGCTCATGCTTGACAATTCTTTGACTTAATTTTACATGTTATTTACAAAGAAAATCATGACCAATTGTGTAGGTTTTTTGTTTTGAAAATATATGGTTATTAACATATAAATAGACTGAAAATATGTATGGTTATCAAAATGTAAACGGAATGAAAATATGTATGGTTATTAGCATACAAACAGACTGCTCAAAAAAAAGAGTGAGAGACCCACCCCTCAGAACCTTCTTGTGGAGAACCCTCTTGGATGCCACTTATTTGTCTTCACTACAATATGTATGTATTGCTTTCATTTCAAATTTACAGTATTGGTAGTAAGCATATCAATCAAAATATGGAAGTTGCATAGGAAGTTGTCTATACCTCAATGATCAAAATAAAGTTGTAATTACTCAGTATATAATTGGCAATATTTACTATGATTGCACATATTTTGTCTGTTTTCGACTGTCAGAAAATGTTTTCCCGGTGCGACCAAACTTAGTGATATTTTTATATAAACATGGAGATTGCCACATGTATGATGACCTTTGGTCTCACTCTCACCTCGGTCACTCACAAGATTGAAAATTCTGTTTAAACGGGTTCTCGAGTGTCCGTGCAATGATAGCTAAGGTTTGAGACGACTATGGTCAACTTGGTGGCTGGTAAAGGGAATAATATACCAAGTGAGAAAAGAACAAGTCTGTATGACTATGTGTTACCAATATACCATGAGGCTAGTCAGGCTTGTAAAGTTGTATCGACTGTCAATGCCAGAGGATATTGCGTTTCTTGTCGGAAATACGAATCATGTAGAAAAAAATATAAACACCCTGGCTTTAACGTACAACAAGATCGTACTTGATGTTCATCTCTTGAATTTGGATGTTCAGTAACAATGACTTGCAAAATAAACAATTGGACAGTAATTTTTGTACATGTATGTTTTGGATCGCGTTGAGGCGACGGAACATTAAGTGTACCGGTCATCGGTCCACAAACAACCAGCTGATATGACAAAGCGACAATAATATTGTGGATTTAAGACCATGAAGAAGTATTATATACTGTGAGCATACATAGATCATGGTGTTGGGACCATTTATTTCCCCTACCTTGTGGAAATATCTTGTTTGTCACCGAGAGGCCAAGATCCATCCAGCTCTTGAAAACTCCATTTTGCAACTTCCAGACTTGCGCAGTAGCCTTTGTCAGTATGCATAGCCATTAACTCATGTTTTATACTATATGATTGGCCTGTTGCGATTGTCATTACCCAATCCCGCGAAGCGTTGTAAGTAACGGAAGGAAGCCACACGAACGATATCATGGCCGCTACATAGTTTTGTGATGTTGAAATACTGGATACAGTCTTGCTGTTGAGTATGTTTGTTTCGATGAAGTATTGATGATTATCGACATAACGTATTCAAGATGAACATCAGTGTCAGTAGAAATGCGACCGATGTGATCGTTTCATTGGTAAGTATACCAAGATGGTGTCGCCAAAAGAAGATCGTCGCAATATCCATGAAAATAACCATTGTTGCAATGGTGCGCCTGTAGTCGCGATTTAATAATTATATCATCAACGTTTTATTGTCAGTAGTAGCACAACTCAACCGAGACCGGTGGTGTTAGCGCTGCAAGGCTATATACCTGCCACATAGACTTCGCGAAACTCCAACCAACCATAGTATATAAACAGTACACTTCTAGTAAGTCTACGAACGCGAACCCAAGAGGGCGATTGCAGCAAAAGATTAAGCAACGTAAGTTTGTAGCAACTCAGTACGGTAAACCACGATCCGAACCGTGGCTAAACCGATGGCAGTTGTCACATAACGCGTGGACTACCAGCATAGATGATCAGTAAATGGAGGCAATTTCTTGTGTAATGTAAATAGATTTAAAGTAGTATTGCATTGTAACTTGTTGTATTAATCATAATGAAGCCATTGCCACATAATAGACCACGGTCCCTCCTTTTGTGGAGGGACCGTGAATAGACAGAGAACACAAATACGGTAGCATTCACGATCACAACACTTCCCTAGCGCTCGAGGCCACTTTTCCCAATATTTACTGAAAACTTTTCCTGAGTGAATGCTCAAATGCCACAGGCACTCCGCGCACTCTGTATACTTCCCTCTGACTGCTACTCAAAATTAGCAATCACAGGGTGGTACTTAGTAATGTGAACTTAGCCCCAGGCAGATAATGGGCACGGGGTCCAGACACATCGTTCCAACACCAGGTTGCCCCACACAACTTCATCCCAAAACCATTTCAAACCAAAACCACCTCATCCCAAGTACTACCTTGTCCAACGCCACTTCACCCCAAGTACCACCTCGTTCTAAAACCACCTCGCCCAAAGTATGGTACCATCATAATACTATCAACTCATCCTAAAACAACGATGCTCCGATGTATTATGACTGTTTTTTACCTTCAACTTGGAAGTATTAATGTGTCAGGATATTTTGGGTACCACGAACCATTTATTCTGGCATGAAACCATGGTAAAGATAAACGCAAACTACTAAATGCTACAACTCAGGTGCCATGCGTGGAATTGCACGATGTCATTTTCTCGAAATGTCTACACTTTCAAGATTTCAGTCCTGGGATGATAGAAAGGTGATGAAAACTTCGATGCATGGCAGTGGTTGGTTATTTTCAGCTTTACAGGTTGGCGATAAGTTTTTGGCAAAGTGGCCTTGTTTTGGGGCGAAATGGGTTTGGGCGGCGTGACTTTTTGGGCGAAGAGGTTTTGGTACGAGGTTGTTTTGGTGTGTCGTGGTTTTGGTGCGAAATGGTATGGGACGAGACGGTACAGTTCGAAGTGGTTTTGGTGCGAAGTGTCTGGGAACCACTGGGCTCTCCGACATCTTATGATATCATTTTTTATGTCCCGCATCAACAGTTATTAGATGTACCTTCTAAAGCATGTTGAAATACCTTGTATTCAGCTTGTTAACACAAAGAATTATGTCTAAACTGACAACAAATGCCACACTCAAGTCTCACATTGTGTTCACAAGCAAAATACTTGGTATTTCCTAACATGCTGTATGAAGTAGAGTATGGGTGAACACATAAGACTGAGAGAAAAGTAAAAAACTTTGCCCCAACTGAGGAAAGTAAATACATGAGCACTGAAAAGCTAATTTGTCATGATTGTATTATTTAACTGTGCAATAAACCAAAAATGGCATATAATTGATGAAGATGCATTTCATATTCACTTACAATATCATCAGATTTTCTTTTAAATAGCATATTTATGCTCTTAAACATTCAGGGATCACTTTGGGGCGCGATAACGCGATATTTACGCTCAAAAATCAGAAAAATCGCATTCAGAAAAATCAATTGGGCAAAAAAGTCGCGCCGATAATTCAAATGGCGCGTACGTGATACCTTTACGCGATCTAAATTCATCGGTAACATTTGGCCAGTTTTCAGTACAGAACCACTCATTGTGTCGCCGTAGAGAGCGCTATAATTACGCTAGAAAAAAGCTGTTGCAGAGTTACCCGTTTCAACAGCGTTTGTGATTGGTTGCCAACAGGAAGTTTTGCGTTCATTGACAAATCATTGGAGTCGATACAGCAAGTGTTCATTGCTGATGTACAGTGTGTTGTCGTAGCTCAAAATGGCGCTTTTGAAGGAATATTCGTGTCCAGTACGAGTGGTAGTGCGAAGAAAAAACGAAAATGCACTATTCTGGACTACTGTACTTCCGTTACTCCCGCACTGGAAAGTATGGATTCGACCGCCTCCGATTACAACTACACTCAGAATGACAGTTTTCGGACAGGGTAGTGAATTTCGCCCAAAGCCGTTTCATAAACTTGAATGACGAGCACAACGAAATCATATTACCATACCCTTCGAAACTTTATTGCGTTTATCCTCAAACTGTTAACACCAACAGAAGTGGCATTTAGGGGGGTCAAAGTTGCCAAATTTTTGCCCCATGTTGAGCGCGTGTAATCGGACTACTATCGCAGTATAATCGGACGTCGTATTTTGAATGTGATAAGGGGCTAAATATTGATATTTTGAAACTTCGAACCCCGATTTTCAATTTCGATGTGTTTAGCAAACTATGTGGAAATATTTCGTGATAATTAGTTACGTTTAATCCATGGACGACGCAACTATATTTCAACGTGTATAGCGCTTCTAGACATCGGACACGGGCTGTCCCTGTGTGTTGCGTTCTACACCTCGTATTGTGCGGTGTGGCTAACTTTACCAAGTTTGTAGCGCCCGAAATAGCTTTTACCCCCAAAAAAATCCAAAACGGGACGGCAGCGTCACCTGACTTAATATGCTGTAGCATGACTTGTAAAACGCTATCAAAACGGAGCGAAGGGCGTATAACGAACAGCATGTCATTAAATGTCTGAAAACTGAGGTCGTCCAAAAACTGTCTCACTGTGTATTGTTATGCAAATTAACCAATATGCAGAAAATCAGGGAAAATTAGGTCCGGTTCCCACAGACTTTGAAATTCTCCCACTGTTTATTTTCATGTGCGATTTTATCTCATGCCGTTCTTGAGCCAGGGTAATCCCTGAACATACTACTCATTGAATAATATCGACAGTGCAGCTTGGTGTGAAAAATAGTTGACAAGACGCATCCGCTACTATACAATAGATGTTTATTCTTCCTAACGTTTCGGACGTACACGGAAGACCTTCATCAGAGGCAATTTCAATTTCAAATACCATTACCTCATAGTACCATGTCTACAAAGGTTGTTCAGAATTCGCCTCAATGAAAAAAAAAATCATAAAAAATCATATGTCACTGTGTTCAAATGGGAGGGAAAAGTGACAAATTATAATGGAAGCACAATTTCAGCCAAAACATTGCAGTGAACAAGCCATAAGGCTTTGATGTTATTCATTATAACTTTTTGGAATTCAAACAGAAAATGAGCATACACTTTACCCTTCTAGTTTCTTGCAGTGTTAGTGCTTCTTGCATGGGGTTTCGTCATCTATGCTGGCAGAATGGCAGCGTACCAGACCTATCCTACACTCATAGAACCTCCAGCATGGTAAAGAAGGCCTGAGAATTGCCAACATGTATAACCGGTCTTTCCAAGTTCCAAACAAGAGGGGTGACTCTTCCACATGCAACTTTGCCAAGAAAAAAGAAGACAATTCCAGCCATCAGGTGCAGACGTTGTTGGATGCACTATTTACATCGTCAAGTGATATCGACAATCATTGTGTATTTATCACATTAAACAGATATGAAATCCAGGCATGCTGTGCTGGCTATATGACATGGACAATATTTTCCCCTCTTGTTACTGTACATGTAAATAAACATATTTAAATATTTTTCTAGATCCAAGAAAAGCTGTATTTGCTAATTCAGCCATGATTAAAATTACAAGTTGATTTCACTGATTTCACATATGATGACATGTTTTTAATAAATGTCGTAATTTTTACATCTCACTACAATAAATTGCCTTATAATTATTTAAGGTTTACTGCAACATTAATTTATAAAGCTATGGTGAAACTGATCGTCGACGTGTATCTTGTATGTGACAGTGTTACTGAGTCAATCAAGGGACAGCTATGGACAATGTCCTTCCCCAAACTGTTCAGCCTGCCGGAATTTCACATTTCTGAAATCTTGACATAGAAAAAAGATTGTTTGTTGTATAATGGCCAACAACTTTATTGGTAAGTGGTAGTGCCAAATTATTTGGTCAACAAAATATCAAACAAAACCATTGACCTTGAGTGACATTGCCTTTTTGTAAAAAACTTATTTAAACATCAACCAACTGTCTACAGCCGAAATAACAGATGGAATAGGTGTGATTAGATGGAGAAAATGGTTTCATCACGTGAACCTTGTAACTTTTCTAGGGATTCCACAAGCTTATCGCATGCCACACTGCATTGCCATATACTGACTGATATGCTTACTAATTGTAGAACGCGTCAGTACTGCCTAGCTCAAATAATAATGCTATAGTGCAATCAACAAATTTTGATCTTCATATACACTTGTGGAGTCCCACACTCTTGTCATTTGAACACAGTCAACCCACAATATAACGAGAAGTCTTAAAATTTTGCCATATCTTTCATAAAGTCATATTGCCAGTATCACATTGGTCTTGTTTGTGTCATCACAATGTAAAAACATAGGGCCAATGTCCCTTAAGCTACTATAGACATGGATACAAAATTAAGTATTTCCTGACTGTATGAAATTATCTCACTAAGGTCATCCTAGGGACCTGTAAAAAAAACCCAAATATTAAAGCTGTCTGACCTGCGGTTTTGAAAAAACATGCAACCCAACAGTCGACAGAGCTCCGCTGTGTTACATCACCGTCCCTCCACCCACGGTGGAGGGACGGTGGTTACATGTATGTACCGGTAGAGAATAATTTTTTGTGACACATGTATTGATGAAGAAGGTTGATAGCTCATTTCAGGATGGCTGACCAAAAATGGCAAAATTAGCTGCAAAAATACAAAATTGATGATTTCATCATAATTTCAATATATATTACATTAAGATAAAGCCTAGGAACCTGTATACCAAATATCAAAGCTATCACATGAGCAACTTTTGAGAAACAAATATTTTGACCAAAAACTGCAAAAATTGACCCAAAAATACAAAAATTGAAGATTTCATCAAATTTCACTATATCACACTAAGGCTGAGTCTGATTGTAACCTGAGTAGCGACCCGAGTTCCCCGAATTGCAGTCGAACAAATTAGCGTAGCTACTCTGATGACGTAAATTACGTAATTTGACCTATCAACCTTACTTGGGCTTCTCCCACGTCAGAAGCTGGGTTGGTAGAGTTGCAACTCGGCAAAATGGCCGCCAAACAGATGAAGTATTAAAATAAATATATTTCACACGTTTACGTCAGTTTCAGCAAATAAAAGCAATAATATTATTAGCTGTAGTTATTGCATTAAGCTGTCGCCAATTTCCCGTAATTTTTTAGTGAAAGGTACCTTTCTATATCTTAAATTGCATATCGTTTACATGTGTATGTGGCGATATAAGAAATATGCAAAACAGTACAACACGGTCCCTCTATCACATCGGAGTTTTCAAAATGTTGCTCTGATGTGAAATAATATGCAGACCTGACTTGCTGATAAAATAATAAAGTAGTGAAGTTCGTATGGCAGAGAATGGTTTGCAAGCTACTCAGAGATTACAAAAGTTTTAAAGTCTATCAACATGAATGTGCATTTGAGCACTCTGTTCTACCCTGAAATCGTGGACACAGATTATGCAGCAGTTGAACTGCAGTATAAATACAACAGGATTGAAATGCAGTGAGATTAGATCAAGCAAGGGTGCTGGTGAAAGGCTCCATGTCAGTGTGTTCCTAAGGGGTATGGAATTATTGTCAATGTGTAGGAGAAATTCGACTTAGATTTTCTCGTTTTCGGTGTCAATATGTAGTCTGGCTATTTTCCAGGATTTCCCCAGTGTAGTTCCCCGGGAAACAGAATGATTTGAGTTTAGATGTCAACGTTCTCCAAAATGAATTCCAAAGCCACCCTTACAAATACAACATCAAGATCACCCAAAAATTGGTGTAGAAATATAAATCTTTTGATTGAACAGGAAGAGGAGAGATTTCGGATTACATGTACTGTACATGGACAATATACGCACGATTATCGGTTGCAAGGATAGTCTTACTACAAAGTATTGTTTCTACAAAGTTAAAATTTATTACATGCTTTAAATTCTTTTCAGAAGCATTCAATAAACGTACTTCTTTTTCAGCACTTTTTGTTCAGGCCAACAACTTGAGCATAGATTTGAGGAATAGGTTTATATATACCAGTAGTACTTTTGAAGGGGACTTTGCAGTCTTCCAGATAAAACAGAGGGGTGAAACAATGAGTCAACTCATGGATTTCAAACCAGGTAATATTATTTATTGAAAAACCTACATGAACGAACTGCAAGTCAGACATTGAAGCAAGGAACATTGTACATCTACTGTCATACGCACACCAATTTATACAAGCAGTATTATGATCCAAAGATTTCTATGCTCTTCTGATTTCTCACACAAAAAATTAAAATGGACAATTCATTCACTCCTATTCGTTCATCCTTTTGAAGCATTCAGTTGGCAACGCACATGTTCCTCAGAAGATCTGAAGTCAGGATGATCCTTCTCTTTCTTTGCATTATTTCTCTATACACACACACATGCAAGGCAATCCTCTTCATATATCATTCACTGGTCTGGTGCGGGGTCAGGATCACCCTACAGGTAGGATGAGACCAAATTTGTTAGACATCAAAAGTTTGTCTGTCTGTCTGTCTGTGTCCATCTGTGGAGTGGGGATATAAACAGCTATCTGTTACATTTTGTACTAAACTGATCAAAACAGACTATTGTGGTCAATCAGGTTGACCAATGGCTGCGGAGAAAGATGTTCATATTACAATGAATTTATTATAGGGTCACGATGATGAAAAGTATATTAGCAGAAATCACAGCTGCAGTTGCACACTCTATGACCTAACATACACTTACTAGAAGACGAGGTCTCAAAATGTTTTGTGGTTGGTTCATATGTAGACTTTCACACCATTACTTAAAGTATTATGTTATTAATGACACCATACCTACTCAAATGCTACCCTGAGATCTGGCAAATTGCATGAAGTATTCACAAGTAGACTAGAATGATATTATCAGTCCTTTTAGAGACTGAATTTGATCCAATTGTGTTCAGATCATGCCTTGCAAACCATGACTTTACATGAGAATTGAAACAATGAAGTGATTAAGTGAGACAAACAAACATTTTCAAAGGGCACAAGGGGCATATATAATATCTTTGACAATGTAAGAAGTATTTTTCTCCCTGAACAATGTCAGCTTTCTCTGTTTCCATAATATCAACGAACTGATGGTTTGGCTTACCGGATATACTTGTGGCCGAGACATTACAATAGCACCAGGTTTATTCTGTGGATAGACAGAAAATAGAACATCAAATGCTTGTACCAAGTACATCGTCTGAGGAAATATGGCACGTGGCAGTGACCTATGACATTCCTCTCTGTCTACACACAATGATGTAGGGCAGACTTATATGGACATAACAAAAATTCCCAAGCAACCTAGTGGCCAATAAAGCACTGCTGTGATATTGACATACAATACAAGGCAACTGTTTAATTTGTGGCGAATGTGAATAGAAATTATCAAAACTAACTGATATAGGCAAATTTTCAAAAGCTAATTTACTGGACATATGAATGAGTTGATAATAAGATGTGACAAGATTTCTAGTTATATTTTCTAACGGAGCATAAATGTACCATAACTCCATCAGCTGTTTTTGAACCCTAAAATTACAAAATTGCAATTTCAACAAATCTGACTTACTTCATCCTAATGAATCTGTATGCTGAATTTCAAAGCAACCAGATAAGCAGATTTTGAGATTTGTTCACCAAAGATGGCAACAATTGACCCAACATACAATATTGAACAATTCATCACAATTTGAACAGATCTGACTTGGCATAATCCTCAGGAATCAGTTAATAAAATGTTGAAGCAGTCACTGCAGTCAGAGAAGAGGATCAGAAGATTTTTAACAAAAACATGGAAAAATTGACCAAAAAAATGCAATACTGCATGTTCCATTATAATATATCATCCTCAGGAATTGTACGGTATACCAAATTTTAACAATTTAACAAGGGGATTCTCAGAAGAATTTTACCAAAATTGGGTAAAATTGCCCCCAAAATACAATATTGCATATTTCATCACGATTTGGACATATTTGACATATATCATCTCAAGGAACCCGCATACCAAATTTCAAAGCAATCTGACAAGGAGATTCTGAGAGGAAGCCATTTGCTGCCAGATGAAGGACAAATGGAATTTCAACAGCAGATGATCTGATTGGCTCAATGTTGCTGGCAGCAGTAGTGAAAATTGACTTATAAAAGTTGCTTTCCATTTTACTCTTTCTACTTCCAATTGACATTGAATGTCATTAAAAGATTGAAGAGATATCGTCTACATCTGAGCATTAAAGCAGTATGTAAGAGAAGTTGATCTATCACACAAATCAGACATGACAAAATGTGATATACTTACAGCTATATGGTACTTGGTTACATAGTGTGTTGCGTATAGGGGCAATAGTAGGAAGAGGAAAATGCGTTTGCCTTTGAACCAAATCCTTGTTAGACCAAAGTTCTGAAAAGAAAAAACACACAGAAACACATCCAAGTTCTGTGTAAACAGTGGTTTGGGGATAAACTGGTACTTAGGGCGAAGTGGTTTAGGTCAGAGGTGATACTGGGATGAAGTGGGACGAAGTACTTTGGACAAGGTGGTTTTGGTTCTTGTGATAGTTTTGGATCATTATTGTTTGGGGCAACCTGGTTTTGGTACAAAGTGTCTAGACCCTGGGCCAGCAGCAAAAGTAGGATTAGGAAATCGGGAGCGATGTGAAGAGGGCTGACACAAAAGCACTTGAAGTTGGAGTTTTTCGTATGGAAGTTGTTATTCGCCCCACTTCGCTGCAAATAAGGAATGTAAATTTCTTATTTGCACTGCAGGTTGACAGGCTAAAACCTAATCAGAGAGCAGTTTACATACAACAATGAAATTGTGGCTTTCAAACATACAACAATATCTATTAGTCTTAATTGCTCTGTGACACTTTACCAATCCGAGTCATTTCCAAAATTTGCGTTGCTATACCATAACATTATTTCCATGATTAGCCAATCACTGATTGGATTACGTTATCGATAAGATTGCAGTCACTGCAGATTCACTAGCATTGCATGAATCACTATTGGGCTAGGCCAGAAAATCCAAAACTTCACACTTCATGATAAACATGGCTCTATGTTCTCCAGGAACACTTTGACAAACAATAAGATCATTAAGCAAAGCAGCAACCAAGATATTTACGATTCAGTTTGATTACCCCTTTACTGATTTCTTTCATCTCTCTCTCATAGAATTTTTGATAGTTGTCATCTCCAATACAAATGGCATTTTCTGAACGATTTGTGTAGGTACACTATTTATATCTTGCAGGACTTCAGACCAAAGTCCTGGCATCACAGCAATATATGGGGTTTGGTTGTTTGAGCCAGACTGAAAATGGTATGCGATTTTGAAAATATGTGTTGACAGAGTGGCCACACAACTGTTCGAGATTATGACAGAATATGGTAGAATTTTTGATGGCTGCCACCTCCAGTACAAATGGGGTTTTCTAAGCCATCAGGGAAGTTACACGATTTATATTTTGCAGAACTTCAGGCCAGAGTCCAGGGATCACAGCAATATATGGGGTTTGGTTGTTTGAGCCAGACTAAACATGGTACGCGAATTTGAAAATGTGTATTGACAGAGTGGCCAAACAACTGTTCGAGATCATTACAGAATACAGCGCGATTGTGTATCTCACAAACAACATCAGTATTCCCATGAAATGTGCAACACGCCGCCAACTGTTTTGGCAAACCCCTCTTTCACAACTGACAATATCGTTTACGCGGATCTACGATAATACGCGAAAAAGTTATGTGAATGGTGCAGTGGAGGAATTTATAGCAAGATCAAGTTCAACACATTATGGTGTACGTAACTATGGACGCATGTGGAGGTTGCCAGAAAATGCACTCCCAAGCTAGCTGTGGATGTCGATGGCACTCTTACTGCTGATTGGCTAATGATATTATGGTGTAGCGTCGCAAACTTTTGGAAATGACCCAGACTGTTTACGGCTAGTCCATGGGCAAAGTGGCACAGTGCATTGCTGTAATGCTTTGTGTGGTCTCACTCCTACTCATCACGTATTTTTTCTGAGGTGGGATTCACCTCAAGGCAAAGAATTTTTTCCTCATCTCCCTCCCTTTGCTCTCTCTCTCTCTCTCTCTCTCTCTCTCTCTCTCTCTCTCTCTCTCTCTCTCTCCAGTGTTTCATCCAGGATGACATCAACAGGGATGATTTTCCCCCCATACCAGAAAATTTAGGGGGACTTCATCTGTTCATGCGTTATACTTGTATCTCTAAGGTGTGACTGGCACCATTTCAGACAAATTACAAGGGGTGCTAACATGTCAACAGAGAGGGAAATCTCCAATCCCCATGTCTAGATGAAACACACTCTCTCTCTCTCTCTCTCTCTCTCTCTCTCTCTCTCTCTCTCTCTCTCTCTCTCTCTCTCTTTCTCTCCATACCCTTCCCTCAGGCTTCCCTTAGGCCCAATCTCCTCTTTATTTCTCCATCCCCTGTACGTGCAGGCTTATGCCATTAATTTACAAATCGCCTCGGCCCAACCTCTCGTTTAGATGGTCTGAACATCGTGAAAACATGACAAATTGAAAAATGTATCGCCTCGTGCTATATGCAATAAAGGGAATGCAACTCCACACATTGAGCATATCTTGATTGTTTGCATTTAGTGTATTTTGTATGTGTATTATACATGTTTCGTAGCTGCAAAATTGTAGCTCTACGGTGAGACGGTCGGTGAATTTGGGTTTTTGCGACCTCGCTCACCAGTAGAGCTACAATGCCGAAGGCCCTGTAGCATACAAAATAAGCGCGCCACACATGACGCGGCATTTTCATGTAAAATCCCACATATTTACTGCATTTAGTCGT
This sequence comes from Ptychodera flava, assembly GCF_041260155.1. Taxonomy (NCBI): domain Eukaryota; kingdom Metazoa; phylum Hemichordata; class Enteropneusta; family Ptychoderidae; genus Ptychodera; species Ptychodera flava. Next base: position 37,135,985 of record NC_091935.1, read on the forward strand.
ACCGATTTATCACTACTGAAGACTAAACACTATACTACACTAACCTTGTCGTTTATGGGGTTTGGTATTAGCACAGACACGTCAATCGTGTTCCATAAACATTGAGCGTGTTTCTGGGAGCCGCCATTACCGGAAGTTGGTAATGGCGGCTCCAAGAAATGTTTTTGGAACGCGATCGACGTATTTGAACAAATACCAAACCCCATACACGACAAGGTTAGTGTAGTATAGTATTTAATCTTCAGTAGTGATAAATCAGTATGACCAAATGCAGTAAATATATGGGATTTTACATCAAACCGTGCCACGTGCAGCGTGCTTATTTTGTATGCTTCAGGGCCTTCGGCATTGTAGCTCTACTGGTGAGCGAGGTCGCAAAAACCAAAACTCACCGACCGCCTCACCGTAGAGCTACAATTTTGCAGCTAACATGTTTCGCTGTTTTGTGTATAGAACTGATTAGCCACTGCTCGGTGGATAAGAAATCTAATCCTTATATTCGCACCACTGTAGGGCGAATAAGAAATATATAGTCCCTATTCGCACCCCTGCAGGGCAAATGAGATTTTAGATTCCGTATCTACGGCACTGCGAGGTGAATAATATCTTCCTTTTTGCAGAAAACATTTTTACGTACTGTAAACTGAACAAGACAGCCTTGAAAATGATGCAGGTCCTGACAACAATCGCTTTTGGTTCGATACACGGTGAAGGCCCCTGCAAGCATGTTTACAGGGGCCTCGCTGTGTATCGAACCAACACAAGCGACTGAGGTCCTAGTCCTGACCCTATCAATGTATCATCGAGCCTGTCCACATGATGCAGGAGATGCAGATGCACGCTCACATTTTGGAAGTTGTTTTGGTAATTTTTTCAGTGTCGTTGTTTAGAGATCCCACATGTACATAATTACAGCACAGAGAAATTCGAATTGCATGCGTTTTATTTTTTTGCATCGAGTATCCAGATACAAATGATCGGTTGCAGCTCAATACCTCAGGGAATATTTAGGGTTAGGGACTTACAAGTCGTTCATCGATTGGTCCCAGCATACGACGGAAAGGCGCCCTGATAGCCTCTTGCCATGCCGGAAACTTTGTGATGGGTGTTCTTGGTTCGTTCGGCGCAAGAACTTGATCAGCTAGCCAATTCCTCCTTGTCTGACGGGCTTCACCTTTGATTCTTTCCAGGACATAATCGCCTTTCGCATAGTCCGGTATGTCCTTCAGCGACATTTTGAAACCCAACAGTGACGTCACGGAAAGTATTTGAACTGTCACCAATGGTGGCGCTGTAACTCGCCAGGTGTGCAACTGCTCAGCTGTGCAGCTGTAACAGTCACTCATCAGATAAAGATCGGAGGTGGAGGTGGTGATGCCATACTAAAGTAATCTTACGTCGATGAGGAAATGCCAACTATGAGAACAACTACTAAAATATCACCTTTATACTATCGTCTAGCATCGTCTGTTTTTATAGCAAAATTAGACTTGGTTCAGCCGGTGAATTTTAAAAAAATAAAACCACTTGCAACAATTTCTCTTGTGTCTCTTTTATTTCATACAAAGCTATTGACTTTGAGATTTGGCAGCCCAGGTATATAAGGTTTTCCTTGCGATCGAACGCGTTACCTTTCAGTCTGCGAAGTAGTGAGTTAGTTTCTGGCGGATTATGAAACTCTCGTGTCTCGAGTTCACGTAACTCAAACTTGTCATCCAACTCAATCTTTTCACATGAAAACACGTTCACAATTAAGCTTACAGACTCGAAGCAAGTCTTCGGCAAAGGGTGCATACCACTTGAACTAGACGACACTACGATAGTCGATAGTATTGATCATAAATATCCGATAACATCAGATATTATGTACTTGCCAAAGTGACAGAAGACAGGCAAAGATATCATTTGGGCTAAATATCGTACGCCTTTGAAAACTTTACCGCTACTATTAAATAATACCGTCGATAGGATAGGATATTTTCGGCAAAAGACATTGTCGAGAGACGATAATACACAATATCATCGATAGTTTCAGATATGATCGGATAATTTTTGAAACGATGCCAACTAAGGATAGTAAAAATATTAGAAACTAATATCAACATTTTCTAGCATCAATACCAAATGTGTATGTGCATTGTTAGCGCATTGAGAGCGATTCTAGACTATTAAAGGTGTACTATCACCTGTTCAATTTTGCCTCAGTTACCATGGAAAGAGAAAATCTAACCAATCACAGATGTTAAGCGGGTGGCCGCTTTTTAAAAACAGCGCTCTGACATGGGTATTTTGAATAGCAAGGAACGCCCCTTTGACCATATATGGGCATATTCAGATTACAGGTGACTGCATACCTTTAACCTTATCCCGCAAGGAAAATGAGAACAATATTGCGGGAACTGAAAGTTCTGAGGGAATAAAAACGCCAAAGACCAGGCAAGGTGACACTGTGGTAACAAGAGTCACTCTATTTTCATTTGCTTGACCAGGTTTGCTGCAGTTTCGTAGCCCCGCAACTCCCCTTGAATATTTCTCCCCAACACAAAAAAAATCTTAAAGGGGAGTTGCGGGGCTACGAAACTGCAGCAAGCCCAGGTACGCTCAAAGAAAAGCACCAAGTAACCATAATTTAATGTCCCAATAGCTGCGAATGAGTAATAAACCGATCTCAAAATATCATAAGCTTTCAAAGAGTTTTCTTTGAATAAGACCCACTAAAGACTGAAAAAGTGTATAATACAGTCATAAGTGTCAAAAGTGGCATGTAAATTGTTTTAACGTCATTTAGATTTCCTGCAATTTTCAAAATACTGTGTTTTCTGTTCTTTTCCGTGGGGGCGCCATTTTATGAGTGCGACACCCGTTTATTATTGTAGTAAAAGTTTTCCAAACTAAACGTTCAACCATTCTCTGAACAAATAAACAATAAAAACCTTGGGTCACCTTCCAAATTTTGGTACCAGAGAAACAAATTATCTGCATGACATTCATCGATACTTCAAATTGTAGCCACTGTCCCTGTGTTATCTCTATGGGATTTTATTTTCATTTTTGCAAACCTAAGCCAGTGGAAACTTTACTTACCCCATTAGCTTCAAAATGATCCCTGCCAAGCGGTGGACCAGGAAAGAATTGTAAAAAAATTGATTATGAGAGTCCGAATTATTTGTCCCCGAGTTGCATCTACCAATTAATATTCAAAATTTTGCTAAGTTTATGAGAAAAGTAATCATGAAAATTATTCTCCTTACAGAGTCAATTTTTTTAAAAAGTCGTTGATATGTGAGAACTTGATAATGTATGCTCTTTTGGTTCGAAATAAGACAATTCCACCTGATACTTAGCGGTCAAATTTAAATGCTAATAAAAAGACACGGTTACAAACATTTACATAGCGGTTGTCGAATTCCGTCGACCCAAATTTAAATTGCATCTCCAGGTGTCGATATCACACCCATACTTTATGTTTCACAGTAAAATATTTTATCCACATACAATGACTTAAATACTTTGTTTTTGACGGGTAATTATCATTCATGGACTACTTTTCTACTGAATTGGTTAAAGGCATGTCGGAAAAATTATTTTTGTAGAAGCAAACTCAGATGACAGAGAGAATAATACATTTCCCCAAATTAAAGAATATATTTCTGATGTAGACCATGAACAAACTCACAGTGGATTTGCAAAACTCTTCCTGGTTGACTTTATGTGCCGAAATGACATTTTCATTATACCAAAAATCTTTCAACTCTCCTCACACTGCTGACAGTGTGTGAAACTTTGAAACGTTTGTCTATCACGGAAGTCCTTCCGTTGCATTGAAAATTAGACTTGGTCCAAAGGTCAGTGAATTGGCAGAAGGTCGTTTGCAGTACTCGGTCCATCTTTATGTTATTGATAACTGTACATCTCGGCTTAGCTGTTCAAAGTGGTACGCTGAAAGCAAAACAACGCACCAGTGGCAGTTATTCCCGACAATTGCTTCTCTTGTCATTTTTATCTTCACCACCTTGTATTGTTACTTGAATCCCTTTCTGTTATTATTTTTCGATTTATTTCTTTGCTCATTTTTTGTTCGGCTTTGACACATTCTAGGTTTCACTTGTCATCATTGGGATGCTGGGATGGTTGATAAACAATCTCATCTGTATCTTATTTGAACGTAACCCTTTACTCGACAACTTATACGAGATTTTATGCAAATATTATATTCCGGTAGTCTTACGGGGTGTTTGCCTCAAATATGTATTCGCTACAATTTAACAGGGGGAATTATTGCTTTGCCAGTGGCTCAATTCTAAGGCATTTGGCTGTTGGAAAATTTATGTAATCTGGGGAACAATTTATATTGTGGTCACTTTCATCTAAACCTGATATTTGCACTTTGCTGATTGATCGCGACCTTTTCACTAGCAATACGTCATTCCGACATATGTCCATTTCTTCTGTATCTTCAATATCTATCTTCTTCTGTGTCTACACGAAAAAGTTACCCAATGGTGCACGACTTAGGGATATGAATCATTAATGCTTAAGGGAAAGCTGGTCAGAAATGGGAAAAAAATCTGTGGGCTAAACATTCCATTTAAGTGTTTGCAGCCATGCTCCTTTTTGAAAACAAATATTCATTCCAAGATCAGTTGACATGAGAGAAGAAATTTTCGGGGAAGTATGAATGCAATTGCAAAATCAAAAAAGGAAAAAATTGTCAAATTTTCGAAGGTGGAAAAAACTAAGTGCCAGAATCCTGACCACGCCTTCTAAAAACTAACTGTCCATCCGTTACTTAAAGTTGGGTGGCCACATCAACGTGTGTTAGTCCAATCACAGAGAAATATATAGACAGAGTGGCAACACTTGCATGCCTTTTGTTCTATGGTCGTCTCGGTAGACTATTGGCTTTTCATATTAAAATGAGCTTCAAAGGTGTTAAACTTTTGGAGGCTTTGTTTGTGGTTGATAATTACACGAGATTATGCGAAAAATACGACGAGATGGCATCGTACTGCCAGTCGCGTAGCAACCATAGTAACTTTGTGAGCTCTCAGGCCAGAAACACTGCTTCACGCCAATCAAAACATAACACGCCAGCAGTTTCATAAACATGTCCTTCCTTGACGCACGTGTAAAAGACGGTATGACTGACTGTAAACCATTGAGTAAAACCAGACAGTATCGATAAAAGACTTTTAAATTTGGTTCAAATACACTCATTATATATTCATAAAAATATGAGAGGAATTTTTAAAACGGTAAAACTCATTTTCCTGAAGCTCAAAACACTCTCGTTTTCGCCAGCACGTCAATTCTGCTCAGCACCACACGACAACAACAACACAAACTTTGCCGAACATACTTTCGCTTAACAATTGGCGAAAATCCGAAAATTACCGAAGGATTCATGGTCGGCACTCTTCGGAAAAGAGAGGCGAGAGCAACCTGAGGCGAGGCGAACATGGATGGGTTACGTAACCACTTCACGCCTTAAACAATACCCGTTGCGACTCTATCTATCTTTCTCTATGGTCCAATATAAATAAATTTACGTACTGTAGCGTTGGTAGCAACATTGGTTTCCTATCCATTAGACTTGTCGGAGGAACCTTGCGCCTCCGGAAAATTCATTTCTCTCTACCGTAGTTGACACTTGACCCGTGTTTTTTTTAAGCCCTTCTTGTTACAAAGACGACAGAAATAATTTGATAACATTCATTTGATATGCTTGCAATCACCGGAGTTTATTGTATCTACTTATAACCTTTATAATATACAGAACCCTCTATGATTAGTCTTTATCCCTAAACCCATTTAAAATACATTGCACATTACTCGCCTAGCCAAAAGTTTAAAATTTGTTATACGTGGTATTTATAAAAGTGATTCATCTTATCACTTCAAAGTACATGAAATCTTTATCTTTGTTCTTGTTATTATGAATACAGGCATAAATTATACATTTAATACGGGGTGTTCAGCTCCTTATCATCAAATAGGTGCTACATTAGATTAAAGTGAGTAGACAGAGATAGTCAATACTATAGATGTTGTAATGTTCATTTGGTCGGTTTCGGTCCGGGTCGTTTATCCATTCTGGTCTTCTTGTTTGCAACGAGCTCGTCTGTGTTTATAACATTCTCAAGGTAAGGTTTTAACAACGTGTGATCACGTGACATGTTAACCCGACGCACACCTGTAAATGTAAACACAGCGGTCAATAACTTTTTCGATAAAGATGATTGTCATGTGTATGTAATCATACATATGAATCTACATTGCCATAAGTCAATTATATTAATGCTTTAGCACCGTAAATATTGCAACAGGGAAGTCAGAGGGATTAGTCCTCGAGCATGCACTGTGTGGTCCAGATATCTCCTTAAACATACAGTCTAAAAAGTCAGAACAGTCACAAAAATGACATTTGGGCGGTGCATGTAAAACCCATGTACGGGAATCAGTTAGTCGAACTTGGCTTCTTCCCTACCTACATCAAAGTGTAACACGCTCTTTGGTCATATCGGCGAGCGTTCTGGGGAGCGCAGCCGAATCTGACGCTTTTAAGTGGGAAAAAATGAAAGACTGACAAACGATGATAGTTCACTTACGTAACCAGCCAACCATTGAAGAAGTGCTGTAGATCCTCCCTGTTGAATGCTGTAGCACTCTCCAATTCGATTGTCTTTTCGTTCCCGTCGCTCATCAAATAGGTGAGATCGTCTTTCGTCTGGCCGTTGGCGTTTCCCAGTAATCCCCACACCTTTCCGTTCTGCGACTGATCTAGTGCGATCGTTGTCTTGCCCTTTCCGTTGAAGTCGATGACGAGAACTTTGGGTATTGTCACAAGCACTGTCCTCTGATTGTCCGACCAGTCCACAAACACTGAACCATCCGCCGCTTCGAAGGGTAGGGAACTCTGAATTTCTTGGCCATTAAACTGCATGGAAACGTAGTAAAAGTCACTGTATAGTAGCATTGAAGAAAATGGCCTTGATCAGAAATTAGTGCATCATTGTCGTGTGTACGGTTTAGTAGGCATTGGTAAATAATACGCGCAATATGATTGTGATGATGTGATGTTTATTGCACGGAGTAATGCAATGAGACCATATCCTGAAACTGACAGCGCTGACTCTTATCAGAGTAGAAATGCATTGGTAACAGCAACTTACGTAAATTTTCTCATTGCCCTCAGCTAAATGGAGTATATTCTCGAATCGTTTCACTTCCAAGGATGAATGGAATGCGGTGAGGGTGTTCTCCAAGTTACTGGCCGGTACGTGACGGGACGAGACGCGGAAGCCGGGATTGTCGGCCTTCTCTTTCACAAGGGTATACATACAGTTGCCGCCGTAGGTGAACCGTAGTCCATCAAAGGTATGGAAATGTGGCCCGATGCCCCTCTCACCGGCCTCTACACAGGGCAAGATACAAGGAGTAAGAATTTGAATCACGGAGTAACAGATGGTAACAGCGTAGATTGGCAATATGATACTATCTCGGTTTTAATTTTATCGTCAAACGTAAATTTAAATAGGTGTTGGTTCAGAAATTTTTCCGAACCGGATAATGCATTAAATCGCACAATACTACAGTGAGAAACAATTAATACATTAAACCTTCCTTATGCATGGCCAAAAATGCAGTACAGTCACTAATTCATATCTGCATGCAGTATAGCTAAGCATCTGAAATATATCATCCCTTTGTACTACGAGTGTTCACAAATGTCGTGATTTCTGTATCATGTTCGAATATCAATGTCGACAATGAAATTATGTTACAGTAATTCGCGCCTCTAAAATGAATAACTTAAAACTTTTGCTCGAACGTTTCTCAAGCAAACTTTCAATCATTCTCTTTCAAAATCAATAATGAAAACCAGTAATCATCGTGTAAATTTTGGTATTCAAGAGATCCGATGTTTACCGATATTTTAAATTCAAAATGACAGCCATCCCCAAGTTATCTGTATGGGGGAATTAGTATTCCCGATTTTCAATAGACTAAGCCAGTGAAAACTTTCTTTACGCCATGAGCCCCCACAACTGATGGCAGACTTAAAGAATATTGCAAAAGTTTGAGAGTCCGAATAGCTGTCTCCGAAACGCTTTCTTACCTCAATGGAATTTTTTGTAAATTGTTTAAAAAGTTTTAAATCGAGACCAGCAACTTACCTTTCATCACACCTGAAATGTAATACAGAGAAGTAAATGTTAACATATACGTCACGCTAATTGGATTACTCAGCTGAAATGGTAATGTAGCCAGTATTGGCTTCTAAGGATGACGCTGATTCCGGTGGTAGTTTCTCGCGATCGTTGTATTGCTGGCTTCTGATGACAACCGTTATCTATCGACAGTAGCCGAATCGTGTGCGTGTCATGTCAAGTATTCAGTCGGTTCATATAGGCCTTGGGATTTGGTGCAGGTACACAAAGCACCGAATGCGTTTCTGAAAGACCGGTAGTGGTCGATTGCATATGCACAAGAAATGACAGTATACTTACGGAAAGTGCCTCCAATCGCTGCTCAGTCAGTGAAGAAGTGATGAAATTAATGAAATCAGGCGTGTAGTAATAGTAAAGTAAAACGTACTGTTCTAATATGTGTTTCCAATTTGATTAGTTTGTAAAATCAATATAATTCAATTGTCCCATTAATTAAAGGTTTATGCGTCAGTCTGGTCTAATACAAATATTAGTAACGATGCCTATCACTCGAAAGTCGAAATTCCTCACATCAACCATCACCACTATCATTAGATCAATAAACCACTTAACCGCCAACAAAACTACCGTAGCATAACCACAGCAAACACAACTAGGCTGTCAGATTATACGCGGAAGAGTAACCGGTAAAACTATCTTCAAACTTGACTCAAGACTGAAGAGATAGTATATCATTTCTGGTATTGAAATAAGGCCACGGCTGCTATATTTGACACACACGATATCATTGTTCGTGATATTAAAACCCGTGTCAAGACGGAGCTACTCTGTGTCGTGAATTAAATTAGTACTTTAATGGTAGAGTTGTATTCTTTGGTTTGCAAGGTAGGATTGGATGTGTAAGTTTCTCACGTGGTTCTCGGCAGCAAACGTATCCCTGGGCACAAAGAGAAGAATCCATGATTTGAATAAGTCCATCTTCGCACTGTCCTGCCGAGCAAAATGCTCTGCTGTATATTTTGGAACAACGGGCTACCGGAAGAAAAATATAGACAAGATAAACAAAAAGACACGCGGACAAGTTGGATCACAGAAAGTAGGAAATATGTGGACTGAGAAACACAAATTGAGAACATGTGAAATAATTGTGTTTAATATATGGTTTCAGGGGACATCCTAATGATACATCAAAGACGTCATTAACGTCAATTTAAATACAGGCAATTCGTCTGCCCAAACCAAGAATGTTGACAAATTTGCTATGTTTCTTGGCAAATCGTGGGCATGAAATCAGTTAGCTTAACTTGCGTGTTCCTTCAGGTTCATGTATGCAAAATCAGACGACGGCACGTATGAATTCCGTATCGTCGACATAGGTACATGAACACAGATATTTATCAGAATCAAACACTATAGTATACACCAGTCGCCGAAAAAGCCGTCTTCGACGTACAAAAAAATCAACAGGCATACAAGTTTTATCCGTCGGTAATGTTTAAAACTACTAACATTTCGATTTTGTACAACACACACAGCCCTTTGGACACAAGTCGGGGGCTGCTGCTACCATCTCGTCGATCTCTGTACATTGTTTTTTGCATATACCAAAAAGTCCCGGGTTATTGTCGCACTCTGCGTCCTCTGTTAAGAACAATTCACAAAGCGACATTAGACAGTCGAGTAGACCCTTTTCTTGACCAAAGTATAATATATATTATTGTTATATTATTGTTATGAATTACGTTGCCTGAAAACGTTATCACTGGTTCATCGAAGCGTTTATTCTTCATGATCGTGCCTAATCTCATAATATATTTGTGCCAATGAAAATTGGCCAACCGATTACAGATTATATTTGTTCGGACAGCCACGTGAAGCCTTGAGATAAGTACATCGATAGCAAAAAGATAACAACAACAATATACTAAACTTTGAAATTTTATGCTCCAAATGAAAACTGCGTCATTATTTTCAAGCTTTCGCCTTTGAAAATTTAGCATTTTTGTTGGCGTTCCCATTTGTTACTTTGTGATAGAAGTAATGGAAGAAAAATTAACAGAATCGTGCCGCATGAGGATACCGCAACGTGTAATTTTGATCCAGCTTAACATCGCCCATTACCGGATCAAAAAATAAACCAGAATGGTCAGCAGGCCTTTTTCTCTGTGCTATGTAACACAGAGAAGTAGTTTTTACACTAAAAACCAAAAATAAATGTTGATGAAGAATAGTGGAAGATTGCTACATTCTCAAGGTTTCTACGTGCGCAGAATCAAGGAAGTAAAACAACGCCTTTTTTAATAAATATGTATTCTTGTCCTCCATTGGTTTAAATCATGAAATGAGCTGACTTATTTTAAAATAACCTGCCTGATATCGCTGTGCATTCATCCTCATAGACCTCTTCCTCGTCCGCTGCGAGAGCTCCCTATAGAAAGACAGCATGGAATACACTTAACAAATATAATGCCAGTTACAGGACCGAAAATTCGAAGGGAAATGATTTATTAAACGGTTTGGAACATACAAAATCGACAAACGTGGACATCGGCAAAAAACAAATGGACAGATTGAGGAGAAAAAATATTGTGCGAAGATTGATCATTTACTTTGATTTGTTACGTTGCAAAGCTGAAAGCTGAAAATGTATGTCTTGATGACTCCAGCTGGCCTACCACTTAATAGTCGACAGTGATTGTTTGTGTTATGTATGGGTACAAGGGCATTAATCTTTGAAACGTGTCGCCTGCTGTCTTTATGATTAATAAACACGTTTTAGCGAACAATAGTTAGTCAAATGACGATTGAAATGAAACATATCACAGCTCAAAACGCAAAGTCGGGGATCCAAATTTCTTTCGATGCCATTACAAGTGAACGATAAATCATAATGTAAGCTAAATATCGTTTGGTGTAAAATAACTTCCTTCAGTTTATCTTGGAATGTCAATCAGAGTGGGAAACTTAGAAGACTCTAAGCTATTGGTAATAAAATAGATTTAAACATACCACGAGAGCTACGAAAAAGGAGAGCAAATATATCCACTTCATGACTGTATCCCGTAAAGAAAAAGTGAGATGACAGCTTATTAGTTGAGCCTGCGCTGTACAAAGGAAATAAACGAATAGGAAATTAGGTTGTCAAAAAACAGTTTAAACTTTTGAAACTGTTCAACCTTTTCCGCTTTCCATTTTTCTATTTGCTTCAAATTGAAATGCAACATGTTAGCAAGTACATCAGTGAAAGTGACTAGTTAAACTAAAATCGGAACACCTAGTTAAAACCTTCATAGTAGCTATTTTGAAATAGTCCAGAACTAATTTGAATTCAGTGAAGACAATGATGTAACTTGTTAGTGCTAGGTATGGAAATATGGCATACCTTGGGACAGAATATCTTCTGAACGGAAATATGATGTTTATATCAAGGATATTTCAACTTATCAATCGAGACCTTTCAAACGTCAGTAGAATTGACAAAGAGACGACTGGCAAATTTGAGGAGAGTCTATTGTCAGTTTCCATAGGGCTACAGCGCATTCAAAAATCTTATTTCTCCAAATAACGGATTATATTTTTGAATAAACGAATATACTTCTCGGACACTTACTGTATTTTGTCTATCCATTAAACAGAATCCAAAATGAAATCATACTACCACTCACCTTAAGTCTTTATCAACACTCTTCGCAGTGCGTGACTGGAACTTCGATGGAAAGACGTTTCTCGCTGATTTTTTTAATGCACAATACCTTTTGGACAGGATGTTTCACTCATTGTACCATCTGCCTTTTGACGAACAGAAGCGTTGTGATTGGTCGAATATTGAAATGCGACATCCGCCTGGGTATGACGTCATCTGCAAAATACGAGCTTGGCTCTGGGTAGCAGATTATACTGAGATTTGTTCAGTAGTTGGGATTTTTTCCACTGGTCATCAGTCTATCGCCATTTTCATCTGATTCACATGATTCTCAAGCGATAGCGATATCACAAAGAGTAGTGAACTTGAAAGTAGACTGCGATCCTTATACCTAATTCTACACAGGGCGTTTAAATAACCCATACACAGTGTTACAACAACAGAAATAATAATAGTAATACTGTAATTCTGATACGCGATAACAGAAAACGTGTTTCGTAGACTGTTTTCGTTTACATCCACCCTTATACAGTGGAATTTCCAATAAAATGTAGTGGGATATTGTATCAACTTTGCCATGGCTAGGATGTGTAAAATCAAACTTCTCGGAAATGCGTGTCGCTAAAACCGTTGCTTCTCGAAAAGGAGGTGGAATAATTCGAATCAACCTCATAAATGCTGTAATAATGTATTTTATTCATTTGAAACACAAAATAAGCAATACTGCGTCAATAATAGTCTTAGCTCTAATACCTTGAAATCAATGTAATACTTCTGCCGAGATCTTTCGTGATCGATGCACTTCATCACTAATAGATATGAAAAACTCTTTAGGGAGAATATACCTCATGTGTGTAACAAGAGTAGTAGTTACAATAAGGGGTGTTCCTAATAGATGGAACGTTTTAAACCACACCCTTTAATACAGCTCACTTACCATTACTTTAATTTTAATTGTATGAATAGAGAAACATGTTACGATCCTTTCAGAAGTTCTGTGATCACAGTGGCAGAATTGAAGAGATGGTGATAGGCGATCTATCATTATACCTGCTATTAATCCATCTGTCATGGGTCTCTGAATGCATGTACAGAAACAATGAATGGGCGACAGAGAAAGCGCTCAATATGTTACTTATTCTCTCGCGCTTTGTGATTTCAGGGTTGCCACGTTTATTAATCGCAATACCTGTATAAGCAAATGCGTCTCAATTTATCAGGATACTGTAAGCTTTGTGTTGTATTGTCTAAGCGAGCAGTAATAGACAACGTGTGACTATTCCAGAGAAAAGTCCATAAGTCATCATTGTTCGAAATGTAACAAGTGCGAGGCGTCAAAATCCTCTGACTTATGCCAATATGCAGACGTTGTACAATATAGAATCTAGAAATGGATTGACTACTTCAACGGAAGTACAGAATACAAATAGACGATAGAGATGAATTACATCTGCCGATAAATGGATGCCAAATGGTTCATTTGCAGGAACACAACACGACTACTTAGAGCGTGCTGCTGGCGAGCTAAAGATCAGTGATTTCGACAGTCGTCGAAACAAGACACAATTACTTCGCTAGTGTGTCATCTATGTAGGGATGGCAGTACTGGTGACACAGCGAACCGCTGCAATCTGAAAAAGACGACAACGTGTGACTTGGAATTGGCTCTCTGCAATTTCAGCTTTTCACACAATTGAGAAAAAAAAATACAAGGTAGTGACATGAAGTGCCCTGCCGTGTGTAAGACATTCCTGAAGAATGCTCGAAGAGAGCAAAAGGTCGGAAAAGGTCGATTTTTATAGGCAACGTTGTCATGATAGTTTCAAATGAGTGCTGACGTACTCTGGATACGTATACGTTGAAGACTTTTTGTGGTCGCGATGCAAGTCGCTGTTCAGAACATACACCCATAGCAGAGACTTCAACAAATCGAAGGTAAGTAACCGTCACCAAATATGATAAATGTCAGTATGGTCCACATGCAACACTAAAACCAGTTTTTTAAATGTCTAACTATTTTTTGTTATGATACTTTTCCGCTTTAAATTTTATCCTTAGAAAAAGGAAGAACCTCGATTTAATTATTGCACCAACAAGACATCGACAATCACCCTCTCCCCTCAAAAATTGCCGTGGTTTGTAAGACGTTGCTGTGGATATGTATTTGTAAGGTGTAGGTGTGGAATAAATGGACTGAAACTGTAACCAGTAGTGGCAAGATCCTTTGTGAAATGGCGTTTTGTGCGTTGAAAAGCAAGTAACCTTGTGTCGAGTATGATGAAATGAGTACAAAATGTCAACTCCATTTCAGAGTTTTGCCACCCCCTCCCTCCCCTTCAAAATCCATATGCATTCATAAAATATTACCCCTGTTCTAAGTGTAGGTAAAATTGTTTGAGGAACGACATCGGCATCGTCTGTTCGCACGGGTCGTTAGTTCGACTACAGTCTTCCACTTACTCCGATTTCAGTGAAGCTACCCGGACAAGATACCTTGGCAAGTGAAGATGCGTCGTCGGATGAATTGCGACAAGATGTCCATTTGACACGTGAGTGACACACACAAAAAGACCAACAATCGCCGGCTATTGCACGACATCTTTGAAAGAACGATTTTACGGAATTACGAAATCGACTGTATTGATATCAATCAAACTGAATTTTCAAAATACTAAAACAGAAATAATGATGAAATACTATATCGTGCCACAATAAAAGATTGCAAAAGACAGAGCCAGCATCATTTTTGGTTAATGGCTCTGCGTTCTTTCCAAGAAGCATGTCTGTCAATGTCTGTGTGTCTGACATGCGCTCGGCATCTCAAGAACAGATTATTGGACTTAAAACGAAGTCTGGCACACAAATGCATTTTCAGAATGGCTTGAACCGATATACTAACAATCATAAATGCACAGTTTGACCTGTTATGGATGTTGAAAACAACAGCAATAATAGATATTACCATTAAACAAATCACCAAAACACTTAATTTGTCCCGTGATTCTACATCTGGTGTTGACCTCAACTAAATTTACATCTGTATAGTCCAATTACATCGTCTGTTACTCTTTGATTTTTGTCTCTCATTTATCTGTCATACAACTTTCTACTTCTAAGTTTGCTCCCCTCCATATATCAATTGACAATACCAATGGATGGATGGACATTTCTGCGATTGACGTAGAACTATAGCAGCAGTGTCTGGGAGCCTTTCAGTCATTTTGTCGGCTGAAACCCAGTAACACGATTGGAACTAATTTGGGATAATTGGATTTTCATGTTTTTTAAATTTCTCACAAGTGTTTGGTGCCAGATAGTTGAATGTTGCAATAATATAAATAACTCATAAAAACAAGTGTTGAATTTAAAAAGAAAAGCAGATGAGATTACATTTGTAGATTAAATCGGCATTACTTCACCTTCCAATTATCCCAAATTAGTTCCAAACGTGTTCAATGTTCTCACTGAATTATTTCCAAACAGCCGATCAGGTAGAGAATAGCCGTACTTTCAGACTCCGTAAGTTGCTGTAAATAGTGACAATCTACCAACCCGATATAACCTTCCGAGCCGCTGTACATTGCTAGTTAATCCTTATTGGAATGTATGGCCAAGATCGCGATATGTCTAGATGACATGTGGCTTTTCTTGCAAGAGCTTCAACAAACTTTGATTGTTAAAAAGTGGACACCATGGCAGCATTTAATTGGCGTTATGTATATCACCTCTAAAAGTGGTTGTCGGCCAAGCTACTGGCAGACGTCATTACTCTATATGAATTAAATATTACTAATTCCAAATCTTCGTCACCCGACTAAAGAGATTCCAAATATGCACGCGTGCACTTGAAAAATAGTTTTCCTTTGAAACAAAAGCATTTAAAAAATTATCATTGTAAAAAACTAGTTTTTCTGTTAATAAGTTTTGATTTTCAAGGACAGCATTATATTTTCAAAGAAGTAGCCAAGGGTGCAACCTCACCTTAACCGAAAAGAAAGATAGGGTATGAAGGTAGTTCGAGCCTCGAAAACGGAAGACTTAGAGTTTTGCTCAAAATTGCCTCATTAAAACTTTCAACCATGATTCTTTTACCAAATAAAGAATACAAAATCAGGGGTCACCGTGCAAATTTTGTAGCTAGAGAAACAAACAGTCTAATACTTGAGCAATAATGTTCCTCCTCCCGGCCAATAATGAACAAAAGCAAACTTTGTACGACATAATGTACGAGGTGAAGCCGGGTACAATTGGAGTGCAAAGTTAGCTGGAGTCCATTATTGACTGGGAGTGGCCTGGGTTCATTATCCCTATTACTTTACAATTTTGGCGATGTCAGTGAATTTCTAGATGTAGAAAACATCTGGAGCAACAATATTGGATAACTAGATACATTATCAGTAATAATTTAGGATGACGTCACAAAATTTATTGGTATTGACAAAGCTATAATATAATATCCGATATCTGAAATTCAAAATGGCCACCATCCATGTGTTATCGGGGAAAAATTAATTCCCCATTTTCACAAAACTAAGCCGGTGAAAACTTTATTTACTCAATAAGCTTCAAAATGAGCCCCCAAAAGAATATTGTAAAATATTACTGTTATTTGAGCGGAGGAAAACTGGTTCCGCATGTCATGTTTCGAGTAAATAACACTTGTCGTCACTAATTTCATCAGATACGGTCCGATTCGTTTATTTTGAATGCATAATTCCCTTTGGTATTTATTTTCTTTTCTTTTTCGGTAATGTTTTATTATGTTTTTGGTTGGACCAGTCCTGCGACTGGACAATATACATATTCGTCATTGCGCTGTGGGATGTAGTTGATACAAAGTTGACAAAGAGGTTACAGTTCTCAGGAATCAAGGGCAAAAGGAAGTAAGTGAACATTCTCGGACAAGTGATAGACTATAATAACTAAAATGGTCATTATCTTCCCGATGTTCGTACTGTGTCAATCTAAAGAGAGCTTTCCATTAGCCAAAACATGATCTCATTTCGTCTGTCTTCAGAGAGTCAGTTACAGTCATGACTCAAAACCCACGGAATGTGTTCAACCTATTGGAGGCGCCGTTTCTTTCGGCAACGCGCTTCGTTCTTAACCAGCACTTGGACTTAGGAAGCGGTCATTTTTACGGCCAGGGAGGGAGGTTAGATGAATTACGTTAGAAACTCTAAAATTTCGAGTACCCCACAGCCAACAATAATGAATTTGAGTAGCGCCCCTCTCTAACACAGGAATTTCGACTGACCCATCCATCCACTGTTTTTGTATATTTTGTAGAATTACCTTTCTTTACACACTCTCCCAAATAATCAGTACCTATAGAATAGAGAGTAGATTTTTCTCATGCATGATCAGGTGTGTACCAATTTTTATCACAAAATACTGAAATATTACTCATTTAGTAATATGATAGTCAATATACTTTGTATACATGTATATCAAATCGTACCATGTTTTTATAAGAATTGAACCATTTTTAATCTACAGTGTTTTTCATTCTTTTTTATTATTTTTGTATTATTTAATAACTTAATGCCTCCCCACATTTTGAGCAGTCCGCTTTGTATCTTTCAGTTTTGAGTGACCCTCTCTGATTCCATCGACCCCGGGACTGTAATAATGTGCTTTGATCTCCGCACAGAAATTGTAGCGCGGGGTGGATAAACATAACCTAGCTATAGGGAGTCTGACCAATAGCTACACTAACTGGAGGGGGCGCGCGGTCAACGACTCGGAGACTCTAATAGGCAATAAATATCCATGCCTGCGCTTTTGTCTATGACATTAAAACCACGGGAATAATTTCAAAATCACTTGATATGCTTGCAATCACCAAAATTTATTCTATCTACGTTAAACCTCTACCATGGAAAATATGTGAACAATATTTTATATCCTTATACCAATGCCAAATACAAGTCTTGCTAAAAGGTTCAGCTTTGCTACGTACGTATGTTTATAGCTGTGATTCATCGTTTCACTTCAAATGAATAAATTATTCTTTCTCTTTGCTTGTTGTAGTTATTAGGTAACCAGATACATGTAAGTAACAAACGAAATCAAGACTGGATGAGAGATTTGACAAGATGTGACGTAACAACGAAATATCATAAATTCAAAATGCTTTTCAAAAATTCTACAATGAAGTGTTGTACATTAAGTTCATAAGACGAGACAGTGATAGTGGTGAAATATCATATTGTTCATTGTCAGTATCGGTCCGGGTCGTTACTCCAATGTTAATCTAATAACAAGTCCTTTTTTCGCACCTCCTGCATTTGTGTTACGTTATCATACAGAGCTTTGCCTACTTGTAATCACGTGACGGATTATTTCGATGAACACCTGTAAATATAAAGGCAACAATTATATATATATATATATATATATATATATATATATATATATATATATATATATATATATATATATATAATATATATATATCGGCAACAATTATATATATATATATATATATATATATATATATATATATATATATATATATATATATATATGCACACCTACACACACACATATATTACTCGTATTGTTCGACAGTGTAATCATATATACTCTTATTGCCCGACGTGATGAACTGCATTAAAATCGAGGCTTTTAGATGCACTATACTTTAAACTTATTCCACTACCGTTTAAATAAATGATCACCATGGCGACATGGGTAAACTTAATGCTAGCATACTACTATCAATTTATTTTGTATACATGGTGTACTTTAATAACTCCGGTACCACTTAAAATGTTACCACATGCAGACTTTAATGACAAAGTGTTCCTTAAAACTTTTCCAATGTCGATTTCAATGCTTTTTGGATTAAAAGAGTTATATCATAATCGCAAAGGCAATAGAAAATTTTAAAAGGCAGACACTAAAACGACGTTTCCACTCACGTGACCAGCCAGCCATTGAAGAAGCGCTGTAGATCCTCCTTAACAAATCCCTCACCAGGTCTTAACTCGATCGTGTTTTCGACTCCGTCGGACAGCTTGTAGGTGAGATCGTCCTTGCGGTTTCCGTTTGCGTTACCGAGCAGACCCCAAACCTTGCCTGCCAGGGACTTGTCCAAATGTATCGACGTCTTTCCCTTCCCGTTATACTCGATGAATAGAATTCCCTCAATACTCACAGTGACGGTCTTCTGGTTGTCCGACCAGTCAACTATTATTGAATGATCCGTAGTTTCGTAAGGAAGGTTGTCTTGGATTTCTATACCATTGAACTGCATTGAACGGTAGAGATACACAAATTATTTACAGTGGAATAGGAAGTGTTATTTCTGACAGCTCTCCAAATTTTCCGACCAAACGTCACAGGTAATACGCCTGCATTCGGACTCTCAAACGATTGATTTTGAAAGAGAATGTTTGATATTTTTCTTGAGAAAAATTGAGAAGTTTAAATCTTTCATTTTCGAGGCGCGAACTACCTGATAGCTGCGAATATGTAATAAAGCGATCTCAAAATATCCCCAGTCTTCCAACAGAATTCTTTGAATAAGACCCATGAAAGACTGGAAAAGTGTATAACACTGTCATAAGTGTCGAAAGTGTCATGTAAATTCAAACGGTTTAACATCATTTTAGATCCCCCATTTTCAAAAACAAATTTTTCAGTGAAAATAAAGATTACAATAACAAATTATTGGCCATCGTGAGTTGTACATTCAAGTAAATGTCATCGTGCTTGTTTATAATCACGTGCATGTATATGCAGGAAATACTGCATTTTTTGTACTTTTCCGGGGAGCGCCATACTGTACCCGTTTATTATTTAACCTATCAAACCGCGTGGGCATGGTCCAAATCAGTATCACTTCTATACATGTCCTTCAGTTAGCACATTTAGACGAACCAACTTTGGTTTGAAAATAAAATCGTGAAAAAAATTCATAAAATTAGCAGCTATTGGGGCTTTAAAGGGTTTACCACCCCATCTTATTATGATATTTTCATTATTCCCGCCCTGTACTACACGATCATGTTGTCTTTCTCAGTATCTTACCCTAGTACAGCAAGTGTGAAATCCAGGTATCAGCCGATACAACGCATCGGTTTCGTATGTAATATCAATGTAGACAAATGAACCCCGATTCGTCCCAAAATTCTTTAGTCAACAATAAAATCGTACATGACACACAAAGAGGCTGTGTTGACGATTTGAACACTATGCATCTCAACACTACCTTGGAAAGGTACAAGTAGCTGTGTCTTTACATACACATCAACAGCTTACGGCTATGGGAGCTATTCTTTGATAAACCTTAATCTGTTTTTGCCTCCCTACTTTCCAGCTTGACCGCGATTACAGATAATGCCGACTATTGCGATTTGGGCGAACGAACACAAAAATTCGTTTCCGTTTTCGGTATCCGAGAGGTAAATTGTGCCAATATTTTCATGTAACGACAGGTACTTACTTGGATTTTGTCGTTCCCTTCAGATAATGTTATAGTGTTCTCGTTTCTCGTCACCTCAAGTGATGAATGGAATGCGGTGAGGGCGTTATCCAGGTTACTAGCCGGTACGTGACGGGACGCAACGGAAAAACTGGGGTTGTCCGTCTTCTCTTTGACCAGAACGTATTTACATAGGCCGCCGTAAGTGAACTTGAGACCGTCAAAGGTCTGGAAGTGTGGTCCGATGCCTCTTTCACCGGCCCCTTACAAAGAGCGAGATAAAAGGAACAATATATTTCGAGTAGAAAATTGAATGACAGTGAGGGCACCGCATAAACGCGTAAGTCAACCTTTCCTATCTTTATATCGCCAGTACGAAATCGCTTCATGCATGTCTTAGCCGTGCCTTCGAAAATAGAAAAAAATGTCTGCAGCGTAATAGCCACGTGGAGGTAATATTGGACCGTATTTCGAAAAGGCATCAGTGTAAAATTAGACGCTGCTACAAGTAGAGCTGCGGATGAGGTTTGCATCGTGAAAAAGTGTTTTCAACATGGTGCTCCTGCAGCCAGCTGAATGTTTTCTCAAAGACAATTTCACCTCGATAAGACTATAATCGTGCAAACGACTAACAGGATCTCTTCATTCGGAAATTGATTTTCAACTGAATCCCATCGGCTGTTCTTAAAATATTGACAAACCGACAGAAAGACAACATTTCGTCATAGTTAAGTTGCTTATGTATATGAAAACAGGAGCCAATGACATGAGATACAAGTACATTTTTTAAAGGCAGCGCAATGTTTGATGGCTGTAAATTGGCGCGAAAATTTGCAGTTGAAATAATCATGACACTGTTGCACGTATCTATCTTTGTTCAGTGTACCATCAAGGCAATTTGTTTGTCTGTGTGTCTTGTGGGTATTTTCTCCAGTGGGCCACTACTCTACAAGTGTTGTTTTTCTTTTTCCTCCTTCATATCGCATTGAAATGCATAGGACGTAACTTGTCCAAACGGTATGAATACGTAATAATGTTCAATTTTATTGTTAACGTCTTTATTACAATCAAGACTTGAATTTATTATTCCACAATCACGAGTAGTATAAAACACATCGTTAGACTGGCTTGGCACTGTCACGTCGAATAAGACCTACCAACTCCACCCATCGCCTATAATTGGAAATTCTGTTCCTAGGTGATTGAAAGCAACGCTATGACCCTGGGTTATATCATTAGGTTTCATACTTATTATTTATTTCAGACTGATTCAAAAAATCGTCCATGCACGATGAATGATATACAAAGACAGTCGCTAAAACACAAAAAGGCAGAAATAGTTAGAAACTTTAAAACACATTAAAAACTACAAAATTACTCAACAGTACAACAGAGATAACAAGTGAAATTCTACCCCAGGAAAGTACATGTATCATTACCTTAAGATAATTCACGCCTTGAAAGTGAAAGACTTAATTTTTTGCTCAAACTTTCCTCAAGATATATTTCAACCGTCCTATTTCAAAATTAAGAATAAAAATAAATAGTACTAGAGAAAAATATGACCCAAGATTTACCGGTGTTTGAAATTCAAAATGGCCGCCACCCCTGTGTCGACTTTATGGAGTAAAGTAAAATTTTCGAATTTCGAAAAAACTAAGCCGATGGAAAGTTTTCTTATACAAAGATCTTTAAAATGAACCTCCACAAGTGGTATAGCAGAAAAAATTGTAAAAGTTTAAGAGTCCGAATATCTGTCCCTTAGGCGTGTTCTACCTTAGTGGTATCTATATTGTTTGTGTACAGCGTGCAGAATGTATCGTTGTTGAAATTTCAAATGCATTTCAACACGGTCTAAGGGTACCAGAAGAAAAAAATACAGTACTCTTTTGGCGAGACGTGCGACTTACCCTCAAATTCACCTAAAATTTAATGCAGAGAAAGAAACTGTTAATTATATCACATAAGTTGTAGAGAAAGATTAACCTTTAAGAAGGATCAGTGTCTGGGAAACGTAGTATATCAGTGGTACTAATTGCAACAGCACCACATTTGAGCTTGAAATCATTGTCTATCGACTGTATGTGTTTCATTTACATATTTGATCATGTTTCTGCAGATCAAATGAGACCATGTTCCTTATGGCCAGAGTCGTCAAAAGGCCCCATAAAATAGTTTTTTATTAGAACAAATATTTTGATACGCAAAAATTCGTATTCTCAGTTCAGATGGGTTATGGCTCCGCTCAAAACACGGCATAAGTACCAAAACCGCTGAAGATGTATCCTACATCTGCTCAATGACTTATTTTTCAGATGCATGATGAGACTGTCACTCAACGTACTCACATTTATGAGATGGCATTGAGCTAAAAAACTGGTTTGATCAAGTGATGTAAATGAATGAAAATTGAACTTACGGAAAGTGCCTCCCTTTGCTGTTCCGTCAGAGGAAAAAAATCGGAAAACAACAATAAGTGTCCGTGAGGAAAATGTAATGATATTCTGCTCTGATCATTTGAAGTCTTCTATGCAAGCAAGAACGGCAACGGTGGTAATCATAGCTTGAATATTGGCAATGGCGGGACCGTGGTAGACGGTAAGGGTCATAGGATTTAACATAACAGTGTGGTTTCTGTCTTTTTAGTTGAAAAGAAGAACATCCTAAGACAAGCATATTGCTATCAGAAGGAGGACAGAACCCACTAGTCTTCAGATAAGTTCAACACCGGTAGCATTGCGGAAGTAAATTTTAACTTCAAAGCACAGTCCGTCCGAGAGACCGCGTTTTCCCCACCAATGTCGATGAAAGCAGCATTATCTCACACCTCATATTAGTGAATCATGTGCGTCGAAACACGCCTACGACATCGCAATATCCTATGATCAGGCATCTGTTCCCTCGAAGGACAGTCACTAAGCTAAAAAGAATGAGGTAAAGCTCTAGAGGGCGCTGCACCTCACCCTGACGGTTTCTCACCTTCCATATTTTCATAGTTTGAGCAGTGCATGTATTGTGCAACATCGTGAAACGAGCTGAAATATTGGTCGATAAAAGTTTACTGCAGTCCCCCTTACATAGAAAAAAATTAGAAATCCGAGAATTTCTACAAACTACCTCAAATATATGCAAATGAGCTACTACCAGAAAGATTACGAAACTGCAAACATTGACGTACACTTATACATGGGTAGGTTTAACACTGAAGATATCAAAATATCATGTTTCGACAATATTGGAGGGCACAGCTGATTTCAAGATGGTGTTTCTCTTTTCCCTGTCGTGAAAAACCAACTTTGTCCCGTTAGTCTAGCACATGTGTACTAGCTTTGTGTGGTACCTCCATAATCAAATTAAGGAAGTACACAACTCGAAATTTCAAAACTAAAACTTTTGCTCAATGTTTCCACAAGTAAACTTTAAACCACTCCCTTTCGAAATCAAGAACAAAAATCTGTGGTCACTGTTCAAAATTTGATATTCAAGACAATTTACCCAACATTTAGCGACACTTGAATTTCAAAATGGCTGTCATTCCTGTGTTAACTCTGTGGGGTAAAATAAGAGTTTTGATTTTCACAAAAATGAGCGGGACGATAAAAGTTCATTATTCCATTAGCTTTACTAAAGTGAGCCCTCACAAAAGGTAGACCAAAAGAATTTTGTAATAGTGTGAGGGTTCGTAAATCTGTCCCCGCGGCGAATTATAGGTTACAATACTGGTGGGGCGAACATCGACTGCCCTGCAATGATACAGCGGTAACGCTGCATAAAGAGTTAGTTTGAGTTGCTCACGTGGTTGTCGGCAGCAAACGTATCCAGAGGAACAGAGAGAAGTATCCATGATTTCAATGAGTCCATCTTCGCATTGTCCGGCCGAGCAAAACCCTTCATTGTACACTTTGGAACAGCGACCTATAGGAAGAGAGAGGTAGAGACGAGACAGGGTAAATTTACCGATAGGTTGTGGGTCATCGTAAACAAACAAACGTAGAAACATTTATGATGACAAAACATACTAAGATATGAGTTATTAGAAGTGTAAATGAAAGTGAATGCCAATGATACATCAAAGAGATAATGAATATAAACAGTTACACCATCGGAAAGTCAAGTTGTTAAATTTCCTGCATTTCGTTTGGGTGATAATTCGCGCACCAACATGCAAAATAAATATATAAAATATGTACAAATATGATTCAAATATTTAATGTCTTTAGCGCTTCGCGGCTAATTAAAGTGTGAAGTTTACTATGACTAGAGGATTGAACTCAATGATGTCACGAATTGACAGGTTTGAAAGTTGCGCGACTTGTGAAATTAAAAATAAAAATACCCACTTCGTGATGTTGTACAGCACACACAGCTCCTTGGACACAGGTTAGAAGCCGATGCCACAATCTCGTTGACCTCTGTACACCTTTCCTTGCATATACCGTTGATTGCCGGGTTATTTGCACACTCTGAGTCTTCTGTTTACGGCAGTGATCAAATTAACCATAAAATCAATTATCTACACAACTTTTGACGATACGAATAAAATAAACAAAGTCTCCGTCAACAGTATACTCAATGAACGTTACTTAATATTCAATCGATTTGTCTATCAGCAGAGGGATTTGCTTTCCGTCGGTCCCTTAACTTTAAAACATAGATAAATCATATTGACAAACAAGAAATTATGCAAGCACATTGCTAAATACCGATATTTCAGACTTTTCAAAATTTTTCATTGTTTGGTCGGGATTTTCCTACTTGTTGGTGTCAACGGACAATAAAGGAGAACTTAAAATTCATGGACGTTGGTTGCATACAAGCCACATACATTGATTTACACGAGCCTTTCATTTTCACCTTTTCTCGCGATGTCATTGAAACAAAAAAATCGATGTATCTTCTCCAGGCTTAATAATTTGTGAATACTTTTAACAGTCTTTAAGTCATTATCATTGAATGAATAGACATTAAAATATGATAATGGTCGCTATCATTAATATCGTCATCAACATTATACAAAACAACTGAAATTTATTCAATAAAATCAATTCGAAATTATTACAATTTAGAAGATTTGCACCTGTTTATAAACAACAAAATTAATATGTAATTTTTTTGCAGTAATGTATCAACATTCAAAATCAACCTGCCTGATATTGCTGTGCATGAATCCTCGTAGACCTCTGTCTCGTCGTCGTCGTGGTGTTCGTGTGTTGGAAGCTTTTCCTGAGGGAAGAATGTGACAATATGATTCAAATTACTCCTTTGTCATCATCCATATGCTGATGAAGTTAAGTTGCCACAAGAAGAAGGTCGGCGCACATGCTGGCAAAATCACGGCTGACTCGCAGCGTGTTTGCAAGGTTATATCTGATTGGTCGATTGTCACTATTCACAGCAACTTAGGGACTTTATTTGTATTATTTCATTATAACGGTACGATTCTGCCAACCAATTGGATAACAGCTTCGAAATCGCTGCGAGTCGGCCCCAAAATCAACGATGGTTCAGGTATCTAAATTGTTTACAGCCTGCAGCATGTGGTGAAGGTTGACGAGAATGCCAATTCCATGGCACAATGTTCCCGCACAAGCACTCGTGTACAAAGAGGCTGATTTAGGCAGATCATCTTTCAAACTTGACAATGACTATCGATAGTAAAATCCAACCAAATGATTTTTTTGTTTTTTTCCATTGTGCAAAGAATTTTGCTTGCATTAATAGTTGGGTGACTTTTGTTGTATAGTGCGATTTGATGTCTGTGTTGGATAATGTTACAATCGAAAACTAACTGATTTATTCATAGCAAGAATGAGAAAAAAAACGCCGAAAACAAAGAGAACATTCAATAATTAAAATATAGCATGCTGTAATGGATAGAACATATTGCTATTGACCGACAGAATGTGAATGAAAATTTAAAAAAAAAAACGTTTACTGTAACTCCGGGTAGTGTATTGATATTTATTGAATCGCCCATACTTATTGGGCTTGCATTAAGTAGGTACAAGAGTTGTGGTCTTGAGATGCACTGCCTGCAATTTCATGATTGATATTCATGCATGCTTGAACTAATAACATTTTCTTCTCTGACGGTTGTAATAAACAGATTGAAGAAAATCACAGGGTACAGATATCAGCTATCGAGTCACGACATACACTGCTACACAATCGCGCACACTGTTCGCAAATTCAGTTTGTTTTTCAAACCCGTTGATATTCAAAAAAGTGAGTGAGAAGACAGACTTTTGCGAAACTGGCACGAAAATTGGGAACAGACACCTTCCCTAATTTACTCTCATTGAAACAAATCAAAGAGCAATTAAACGTAAGTTGAAATGCGAAAACGGCCTGAATACGCCACATTTGCGCGATTGTTGAATGTGTGAGGTCACTCAGTAAAGCATGAAGCCGCTTTCAGAACGAATCATAAGGACTTTAAGGTAGAACGTGCCTCGGGGACACACATTCGCACGCTCAAACTTTTACAATCCTCTTCTAATGTACCACTTGTGGGGTTTCATTTTAAAGCTCTTAGTGCAAGAAATTTTTTTAGCTTACTTTCTCGAAATTTGAGAATTTTATTTTGCTCCATGGAGTTAACACAGGCACAGCGGCCATTTTGAATTTCAATATGCATTTGAATTTCAAATATCGGTAAATCTTGGGTTATTTTTTCTCTAGTACCAAAATTTGCACGGTAACCCCTGATTTCATTCTTTTTTTTTGAAAGAAAATGGTTGAAATTTCTTAACGAAAGATTGGGCTAAAGTTAAAGTCTTTCACTTTCTCTTTCGAGGCGCATACCCTACCCTAAAGCGACAATGTCATGAGATTATCTTTACTATAACATGATATAAAAGTGAATTGCCATTGGTAACAGGTGATACCCACAGTTTACATTTACATTTTACAAGTTGACTGACTGTTGATTGATCGAAGTATTTTCTATTTATAGGCTAATACTGTGATAAGTAGCAAAAGAAGTACGGCTGTAGTAGTTTTGCTGGACACGAAGAAGTAGGAGGAGCCCACAAAACATAATTAGCATGCATGGTTCTTATATTTGAAACAAATTGAACATAGACTGTAGCATGACGTTTAAAAGCCTGGTAACATCGTTGGCTGTGTGTTATATGATTAGTAAGTCCTGTCATTTACTGTGAGAGAAAAATTCCCACAATATTCACAAGGAACATCGATCAGCGAAGTAGTTGATAGAAGTATATCAAATATCTAAATAACGATAAACATACCTGTGCTAGAGCTTGAGCCAGTAAAACAGTGAGAAGGTATGTCCACTTCATGGCTGCAACTGATGAAAAACAAGCGACCTATACTTCGTTCATTTAAATTGATGAAGGAAATAGCGAACATTATAAATCAGCGATTGAGTTGTGCTTATAATAAGTCTGAAATTTTAAACCATTAATTACATCACATTCCACTTTTTTATGAGCATAAAACTGTAACATAACTTTGACGTGACAAGAGACTCTCCTGGTTAAATGTACATTGTAATTAAGTTCAGAGTCAGTATCAAGAAGACTGCCAAAAGCTAACTTTAAGTTTGTATAGTTACAATAACCTTTCTTTGCATCGAGACAAAATGCACTCAGTGGCTAATCGGACACATTTGCGGTAGTTCACGACGAAGTTATTGCTCTCAATAGTTTGTTGTGGAAATTCACTTTTTCAATAACATAGCTTTGTAAAGAATCTTTGATTTATGATAATATTTCTTTCAAAAGAGCATTTTCGTTCGATAAAGAGATACTTTTGAATGCCAACTAAATGTAAGGACATATGTGAAGAAAATGATTATTTCATCTGACATTCATTGCACATAGGGCTACAACTCTTCTACATGTTATTTCTCAAGCAACCTTTCAAGAAAAGGTACACTTCTTATTTGACATGCACATTTAATTTTTCCCTTGTCGACTAAAAGCATCACTGATAAAAATTCAAATACCACTCACCTAAAATATATATTCCTCAGTGTCCCTTTAGCAGTTTGCAACTAGATACTTCTACCGAAAGGCTCTCTTACTGTTTTTTCACAATAAAACACCTTCTGGACAGGATGCTGCGCTAATTTCGCCAGAAATAAAGGTGTCCTGATTGGAAGCTAACTGAAGTGAGACATCTGCGCGGCTTACTGACGTCATTGTTAGTATACGTGTAAGATTCCAGTCAGCAGATTGCACAAATGTTCAAGTTGTCCAGTTGCTTTGATTTTTTTTCAAGTGTATTATTAGTATCATTCTACCATTAAGCGATTCCACTTTCCCCATTTGTTTCTCATCCAACAAGTGTGGCATCGGGATAAGCGAAGTTGAAAATGGATACTGTTCCTTTTATCCATGAAATCTTCCATAAATTCAGAGAGTATTATTTTTTAGAGTACGAAAATGCACAACCACATCTAATCCTTATCAAAAAATCAGGAAAACCTATGAAAGTAAAAACTGTTGTTGTACACCGGGAGGAGGAAAGAGAGCAAAATAAAATCTACAGGAATCCTCGAGAAGTTTCCAAGATTCACAATATCAAGAGTGATTATATTAGTTCAGTTATACTTGTCTCATTGGAATATTACGCCAGTATGAGTGAAAATACAAACAAAACATTTGATAAGTTCACAAATTAGACATGTTACTTCGATAATACACTGAAAACTGATCGGAGAACTTTCGCTGACATGGCTTCGTTTCTGTTCCGTCTGCCATGTCGGGATTTTAGCGTACTTCAGCAACCATTCGATCACTCCGACGTTACACTGGGGACATGCATAAAACCACACTACATATGAAAGGAACATTGACATTTTCCGGTGTCTCCGTTCTCAAAAGCATGATAAATGCCGCAAAGGAAGAAATTATTCATGCGGACAGATAACAAGAGAAATGTTTGATGTGCCAGCTCTGTCACAGGTGTGTAAAAGGAAAGCATCAATCACAATTGTGCCAAAAATATCGATAAGCTCAATCTACCCACCTCTTCGCTCAGTATTTATTTAGTATTTATTTTTATTTGCATTCCAAGGCCACCGGCCCATAAAAAAGAGGAGTTATATAGAATACATAACTTGTGACAGAGAATAATACAAATCAACTGGGTCTAAAATATATCAGAATGTCACTAGCTTTCTTTGTGTTTATATTGTTCTGGCCGGCAGAAAAAGAAGATCTCGGACAATACAAGGGAGTGGCGCATAAGTCACGGTCGGGATTTATACGAGTGACAGGTGTCAGGTTCGAACGAACAGCCGCTGCAGTACCGACAAAGGGGTGCCTTGAAATAGACCGACTGTTTAGTGAAAGCTGGAAACGTGTAAAAAAAGACAATATGAGGAACATCTGTCGACGAGCAAATATCGAGTGAGTGACTTGCAGAAGATAAAGTACAAGGAGCGTTGATCGGGGGAGTCGCAGACCGAGACACAGCCGCCGAATCAGGACAACATGATTTGTTCAGTCGATGTCGAGAGCAGAACTGGTTACACGGCGGGTTAGACATGTCGATAAGGTACTGCATATCAAATGTAAAAACTTGGCACCTGCTCTGCGATTTCACTGTCACAAATCTCAGGAAAATTCGAAGGAGTGACATGAGTTGCCGTAAACGTTAAAAGATATTCAGGAAGAAAGGTTGCAACAGTTCAGTATCGATGCAGTATGATGGACTTTGCGTGAAAAGAAATCCGAACGTATACCTTAGATGAGTTTAAGACACTCGAAGGTGGCGAGGCAGGACTTGACTGGGGCGTTCGCTAAACGATGACTTCGATAATTCTAAAGTTTAAAGAAGACTAAGACAGGAGCATCTTTGTGTCTGGAAAGTGGGAAATCAGCTTTCAACTCAAATACTTTCGACAGTGATCAGGTTGGTAACTTTCGCTGAATACTTTTACTGTTATCTATTCATTACACCTAGAACATCCTGTCTGGATTTTTTGGGCTGTTTTGGTCCATCCATGTGTACGTCCCCTCTTTAGTTTCCTGCTGTGTGAATAAAAGCAAAGACGTGTGTAAATGATACCATTAATAAAAACTTTAGATGGAAAGGGGAGTAAACAGCGACATTCCTAACAGATTTGGGTAAACAACAGACATTCCCTAGTCTTTAAGTATATTTGGAAGCGATTTACAAAGATAAGCTGTTCTCTTCTTAAAAATATTTACGGCCTTACATGTAGTTCACATACATTTAGAAAAGTGAAGTAATTACATGTATAAACACAAATGACACTGAATGCCTTTATCTAGCCAATGTCGGAAGTTTGTCCTGTTTTAAGTTTTAATATTTTTGGAGGCTGACATAGAATACCACTAAAAGATGCTTTGGCATAATTAAGGCAAAGTAAGCGATCCTTTCATCGCAAACACTTCTGGTCGATTATCCCGGAAAAACAACAGGTACATTGATGCAATATACCTCAAAGTCCCAGTAAAGAAAAGAACAACTGAGGTATGAATGCTTTCCATAAGGAAATTACAATCTGAAGGGCGCAGGTCAAAACAGATAAAGGAACTGACAAATAACGAGCGCATGTCAAATCTGAAGAAGGAAATTACAATCTGAAGAGCGCAGGTCGAAACAGAAGAAGAAAATTACAGTGTGTAGAGGGATAGTGTCGTTTTCGACTAGCGTGAACATGGATAACGACGCTCTGCCACTGTGAATGATAATCAACCAACTAATACATTCTATCAAAGACACTATTTAGGGTCTGTGATTCCGTGCATCTTCAAGGTATATCACACGGTTCAGTCCGAGGTCTTATGGATATACTTAGCAAAGGCAGGAAAGTTTTTCAAGACTTGATTTATAGTTCAGATTGATTACAAAAACAAAAAAGGCTGATATTATTGGAAGTATAAAACAGATCATATTGCTGTATAATTAACATTTAATATCCAATCACAAAGGAAAGGGCCAAGGAATTTCGAAATTCAACACTCAGTCTATAAAATGATTCCGAATGTACGAACATGATAAATTTAAACATGTAGGAAACTATAACAGAAAGCGATAATCTAAATTTTCATGTCAAAATTATCTCTGAGTACCTGAGATACAAAACTTGAGGAAATGTCCTGAGCATACCACGTAACGTCTTTATATGCACTTGTATCTTTGTAGTCAATGGGTTCTCCAATTTAAATTCCTACGCGCTTAGAATGGAAAATCTTGCTATTTTAGTTTAGGCTCGTCGCTCATGCGGGAGCGAAACAGGTTCTAGTCACCCGCGGTTGTTTCAGATGATCTGTAGACAACAGAAAGCGTATGGTCAAGTGACCGGGCACATTTCCAATGACTATTTCCATTGGGAAACTTTAAAAATACCCTCTGACGTCACTTTTCCCAGGCCAGTGAGAAAGAGATGTATCTATTTTCTCGTCACATGACTTATTCTGGCGAATCGCAACACGAAATGAGCATGTGGCGTGCGCGTTCTACTGTTTTATCTTTTCTTGCCCTTACTGTGCTGTAAGTCCCTTTTTATTTCATATCGTCTCATCTCCCTGGAATTGCTGTCGCTCTGAAATAGATTTCTATGATTGTTCCCCCCCCCCCCCCCCACACACACACAAAAGCACTGGTAAACCGTACGATATTTACCATGGAATTTCATGGAAAGAGAAAATTTTGGACAATGCACAGGCTGTCATGAAAACCGTCAACACAGGAGATGAACGGGTGTTCTGTGTTCTGTTTCTAAACCATTTCGCTAAAAACTTACACCCGGTAGATTGAAACCCGGACTCCTGTGACTAGACCGACGATGATCAATGCGACAAGAGGCAAATGAACAGGATCACTAGACTTGTTTGACTTTTTTCATCCTAAAGTTTTTTTCCTAACGATGTCATGGGTGTTTTGAACGATTAAATTTTGTGACGAGTTCTTTTAAGATACACAATAATGCTGCGGGGGAAAACCCATGCAAAGGTTAGGAGTTTGACACTTATGTACCATTTAATAGTTGGAGCCTGATTTCGTCTCTACAGAATACCATACCATATTTAGCAAACCTTTCATTCACTCAAAGCACATAGTTCACTAACCACGCGTTTTGGAATTAGGCGGAACAATCAGGGCACGCGTTACACTCAAAGATAAAACCACGCCTACCTTCCGAACGCCGACCACCGCACACTTTACTTTGAAGCGTGTTTGTGCACAGCTTTTCTCTCGATTTGCTTACTTGTTTACTAGACTTGGTTCAAGTGCGTGATTTGTGAACGTGTGAGTTGGGTGAACGCTTGGAATGCAATGATTTGTGTTCTGTTTTCATGTGAAATGTGTGAGTAGCATTATACGTGAACGCGTTGAGTGGGGTGAACGCGATTCAGGGGAGTTTTACCCGGCACAAACTAAATCAATATAGCTGCACAGACTAAATAAAAACGCGTTCGATCGCTATCAAATTTTACACGAGGAACTTGTACAAATTATTTTATTTTTTGAAAATTAACTGACTTGAACCAAGTCTCTGGTTTACCTTCGTACTGTGACACCCTAATGTCTCAAAGGGAGATTTAGGAGTGGGAAGGCAATCTTGCCCGAGTTAGGCCGCGTTCAAAAAAAATGGGGAGGGGGGGGGGGGGCTGGAGGAATCGCGATTGAAATCTTATTGTTTTTTAGATCCCCCCTCAGTACCCTAAAAAATTTTCAAGTTCCCCCCTTAACACCCTGAAAAATTTTCAAGTCCCCCCTCAAATTACCATATAGCTGCATATTTATTAGGAATGCACGCAGAGTAAAAATAAACATGTAATGTGTCGTTCTGCATGCAGATGTTCAACACTACCTCTTATCAGCAGGTTGTAGAGCCATATAATAACCTAGGGCAAGTTCTTAAATTGATTCATTTTTAAATACGCTTGCATCAGTGGACTTTTTGGATTTCTCAGCCAAAGCCGACTTGAGTTTATCCAACTCTGGCCAGGTCGATGGCAGCAGCTGAAAAGCACACAAAATGACAATCATGAGAGAGTATGAAAATTGTGTATTCCTGGCTACGTTCAACCAAATTGTAAAAAAATGAGCACAGTGACCTACCGAAATTTATTTTTCAAAAGAACAAAACATGTACAACTTAGATGCCACTTATAAATGTTTTACAAAATTGGCAATACTGGATGGTTAAAATATTCCACGAAATTAATGTTTTAATCTCAGAAATTTTGGGTGTAATAATGGCAAATTTGATAAAAAATAAATGATTCCATTTAGTCACACATTTTTCCATTTAAATTAGAGTCTTTACTGTTCAAAGTGTTACTTTGTGTCTTTGTGTTATTGTACGATGAGATGTGAAAATTTCATTCACTGCATGAACTTGAA
Source organism: Ptychodera flava (assembly GCF_041260155.1). Classification (NCBI taxonomy): domain Eukaryota; kingdom Metazoa; phylum Hemichordata; class Enteropneusta; family Ptychoderidae; genus Ptychodera; species Ptychodera flava. The sequence goes on from NC_091935.1 coordinate 37,169,583, forward strand.
ATGAATTGATTTTAAGTGATTTTAGAAAACCCGACTTTTCATGGTACATTTGTATAAGATCAAGTATGGTGACCCCATCTTTTTTCTCTAATATTTGATTGTTCTCATATGCCAGAATTCAAAAATCCATGGTAACTGTTAGTCCCCTGGTCTTCTATGTGTTGCTCTCTGGCTGGATCTTGTGTACAAGTAGATGTATGTTTCACTGTCAATTTAGTGTCCTATGACCGAAATCTTCTTAAACTACATCAGAGTCAGAGCTATATATGTGTCACTGTCACTGCCAATATGTGGTAGCAGGGCAGTAGTTGTATCAACGTTTTATTTTGACAATATTTTGTTCAGTTTATACAACTGCGTTCTTGTTCTACTCCCTACAGCATTTTGAACTGTCCAGTGTTCAGCTTGCTAACACAGCCTATGTGTACCGTGCATTTGCATCATTCAATTATCACCAATATTTAGACAAACGGGCTTTGTTGACAAACTGAATATTGTGTTTTTCAGCACGCTGTAGAGAGACACCAAGAAACTGTTTGACACATTGCATAGAAATATTGCACAAGTTATCAACAGTTGCAGCTCCTGCCCCATTACAAGGCCAACTTGTTTTACGAAAATTTAATGGCATTCATACATTTTTAGATTTTTTCGAGATTAAAGACATAAAATGCGACAAACAGTTCTAGATTTTGTTTAATTATTACTAACATTAGAACCATTGGATGACATCAAAATGTTGGGAGTCACAATATTTTCAGGTCCCCCTATAGGAAGAACAAAACTTTCAAGTCCCCCCTCGACTACCCCAAAAAGTTTCGAATCCCCCCTGAATTCGTCCAGTCCCCCCCCCCTCAACATTTTTTTTGAACGCGGCCTTACATGATTTGATTGTCATGCATGGAAGTCTTACTGCGTGGTGGGGATAAAGTTACGGGCGATTTTCTCGTCATTCAGAGAGGTGGCGAAAAATTCCGTTTCAGTGATCGTGGGTTACGAAATGTATTGCAACGCTTTGTATCGTGTGCGTTAGATATCTCTCAAAGAAAAACAAATCGACGAATATGGCGATAGTGCAGAAAATGTCTCAACCAGTGCCGTCGCACGAGGTGTGAGAAGCCGATGGTCAGTTGAGGAATGGACTGTGAAAAAATGACGCTTGTAGTCTATGAAAAATTCACCGATGAGTATATTGCTAATGTGATGAATATGTGAATTTTTCTCTGAACAACACCCAAACAAAATCCGGTTCTTTGATTTCCAGTTCTTGCATATTTCACAAAGTCCTAGTCCATGTTTTCGAGCCAAGCTTCTAGTTGTTTCTCCCGCGGCGTGTCGATGTTCTGTTCGGGTAAATCCTGTTCATCATCTCACAATTTTACAATTTCCCAAAGATATGAACAACAGAATAGCCGCCGGCCGCGCCAGTTGACAGGACCACAATGTCTGAACAACGTCTTAGAAATGGATTGCTCGTGAATTTTTGTGGTCAAAATTGGAGGCGTGGTTTAACAGATTTGCTTCGGCGGGTAGAACTTTTCTATTTCGCGCCACGATCTTTTGAGTTTGGCGGGTTGATGTTTCCACCTGACAAGTTGAGCGACATCGACAGCAGAGAATGTCTTGCGGTAAGACGCGCTGGCGGCTGGGCCTTTGTTTTGACGTTTTGAACACATCAGTGTTTTCAGCAGTAGATTTCAGTTGCATGAAATGTAAACAGCGACCACGAATACTTGTAAATGTAACACCGAGAAAAAAGTGGGGAAAGACCGATACTACATTCGTAGTAACCGATTATCTGATTGGCTATTTACTGGTGACATACAGTTGTGTGGTGGCGCTTTAAAAAACACGATCTAGGGGGGGGGGGTCTATTAGACTGAAAGATTCCGTCGCGTGCGGGCGCTCCAACGCACTGCTACCTACGACCCTTTACACGACTGAAGGCACACTGTACTTGGCCGCGGCAAACTCGAAGAAAAAAGTACCGCCCACAACTGACTTCACATATTTCTCAAATATGTATAGGGACTGGACACAAATTATAGGGGGTGGGGGTGGGCTGGTATATTTTGGGGTGGGTCACCATTTTTCACGCAAGCATTTTTGAAGGGTCATAAAATTTTGTGCAAGCCTATGGGGGAGGGTCACCTTTTTTTATGCATCAAAGCTGAAATTGCATGTGCACGTATTAAAGAATATGGAATACTGAAAAAAGAAAAAATGCCTCCTGGAACTTTCATTTTCTATCGTTTCCATTTTCGGCGCGCACTTCGGGCGCAAGTTTCAGGGTATAATAAACAATGTATTGATGATCCAAGCAGCCACATTGATTTAAGTTGTCATGATTTCTACTTATCCAACTCCTCTATTGTACATATAAACTGTCCCCTATAATGATGCTTTCAAGAACAATTTGGGAGATCACTTATTTGATATCATTCTCCCATTGACAATCCATATGGTATAGGTCAGTGTCAAATGTTCATGAAGCTGTATGTACATTTTTCATTTTTTGAGGACATTGACAGAATACAAACTATTCAGAATAGTGCAAAATGTCATCAATAACAACTGCAAGCTTCAGGTCGAACAACTTTTGAATAACAGTTTAGAATCAGATAACCTACGAGTTATTTGTAGTTTCCTCATAGCCTACAATGTATAGTGAATCAACATTCGGTGAAATTCCAAAATCAAATTTCTTGCACAACCATTGACTTGAAACCACTCTAGTCTAATCATGAACATTAATACCAATAATTAGGTGTACATTAATGCACAGATTTACCTAGTTTTGTATTGGAAAAAAAAAATAGTTTGATCATAGGCTGCCATGCATAGTGAATGGACGTTTCAGTGAAATTCCAAAATCAAATTTCTTGCACAATCATGGACTTGAAACCACTCTAGTCTAATCATGAACATTAATACCAATAATTAGGTGTACATAAATGCACAGATTTACCTAGTTTTGTATTGGAAAAAGGTATTCATAGTTTCATCATAGGCTGCCATGTATAGTGAATGGACATTTCAGTGAAATTCCAAAATCAATTTCTTGCACAACCATTGACTTGAAACCACTCTAGTCTAATCATGAACATTAATACTAATAATAAGGTGTACATAAATGCACAGACTTACCTAGTTTTGTATTGGAAAAAAAATATTCATAGTTTCATCATAGGCTGCCATGCATAGTGAATGGACATTTCAATGAAATTCCAAAATCAAATTTCTTGCACAACCATTGACTTGAAACCACTCTAGTCTAATCATGAACATTAATACCAATAATTAGGTGTACATAAATGCACAGATTCACCTAGTTTTGTATTGGGAAAAAAATATTCATAGTTTCATCATAGGCTGCCATGCATAGTGAATGGACATTTCAGTGAAATTCCAAAATCAAATTTCTTGCACAACCATTGACTTGAAACCACTCTAGTCTAATCATGAACATTAATACTAATAAATAGGTGTATATAAATGCACAGATTTACCTAGTTTTGTATTGGAAAAAAATATTCATAGTTTCATCATAGGCTGCCATGCATAGTGAATCAACATTATTGATGAAATCTAAAAATTACGTTTTTTGTACATACATGCACTTTTTACCTGCCACTTCAAGCAAAGTACATTTACATGAATTATCACACACTTATGATTTGCTATTTTTTGGACAAAGCGTTATATCGGCCACATTTTGCCTTCCTTTTGGGAGGGGACTTCAAAAGTATAGCAAGTCAGAAGGAGGTCTTGAACACATTGCGGGTTTTTTTTGGGGGTATTGAGTAACAGGGGAGGGTCACTTATTTTCATGCACGGATAAGGGGGAGGGTCACTAATTTTTGTGCATGAACTTTTGGAGGGTCACTATTTTTGATGCAGCGGTTTTTCGAAAAACACCGGCCCACCCCCACCCCCTGTAACTTATGTCCAGTCCCTAAATCATGGTAGTGTAATTTGAATATTGTTCACGTGGGCTGTTTACGTGCATAATGAGTACGCGGTAGTCAAGACAACAATGTCAATCAACTGCATCGGCAGCGGCGACATTGCATAATCGCTCTACTAGGCAAATGAACAAAACGACACGTGTGTGTAGTGCTAGCCGCATATCATGTCGGAGAAGAAACTTACATGTAGATACAGCTGCCTGTGTGGCTCAATTGACGCCTATAAAAAACTCCATGGCGTATTTCTCGCTGAGCGCAGCACAATGTGCAGTCTGCGGGGACACGGGGAGACAGTAGACTCTCGGAAGAAAAGGTCGATCTTTTCGAAAACGATCGATATCGCCGAGAAACTGAAGCAACTCTTTACAGTGGAACTGACGTCTGGACATCACAGCGGGGCCGCCTTTGTAAAAAATGCTACGACAACGTCATGAGTTGTATGGTGGAAGAGCAAAACTTGATGCCCTGGAGTCAGACATAAAATCCCGCAACGGTATTTTGCCTAATGTGACGTGACACATCGTACGAAACGTATGCCCCGAATGACGTCACCGTCTGTCATGTTTCCCGATTCAAAACGGCCAAAATCAACTGCAAAGGAAAACATGCTTTGCAGGCGAACACCCGCAAGACTGTTTTGAAATGACACGAATGAAGTCAAGACCGAACCTGGTTCTGTTCAGGTGAATTTAATTTGCAATTCCAACGGCCTACGTATAATCATGGATGTAAAAAATACATCCATGGTATAATCTAGGGGCAACTAGGAGTTTTCAACATAAAATCATTGACAACAGTGCACAGGATATGCCAAAAATGTGGTTCACATATAATCAATTGCCTTTTCGATAATTGTATCCCTTATGACATCGCTACTGAGTAATCTCCGCCACTCTCTCGTCATGATAGCCTCTGGTGAACTGAACACAACCTGGAATTTACCGCGTACGCACAATTTGTCCCGTGGTTCTATATCTGGTGTTGACCTCAACTAATTTACACCTGTATAGTCCAATTAAATCGTCTGTTACGGTTTAATTTTTGTTTCTCATTTTATTTATCATAAAACTTTCTACTTCTAAGTTTGCTCCGTCTATCAGTAGACAATACCAATGGATGGAAATTTCTGCGATTGACGTAGAGCTATAGCAGCAGCGTCTCGGAAACCTTTCAGTCCGTTTTTCGGCTGAAACTCAGTGTTCTCACTAAATTATTTCCAAACAGCCAATCAGATAGAGAATAGCCATACTTTCAGACTCCTTAAGTTGCTGTAACTAGTGACAATTTAACAACCCGATATAACCTTCCGATCCGTTGCACATTGCCAGTTAATCCTTACTGGAATGTATGGCCACGGTCGCGATATGTCTAGATGACATGTGGCTTTTCTGGCAAGAGCTTCAACAAACTCCGATTTTTAAAAAGTGGACACCATGGCAGCATTTACTTGGCGTTATGTATATCACCATTAAAAGTGGTTGTCGGCCAAGCTGCTGGCAGACGTCATTACCTTATATGAATTAATATTATTAACTCTAAATCTTCGTCACCCGACTAAAGAGATTCCAAATATGCACACGAGCACTTGAAAAATAGTTTTCCTTTGAAACAAGAGCATTTAAGAAATTATCATTGTAAAAAACTCGTTTTTCTGTTGATAAGTTTAGATTTTCAAGGACAGCATTATATTTTCAAAGAAGTAGCGAAGGGTGCAACCTCACCTTAACCGAAAAGAAAGATAGGGTGTGAAGGTAGTTCGAGCCTCGGAAATGAAACACTTAGAGTTTTGCTCAAAATTGCCTCATTAAAACTTTCAACCATGATTCTTTTACCAAATAAAGAATACAAAATCAGGGGTCACCGTGCAAACTTTGTTGCCAGAAAAACAAACAGTCTAATATGTGAGCAATAATGTACCTCCTCCCGGTCACTAATGGACTAAAGCAAACTTTGCACGGCATAATGTACGAGGTGAGGCCGGGTAAAGCCGGGTACATTTGGAGTGCAAAGTTAGCTGGAGTCCATTATTGGCTGGGAGAGGTCCGGGTACATTATCGCTATTACTTTACAATTTTGGCGATGTCAGTGAATTTGTAGATGTAGAAAACATCTTGAGCAACAATATTGGATAACTGGATACATTATCAGCAATAATTGGAGGCTGAAGTCATAAGATTTATCGGTATTGACAAAGCTATAATATAATATCCGATATCTGAAATTCAAAATGGCCACCATCCATGTGTTATCTCTATAATGGGTAAAATGAATTCCCTATTTTCACAAAACTAAGCCGGTGAAAACTTTACTTACTCCATAAACTTCAAAATGAGCCCTCACACGTGGTAGGCCGAAAGAATTTTATAAAATCTTACTGTTAATTGAGCGAAGGAAACTGGTTCCGCATGTCATGTTTCGAGTAAATAACACTTGTCGTCACCAATTTCATCAGATACGGTCCGATTCGTTTATTTTCAATTCATAATTCCCTTTGGTATTTATTTTCTGAACAAGTGGGGACTCTTTTTCGGTTAATATTTTATTATGTTTTTGGTTGGACCAGTCCTGCGACTGGACAATATACATATTCGTCATTGCGCTGAAGGATGTAATTGATACAGAGTTGACAAAGAGGTTACAGTTCTCAGGAATCAAAGGCAAAAGGAAGTAAGTGAACATTCTCGGACAAGTGATAGACTATAATAACTAAAACGGTCGTTATCTTCCCGATGTTCGTACTGTGTCAATCTAAAGAAAGCTTCTTTCCATTAGCCAAAACATGATCTTATTTCGTTGTCTTCAGAGAGTCAGTTACAGTCATGACTCAAAACCCACGGAATGTTGTTGACCTATTGGAGGCGCTGTTTCTTTTGGCAACGCGCTTCGTTCTTAACCAGCACTTGGACTAAGGAAGCGGTCATTTTTACGGCCAGGGAGGGAGGTTAGATGAATTACGTTAGAAACTCTAAATTCTAGTACCCCCCAGCCAACAATGATGAATTTGAGTAGCGCCCCTCTCTGACTCAGTAATTTTGACTGACCCATCCAGTTCACTGTTTTTGTATATTTTGTAGAATTACTTTTCTTTACACATTCTCCCAAATAATCAGTACCTTATAGAATAGAGTAGATTTTTCTCATGCTTGATCAGGTATGAAACCATTTTTTATCACAAAATACTAAAAAGTTATTCATTTAGTAATATTATTGTCAATATACCTGGTACACATATATAAATCGTACCATGTTTTTATAAGAATTGAACCATTTTTAACCTACAGTGTTTTTCATTCTTTTTTATTATTTTTGTATCATTTAATATCTTAATGCTATAGTACATTTTCAAAAAAAAATGAGTAGCCCAATCTTCCTCCCCATATTTTGAGCAATCTTAACCTGTGCTTTGATCTCCGCACAGAGATTGTAGCGCGGGGTGGATAATCACAACCTAGCTATAGAAGTCTGACCAATAACCACACTAACTGGGGGGGGGGGGGGCGGTCAACGACTCGGAGACTCTGTAAGTAGGCAATAAATATTCATGCCAGTGCTTTTGTCAATGGATATCAAAACCACGGGAATAATTTCAAAATCACTTGATATGCTTGCAATCACCAAAGTTTATTGTATCTACGTTAAACCTCTACCATGGAAAATATGTGAACAATATTGTATATCCTTAAACCAATTCAAAATACAAGTCTTGCTAAAATGCTAAGGTTTGCTATGTATGTTTATAGCTGCGATTCATCGTTTCACTTCAAATGAATAAATTATTTGTACTCTTTGCTTGTTGTAGTTATTAGGTAACCAGATACATGTAAGTAACAAACATAATCAAGACTGGATGAGAGATTTGACAAGATGTGACGTAACAACGAAATATCATAAATTCAAAATGCTTTTCAAAAATTCTACAATGAAGTGTTGTACATTAAGTTCATAAGACGAGACAGTGATAGTGGTGAAATATCATATTGTTCATTGTCAGTATCGGTCCGGGTCGTTACTCCAATGTTAATCTAATAACAAGTCCTTTTTTCGCACCTCCTGCATTTGTGTTACGTTATCATACAGAGCTTTGCCTACTTGTAATCACGTGACGGCTTATTTCGATGAACATCTGTAAATGTAAAGGCAACAATTTGATATAGGCATCCGCCAAGTCATAATGCAGAGAAGGATATTTACAACTGTTTTAGAATTTGACGGCATAGTCTAAAACATGGACTGGACTCATGTACTGGACTATGGACTATGGACTATGGACTTTGGACTATGGACTTTGGACTGGGTCCATGAACTGAAGTATGGACTGGGTCCATGAACTAACAAGAATTTTTATTTTCCATGTAATAACGTGTATCAGAAATGCATTCTGAAAAGAATTTTAAAAAGACTCTTTATTCCATATACTAACATTGTTATCCTAGCAATCTCAGGGATCCTGTGCATAGTTGAATTAACATATTAAATGAACGGATAGCACTGTGCACCTTAATTTAGTATTAAAAATCAATAGGGCTCAATTAGTTATCAATTTCACCACGGCAAAATGTCCGCCATTCCATTTCTTCAAATATCCCAAATTTTACTTAACGTACTTGCAGCTTTCAAGGGCTTACAGTGTAATAAAGGGAAAGTGGCTTCACACATCACTTATCTCGTCATGTATGTGCTTTGGTGTGTTTAGTGTCTGAGTTGTGTTTTGGCTGTTAGTGTGAAAATTAACAAGCGAATCGTTAATTTTAAAATAAGCCATGGCGAGACGTGGGCGTAGTCAGATGTATCTTTGACAACCTTGACTCCTTTTTTATCCCCATGTTTCGAAACCAGAGCGGTCTCTTCCTCAGTCGCCTAAGATATATGTATATCTTTTTTTGTTTTATGTCACTTCGATATTGTTGATCTCCTGTTCTTCTAGCAATGAAGCCAGAATATTTATGTTTGGAACGTTATGTTTTCGTTCGTTCATTGACTTGTTCCTAATACAAAAATGGCGTGGACTTTGGCCTGTATCAGTATATCGCTAATGTTTGGATTTCTTTTGTATGCGATGATCGGTTGTTGTGGAAATATTTCATTCAGGCTTAGTGTTTCGTCCTTGTCTATGTGTTCCCAGTTTTCGCACATTGCTGCTTTTTATAGCTTGTGTTCTTATATATATTGTTGCTATAATTTTCGTTGTGAATACTAGTGTTTTATTTGTTTCTTCGTTTGTTCGCTTGTGTTCTAGTTGCGTAATTCGTGCGGCGAACTGTGCTTGCGATGTGACTGGACATTTCCTGTTGTTTTAGCCACGTTCGATTAATCTTGCATAAAGTGTATTAACCTTTGAAGCAAAGTCATTTTTGTATTGCAAGTTCTGATGTCTCATAGTGTTTTGCCTTTGATCAGGCTTTTCAAGCGTCGTCGCCATGGCTTATTTTAAAATTAACGATTCGCTTGTTAATTTTCACACTAACAGCCAAAACATTTCAGACTCTGAACACACCAAAGCACATACATGACGAGATGAGTGATGTGTGAAGCCAATTTCCCTTTATTACACTAGCCAATATGGCTACAGGTCTGATGTTTGCTGGACGGCCATCATGGGAAGAAAGTGTACAGCAAAAATATCAAGATACCAGGATGACCTTTGACCTGAATTTAACTTATTTGCCAGTATATTAGTGCAACAGCCTTCCTATTTGGTATCACATTATGAATTAGTAAATATTTGTCAAATAAAATATTAGTGATGTTGACTATAGCACGTACAGGGATGGCATAACAATTGGGGAGAGTCACTTTTCTCAGCATCATCTTGGAAAATTCGCCCTCCCTTCGTATAATTTTTTTCCAGTCCCTTACCGGCCAGCACATGTTAAATTCGTGAACATACATATTGCAGGTCACTACTTTATGCACATACAAGGCATCTATTAAATGTGATTTAACAGTGAAGATGAATCGATAAAGTGAATTAGAGTGAAAATGCACCTATTTCTAGCTTAACATGCTAATCGTGCATCCTGAACTTTGGCTCATGGCATGCGGCATGCAGCGCGTGGCACGTGAATTAGGCTTACCCACATAAACAGATGATATCATGCACCTTATCGTAATCCTACATTATTATTGATATCTATGCAAGTTTAAAACTAATGAACAAGGGAGCAACAACAAGGAAACTAAAGATAGGGGAAGTGGTTTTTGCTTTGAAAAAGGCATGGATTTTTGTCATCGATCTAGACGATTGGTTGCAACTATTTGTAAGAATTTACCCAGAACAAACGAAACACTGTAATGTGGAATATGACCGGGTATGAGAAAGCAGTCGGGAGACTAATTACTTCACTCATATTATATAAACAGTGGCTACATACAGTGAAGTACAATTGTAGGGTCAGAGACTGTGCACAGAGTAGTGATGTGAAGTTTGGGAAAGTGAGGTTTCCCATTGATAAAGCACTTTTGGTGGGAAAAATGTTATTTTATGAAGATATAGATGATAGTGTCACTGACAATCTCTAATGAATTAACTTGTGTGCATTCTGCTGGATTGTGAGACAGTGTTGTTTGTTTTATCTTACTACCATTCCACAATCAAAGTTCACAGATGCTGGATTGTGAGACAGTGTTGTTTGTTTTATCTTAGTTCCACCCCACAATGAAGGCTTTCTGTTCAGCCACCCTCGCCAGCCGCAATTAATTAACGATATCCTCTGTTGTGTGGTAAATTGGGATTAATGAATTGGTGTACCCCTTGTTAAATTTACAATCCTTAACAATGACGCCCTCCAAATGTCCACTCCTGATCAAGCACATAGTGTAATTATTCACTGATATTGAACAGTGGCTACATACAGTGAAGTATAACAGTACGGTGAGTTCCCATTGATCAAGCAGTTTTGGCGGGAAAAGTGTCTATGAGTCACGAGAAAGGCACATGAAGGATCGGATATATAGTTATCTTAGCAGATTGAAGCTGTGGTTGGTAGACTAAACAGTGATAGGAAGCGGTGTCTCAAAGTTGAAATCTTAGAAGGAATGTTATATAATATGAGTATCTACAGCAAGACAAGACAGTGACGTAATACAAGTACCACTAAATCATAAGGATTGTACACCATGCAACACTTTATTGCAAAACATTTCCATCCTGACTGTATACAGTGGCAGAAATAAGATGATGAGATAAGTCCATATTACTGAAATTTTTACAATAATTAATAGCATTGAACCTGCTTACACTTTGACATTCATACATCTCAGTAGATCAACATGCTGTTGAGATAAATGTGGTTTTAAGTCGTCTGGTACATAAATCAAAGATATGATGAAATACTCATTTTTGGTTCTGATGCAAGATTCATTGAAATGAAAGTACACATTTGAAGCGTTTAACAGCTTTTTGTTTTTGGCCATTGTGCATGTATTCCCTTTGCGCCTGTGTTGTAACAATCGCATCACTTGGTGGCAGTGGGTCTATCCCATTTTCCTTGAAAAGCCCGTTACAACCATAGCATAGCAAGTACATTAAGTGATAAGGTGATACCACATGACTACGTCACCGAGTGAACACGCTCGCAAGTGAGCTCTGCAAAGAACGTTTGTGTTATGGGCCTTCTACATCTATGTTGAGGTAATTTTTCAATTGGACGCTTTAGTTTAGGCTTGTGAACAGGTACTCTGAAGATGAGCGTTGATATTGAGCAATACAGGGCAAAAATTGGGATATTTGCCAGCGGAGACCCAGCCCGCCAACGGAAGTTACCAAAGATGGCCACCCTGCGAATTCCATTGTTAAACTGCAAGGTGTTACTCACAGTAAGGCTATGCTTATTGAGTTTACTTGTGCTAGGTGGGAATGTTGAAAGGAATCCAGGCCCACCAAAGCTACGCTCAGTGACACAGGAGGCGGCAACGAAAGAAGACATGGCAGGCATTCTGGAAAAATTGAATTGGCTGATCCGTGACACTCAAGCCATAAATGTTAAACTAGACTGTGTGCAAACTAGAATGAACAATATTGAGGACGAAATGCACGAACTCAAAGAGTTTGCAAACCAGAACAGGTACAAACTAAATTCATTGGAAGAGAAACAGAAATGTCTCGGCGATATTCAAGACTCCATAGAACAACTGAAACGAGAAAATGAGAAACTACACAGAGATAAGGACGATTTAGAAAACAAGAGTCGGGGAAACAACCTTGTATTCTACAGAGTGAAACAGGATAGTCCAAACGAGACATGGGAAGAAAGAAAAAAAAGATAAAATCTCTTCTAGAATATGAGCTGAATATGACAGAAGACATTGAATTTGAAAGATGCCATCGACTCAAGAATGCACGTGCTACCAGAGGACCCTTGCCAATTATTGCAATGCTGTCCAAATTCAAAGACAAAGGTAAAGTCATGAAAAGTGCTCATAAACAACGTGGCACAGATATCAGTATTGGTAAAGATTTTTCAAAGAGAATTAGAAATGTACGTTCAAAACTAATCGCCTACCGCAAATCTCTAACAGACAGCAATAAAGAAAGTGTTTATGTCAAATTTTACCGTTAGAGTAACAGATGTTTGCAAACAAATTTGGTCGACCAACGTAACAAATAAACCAAAGTTACGCACTTATAACACCTTGAAGAGTCTGTTAGAACCAGAGAAATATCTTCTTTTAAGCTGCCATTGTAAATATATTCAGTCATTTGCTAGACTTAGAAGTTCATGTTATTCCTTAGCAATTGAGGAAGGGCGACATCTGGGATTTGACCCCATTCATAGACGATGCAGTATTTGTAAAACACAAGATATTGAAGATGAATACCATATGTCCACTTTATGCACGATTGAGGATTGAATATTTACCATCTGAGAGTTATGTTGTCCCGAACCATTGTAAATTCAAAAGACTTATGGATTCATCAGATACAGAAATTCTAACAAATCTGTGCAAATTTGTCCACAAAGCAATGGCACTGAGAAACGCAACTCTTGCGAATTTATCGTAAGAGATGGTTACAGTTATATTTTTGTAATTTCAGTATTTACAACTCAAAATTTACGAAAGCTCTGTATATATGTGTTAGTGTGGTTCTCCACTTGCATATGGGCATTTATCGTAAGAGTTGGTTACTGTTATATTTTTGTAATTTTAGTATTTACGACGTATTTACGACTCAAAATTTAAGAAAGCTCTGTATATATATGTTAGTGTGGTTCTCCACTTGCATATGGGCTGGAGGCCTTTAAACGCAATAAACGCATTATATTACATTAAGTAAAATTTGGGATATTTGAAGAAATGGAATGGCGGACATTTTGCCGTGGTGAAATTGATAACTTATTGAGCCCTATTGATTTTTAATACTAAATTAAGGTGCACAGTGCTATCCGTTCATTTAATATGTTAATTCAACTATGCACAGGATCCCTGAGATTGCTAGGATAACAATGTTAGTATATGGAATAAAGAGTCTTTTTAAAATTCTTTTCAGAATGCATTTCTGATACACGTTATTACATGGAAAATAAAAATTCTTGTTAGTTCATGGACCCAGTCCATACTTCAGTTCATGGACCCAGTCCAAAGTCCAAAGTCCATAGTCCAAAGTCCATAGTCCAAAGTCCATAGTCCATAGTCCAGTACATGAGTCCAGTCCATGTTTTAGACTATGCCAAATTTGACAGCGAAACTGCTGTGAACTGCAATTATATAAACTGTTTACACTAATTAGTTTCAACTGTAGCTAGCTGGCAAAGTCAGTTATTTTTGACTTGGCACATGCAGAAGCCGATCATGTGTCATCTGACTCTGTCAATATTGTCGACTTTGCCAGCTAGCTACAGTTGAAACTAATTAGTGTAAACAGTTTTATTGCAGTTCACTACAGTAGTTTCGCTGTCTAATTCTGAAAACGGTTGTAATAGAAAATAAAATAGCATGATGGTATAGTTTCTCTAACTGTTTGTATCGTATCTGTGTAGCATTATAGTTCTTCTGCTTGAAATGTAGCATAAGCGTTCAAACATCCTCCAGGCCGACACACCAATATATATATATATATATATATATATATATATATATATATATATATATATATATATATATATATATATATATATATATATATATTTGTATTGTCCGACAGTGTAATCATATATACTCTTATTGTCCGGCCACGTGATGAACTAGACTGCACTATACTTTAAATTAATTCCACTACGTTTACATAAACGATCACCATGGCGACATGGGTACACTTAAAGAAGGCACTCCCACTCGGTAACATTTTTTAAACACATTTTTCAATGACAACGGTCGGTATTTGATGTGGCGACTGCGCAAGGATCGCGAAATATCACAAAACATGTCATTTCCCGAGCGTATTTTTCACATGTCGAAGTTTTGCAATCGTCTCTGATTATGACCCGAAATTCACCCAATATTTGTTGTTGTGCTGATTGACGATATTCTAGGGAGTCCATAATAAGTTCGAACGACGCAATTTTACCTCCCACTGTGAAGACTTTATATATAGCATTATGCCTTCACTTCATGTAAGTTTTTTTAAAACTTCTCCTTAGTTTTTGTCGTTTTCAATATTTTCAGTCAGTTCTTATATATTTTTAAACAATACCACATAGATATCAGTTTTTACGTGTAAAATATTAGCCGCCTCAGATGACTACATTTTGTCGTCTGCCACACAGTTACGCGTGGTTAGATACATAGCGGCCGCTGCGTGGTATGCGTGCATACCACGCGGCGGCCGCCGCTATGTATCAACGGCACGCATCTGTGCTATTCACCTATGCGAATTCTGGTGGAATCAGCAAACTTTGTTTTCCATTTTTTCTCCGAGTCAGTAAGACTCCGCTTTCCCCCATGGGCATGACCGATCACCGACGCGAGTGTTACTGTGGCGTACAGCAGCATCAGTGTAGACTCGTACTCCATAGCTTAGTTGACAATGGCCCCAGTGCCGAACGTTCGATGTTCGGAAGCTGAATTTAGGTGGGCCACCGGAATTCAAACTTTTACTTATTTGAGGACATGTTTTTATCGATATCTCGCGATCCGCGCGCAGTCGCCACGTCAAATATCGACCATTGACATTAAAAATATTACCAAGTGGGAGTGAGTGCCTCTTTAATACTAGTATAGTACTAGTAATTTACTTTGTATATATACCCTGGTTTACATGGTGTACTTTAACCCCGGTACCACTTAAAATGTAACCATATGCAGACGTTAATGACAAAGTGTTCCTTAAAACTTTTCCAATATCGATTTCAATGCTTTTTGGATTAAAAGAGTTATGTCATAATCGCGAAGGCAATAGAAAATTTTAAAAGGCAGAAAATAAAACGACGTTTCCACTCACGTGACCAGCCAGCCATTGAAGAAGTGCTGTAGATCCTCCTTAACAAATCCCTCACCAGGTCTCAACTCGATCGTCTTTTCGACTCCGTCGGACAGCTTGTAGGTGAGATCGTCCTTGCGGTTTCCGTTTGCGTTACCAAGCAGACCCCAAACCTTGCCCTTCAGGGACTTGTCCAACTGTATTGACGTCTTTCCCTTCCCGTTATAATCGATCAATAGAATTCCCTCCAGACTCACGGTGACGGTCTTCTGGTTGTCCGACCAGTCAATTATTATTGAATGATCCGTAGTTTCGAAAGGAAGTATGTGTTGGATATCTTGACCATTGAACTGCATTTAACAGTAGAGATACACAAATTATTTACAGTGCAATAGGAAGTGTTATTTCTGACAGCTCTCCAAATTTTCCGACCAAACGTCACTGTCGTCATACCGAACACAAAATTCGAAAGCTGAAGGTAATGCGCCTATATTCTGACTCTCAAACATTTACAATATTCTTTTGGCCTACCACTTGTGGGGGCCTCATTTGAAGCTTGATAGAATAAATAAAATTTTCATCGGTTTACATGTAGTTTTGTGAAACTAGGGAATTTAATTATCCCCATCGATAACATAGGTATGGGGACTATTTTTATTATCGGTAAATAGTGTGTAATTTGTTTCTATAGTACCAAAATTGGCACGGTGACCCCCAATTTTTTTTTTAAACTTGAGAAGTTTAAGTCTTTCATTTTCGAGGCGCGAACTACCTGATAGCTGCGAACGTGTAATAAAGCGATCTCAAAATATCTTCAGTCTTCCGATAGTTTTCTTAAATAAGACCCATTAAAGATAGAAAAGTGTATAACACTGTCATAAGTCCGAAAGTGTCATGTAAATTCAAACGGTTTATTTTAGTTCCCCAATTTTCAAAAACTAATGGTGTGACAGAGAAAATAAAGATTACAACTTACAACAAAATGTTGGCAATCGTGAGTTGTGCATTCAAGTAAATGGCATCATGCTTGTTTATAATCACGATGTGTATGTGCAGGAAATACTGCATATTTTGTACTTTTCCGTTGAGCGTCATTTTATGAGTACTGTACCCGTTATTATTTAACCTATCAAACCGCGTGGGCATGGTCCAAATCAGTATCACTTCTATACATGTCCTTCAGTTAGCACATTTACACGAACCAACTTTGGTTTGAAAATGATAATGGTTCATAAAATTCGCAGCCATTGGGGCTTTAAAGGGTTTACCGCTCCATCTTGTCGTGATATTTTCATTATTCCCGCCCTGTACAACACGATCATGTTGTCTTTCTCAGTATCTTACCCTAGTACAGCATGAAGTGTGAAATCAAAGTATCAGCCGATACAACGCATCAGTTTTAGTATGTAATATCAATGTAGACAAATGAACCCCAATCCGTCCTAAGATTCTTTAGTCAACAATAAAATCGTACATGACACACAAAGAGGCTGTGTTGACGATTTAAACACTATGCATCTCAACACTACCGTGGAAAGGTACAAGGAGCTGTGTCTTTACATACATAACAAAAATAATGGCATACATATCAACAGCTTACGGCTATGGGAGCTATTCTTTGATAAACCTTAAACTGTTTTTGCCTCCCTACTTTCCAGCTTGACCGCGATTACAGGTTTATGCCGACTATTGCGATTTGCGGGAACGAACACAAAAATTCGTTTCCGTTTTCGGTCTCCAAGAGGTAATTTGTGCCAATATTTTCATGTAATGATAGGTACTTACTTGGATTTTGTCGTTCCCTTCGGATAATGTTATAGTGTTCTCGTTTTTCTTCACCTCCAGTGATGAATGGAATGCGGTGAGGGCGTTATCCAGGTTACTAGCCGGTACGTGACGGGACGCAACGGAAAAACTGGGGTTTTCCTTCTTCTCTTTGACCAGGGTGTACATACAGTTGCCGCCGTAAGTGAACTTGAGTCCGTCAAAGGTCTGGAAGTGTGGCCCGATGCCTCTTTCACCGGCCCCTTACAAAGAGCAAGATAAAAGGAACAATATTTCGAGTAGAAGATTGAATGATAGTGAGGGCACCGCATAAACGCGTAAGTCAACCTTCCTGTCCTTGTATCGCGAGTACGAAATTGCTTCATGCATGTCTTAGTCGTGCTTTCGAAAAATGAAAAAAATACAGCATAATGGCCACCTGGAGGTTATATTGGACCGTATTTCGAAAAGGCATCAGTATAAAATTAGACGCTGCTACAAGGAGAGCTGCGGATGAGGTTTGCATCGTGAAAAAGTGTTTTCAACATGATGCTCCTGCAGCCAGCTGAGTGTTTCACCTCGATAAGACCATAATCGTGCAAACGACAAACACTAAATCTGACACTAAATCTCTAAATCTCTCCATTCGGAAATGGATTTTCAACTGAATCCCATTGGCTGTTCTTACGATACTGACAAACCGACAGAAAGACATTTCGACATAGTTAAGTTGCTTATGTATATGAAAGCAGGAGCCAATAACATGAGAAACAAGTACACTTTTCCGTTACTTTTTAAAGGCAGTGCAATGTTTGATGGCTGTAAATTGCAACTTTGCAGTTAAAATAATCATGACACTGTTGCACGTATCTATCTTTGTTCAGTGTACAATCAACACAGTTTGTTTGTCTGTGTGTCTTATGGGTATTTTCTCCAGTGGGCTACTAACTCTACAAGTGTTTTGTTTTTTTTCTCCTTCATATTGCATTGAAATGCGTAGGACGTAACTTGTCCAAACGGTATGAATACGTAATAATGTCTAATTGTATTGTTAACATCTTTATTACAATCAAGTCTTGAATTTATTTTTCCACAATCATGAATAGTATAAAACACATCGTAAGACTGGCTTGGCACTGTTACGTCGAATAAATGCTATCTCCATCCATCGCCTGTAGTTGGAAGTTCTATTCCAAGCCCAGATGGCAGATGTTTGACTGCAACGCTATGGCCGTGGGTTATATCGTTAGGTTTCATTATTAGTATACTTATAATTTATTTCAGACTGATTTAAAAAATCGCCCATACACAATGAATGATAGACAAAGACAGTCGCTAAAAAAACAAAAAGGCCAAAAGGATTAGAAATTTAAAACACAGTAAAACTAAAAAATTACTCAACAGTAAAACATGATCACAGGTGAAATTGTAACCCAGAAAAGTACATGTATCATTACACTTGAGGTAGTTCGCGCCTCGAAAGTGAAAGACTTAAGGTTCCAAGACAAGAAATTGACCTTTTTAATATAACTATTCTCTAGTGGTTAATAAGCTCAGAACCCCCGTAAATTATGTATTTTCTGAAAGCATAGATATAGGGGAACATTTTTGTGTCACCATTCTTTACATAACTATCACATGACAGGCAATTTGCATAACCTTTCAAAAATCGGTTTTCCCTATGTTTTGAGCAATACTTCAAAATATCCGACTCAAACTTGCTGGAATGCAAGCTGTCACAACGTTCTTCCAAAGTGTGTCTCAGATTTTTTATATCTTGCTTAGTTTTTTTTGGAGCATAATTTTAAAGAAATCAACTGGGGTTAAATTCACCGCTCTGGAAGTTTTTCTGGCATAAAAATTGTTTAAGAAGGTTTAAAACAGTTCTGAGACACAGTTTGACAGATCCTAAGAACAGCTTGCACTCACACAAATTTCAGCCACATATCTCAAAGCATTGAAACAAAACACAGGGAAAACCGATTTTTGAAAGTTTATGCAAATTACCTGTCACGTGATAGT
The DNA here is from genome assembly GCF_041260155.1 of Ptychodera flava. Taxonomy (NCBI): domain Eukaryota; kingdom Metazoa; phylum Hemichordata; class Enteropneusta; family Ptychoderidae; genus Ptychodera; species Ptychodera flava. Next base: position 37,188,693 of record NC_091935.1, read on the forward strand.
TATGTAAACAATGATGACACTATGGTAATCAAAATGTTTTTCTATATCTAGGCTTTCCGAAAATATATAATTTACGGGGGTTTTGAGCTTATTAACCGCTAGAGAATTGTTAGCTTAAAAAGGCCAGTTTCTTGTCTTGGAACCTTAGACTTTTGCTCAAACTTTCCTCAAGAAATCTTTCAACCATTCTTTTTCAAAGTAAAGAATAAAAATCGGGGGTCTTCGTGCAAATTTTAGTACTAGGAGAAAAAAACAACCCAAGATTTACCGATATTTGAAATACAAAATGGTCGCCATCCCTGTGTTGACGCTATGGAGAAAAATAAAATTTTCGAATTTCGAAAAACTAAGCCGGTGAAAAGTTTTCTTACACCAAGAGCTTTAAAATGAACCCCCACAAGTGGTATAGCAGAAAAAATTGTAAAAGTTTGAGAGTCCGAATATCTGTCCCCTAGGCGTGTTCAGCGTGCAGAATGTGTCGTTGTTGAAATGCCAAGTGCATTTCAACACGATCTAGGGGTACCACAAGAAGAAAATGCACTCTTTTGGCAAGACGTGCGACTTACCCTCAAATTCACCTGCAATTTAATGCAGAAAAAAAATGTTAATGCATATCACATAAAATGTAGAGAAAGATTAATCTGTAATAAGGATCAGTGTCGGGGAAATGTATAGTACGTCAGTGGTACGCATTGCAACAGCACCACATTTAAGCTTGAAATCATTGTCTATCGACTGTATATGTTTCATTTACACATTTGATCATGTTTCTGCAGATCAAATGAGACCATGTTGCTTATGGCTAGAGTCATCAAAAGGCCTCATAAAATAGTTTGTTTTTTAAGCTATTAGAATAAATATTTTGATACGCAGAAATACGTATTCTCTGTTCAGATGGGTCATGGCTCCGCTCGAAACTCTGCATAAGTACCAAAAGCGCTGAAGATGTATCCTACATCTGCTCAATGACTTATTTTTCGGATGCATGATGAGATAGTCACTCAACATACTCACATTTATGAGATGGCATTGAGCTAAATAACTGGTTTGCTCAAGGGATGCAAATGAATGAAAATTGAACTTACGGAAAGTGCCTCCCTTTGCTGTTCCGTCAGAGGAAAAAAACCGGAAAACAAAAGTAAGTGTCCGTGAGGAAAATGTAATGATATTCTGCTCTGATCATTTGAAGTCTTATATGCAAGCAAGAACGGCAACGGTGGTAATCATATCTTGAATAATGGCAATGACGAGAGGATGCTGGGTATACACGGTAAGGGTCATAGGATTTAACATAACAGAGTCGTTCCTGTCTTTTTAGTTGAAAAGGAGGACATCCTAAGACAAACATATTGCTATCAGAAGGAAGACAGAACCGACCAATGTCGATGAAAACAGTATTATCTCACACCTCATATTAGTGAATAATGAGTGTCGAAACACGCCTATGACATGGTAATATTCTATAATCAGGCATCTGTTCCCTCGAAGGACAGTCGCTTAGCCAAAACGAATAGGAGGTAAAGCTCTAGAGGGCGCTGCCTCTCACACAGTCTGTTTCTCACCTTCAATATTTTAACAGTTTGAACAGTGCATCATGCACGTATTGTGCAGCATCGTGAAACGAGCTGAAATATTGGTCGATAAAAGCTTACTGTAGCCCCCCTTAGAAAGAACAAATTTAGAAATCGGATAATTTCTACAAACTACCACAAATATATGCTAATGAAATGAATTAGCTACTACTAGACAGATTACAGCATAGACCCCAGAGAAAAACGCGTCTGTGGTTATAGATTATTATACGAAACTGCAAACCTTGACGTACACTTTTATGTGTGTAGGTTTAAGACTCAAGATATCAAAATATCGACATAATTGGACGGCACAGCTGATTTCAAGATGATGTTTCTCTTTTCCCTGTCGTGAACAACCAACTTTGTCCCGTTAGTCTAACTATGGAGGTAGCACATGTTATTTACAGCTGTGTACACTCCGACTCTTATTTTCAATCCACCTTTTGGAAACACAGTCGGAGTATTATCTATTAGGGATTTTTATTCACCATTTTAGATCTTTTTTAATATTTTAATGTAGTTTTTTGAGTATATATTTTTATTGTATTGGTCATCGACCTGAAATAAAGGATGGTAATAATAATAATAACATGTGTACTAGCTTAATGTGGTACCTCCATAATCAAATTAAGGAAGAACACAACTCGAATTTTCAAAACTAAAACTTTTGCTCAAACTTTCCTCAAGTAGACTTTAAACCACTCCCTTTCGAAATCAAGAACAAAATTAGTGGTCACTGTGCAAAATTGGATTCTAAAAACAAACTACCCAACATTTATCGACACTTGAATTTCAAAATGGCCGCCATTCCTGTGTTAACTCTATGGGGTAAAATAAAAGTTTCGATTTTCACAAAAATGAGCGGGACGATAAAAGTTCATTATTCCATTAGCTTTACTAAAGTGAGCCCTCACGAAAGGTAGACCAAAAGAATGTTGTAACGGTGTGAGGGTTCATATATCTGTCCCCGAGGCGAATTCTAGGTTATAATACTGCGACCATCGATTACCCTTCAATGATACAGCGGTAACGCAGGATAAAGAGTTAGTTTGAGTTGCTCACGTGGTTGTCGGCAGCAAACGTATCCCTGGGGACAGAGAGAAGAATCCATGATTTGAATGAGATTATCTTGGCACTGTCCGGCCGAGCAAAACGCTTCGTTGTATACTTTGGCACAGCGAGCTATAGGAAGAGAGGTAGAGACGAGACAGGGTAAATTTACCGATAGGTTGATGGTCATAGTAAACAAACTACTTGTAAACAAACGTAGCCGTATGATGTTATTAGATGCGTAAATGAAAGTTAATGTCAATGATACATCAAAGAGATAATGGGTATAAGCAATTACACCATCGGAAAGTCAAGATGTTAAATTTTCTGCATTTCGTTCGAGAGACAATTCGCGCAGCATCATTTATGAACATGCAAAATAATTATATAAAATATGTACAAATATGATTCAAATACTTAATGTCTTTAGCGCTTCGTGGCTAATTAAAGCGTGAAGTTTACTATGACTAGAGGATTGAACTCAATGATGTCACGAATTTACAGGTTTGAAAGTTGCGCGACTTGTCAGAATCAAAATCAAAATACCCACTTCGTGATGTTGTACAACACACACAGCTCTTGGGACACAGGTCAGGAGCCGATGCCACCATCTCGTTGACCTCTGTACACTTTACCTTGCATATACCGTTGATTGCCGGGTTATTTCCACACTCTGCGTCTTCTGTTTACGGCAGTGATCAAATAACCATAAAATCAATTATCTACACAACTTTTGACGATACGAATAAAATAAACAAAGTCTCCGTCAACAGTATACTCAATGAACGTTATTTAATATTCCATCGATTTGTCTATCAGCAGAGGGATTTGCTTTCCGGCGGTCCCTTAACTTAAAAACATAGATAAATCATATTTTATAAACAAGAAATTATGTAAGCACATTGCTAAATACTGATATTTCAGACTTTTCAAAATGTTTCGTTGTTTGGTCGGGATTTACTTCTTATTGGCAATAAAGGAGAACTTAGAATTCATGGACTTCGGTTGCATACAAGCCACATACATTGATCCACACAAGCCTGTAATTTTCGATTTTTCTCGCGATGTCATTGAACCAAAAAAAATCGACGTATCTTCTCCAGGCTTATTAATTTGTGGATACTTTTTACACGATCTTTAAGTCATTATTATTGAATGAATAGACAATTAAAATATGATAATGATCGTTATCATTAATATCGTCATTAACATATACAAAACAACTGAAATTTATCAATAAAATCAATTCGAAATTATTACAATTTAGAAGATTTGCACCTGTTTATAAAAAACAAAATTAATATGTAATTTTTTTGCAGTAATGTATCAATAATTGACTGGCCGACTGAATTCAAAATCAACGTACCTGATATTGCTGTGCATGAATCCTCGTAGACCTCTGTCTCGTCGTCGTGGTGTTCGTGTGTTGGAAGCTTTTCCTAAGGGAAGAATGTGACAATATGATTCAAATTACTCCTTTGTCATCATCCATATGCTGATGAAGTTAAGTTGCCGAAAGAAGAAGCTCGGCGCACATGCTGGCAAAATCAACGATGGTTCAGATATCTAAATTGTTTACAGCTTGCAGCATGTGGTGAAGGTTGACGACAATGCCAATTCCATGGCACAATGTTCCCGCACAAGCACTCGTGTACAAAGAGGCTGATTTAGGCAGATCATCTTTCAAACTTGACAATGATTATCGATAGTAAAATCCAACCAACTGATTTTGTGTGTTTTTTTCCATTGCGCAAAGAAGTTTGCTTTCATCAATAGTTGGATGACTTTGGTTGTGTATTCACAAAAGTGTGAATAATGGTGCGATTTGATGCCTGTGTTGGATAATGGAACTACCGCAAAGTAACTGATTTATTCGTAGCGATAGAAAGAATGAGAAAAAGCGCTGAAAACAAAGAGAACATACATTTATGATAATATAGCATGCTGTAATGGATAGAACGTATGACCGTACCGACAGACTGAAAATTCAAAAAACGTACATTATAACTCAGGGTAGGGTATCAATATTAATTTAATCGCCCATACTCATTGGGCTTGCCAAAAATAGGTACAAGAGTTATGGTCTTTGAGATGTGCTGTCTGCTATTTTATGAATGATATTCCTGTATGCTTGAACTAATAACATTCTCTCCTCTGACGTTTGTGATAAAAAGATGGAAGAAAATCACAGGGTACAGATATCAGCTGTCGAGTCACGACATACACTGCTACACAATCGCGTACACTGTTAACAAATTCAGTGTATTTTTTGAACCCGTTGAATTTCCGAAATGTGAGTGGGAAGACAGACTTTTGCGAAACCTGCACGAAAATTGGGAACAGTGTTAGGAGGTAGCTCATGACTCAAACTGAAAAATTACTGGTAGTTGAAAGTGTCACACCAGAGAATGGTCTAAAGACTCCTTCTCGATTCACATTCATTGAAACAAATCAAAGAGCAATTAAACGTAAGCTGCAATGCAAATGCGGCCTGAATATGCCACATTTGCGTGATTGTTGAATGTGTGAGGTCACTCAGTAAAGCATGAAGCCGCTTTCAGAACGAATCATAAGGACTTTAAAGTAGAACGCACCTCAGGGACAGACATTCGGACGCTCAAACTTTTTACAATTCTCTTCTAATGTACCACTTGTGGGGGTTCATTTTAAAGCTCTTGGTGCAAGAAAACTTTTTATCTGCTTAGTTTTTGTAAATTCGAAAATTTTTATCTTTCTTGATAGAGTTAACAGGTGAATGGCGGCCATTTTGAATTTTAAATATCGGTAAATCTTGGGTTATTTGTTTCTCTAGTACCAAAATTTGCACGGTTACCCCTGATTTTTATTCTTGATTTTGAAAGAAAGCAACAATGTCATGAGATTACCATTACTATAACATGATATAAAAGTGTCCTGACGACAGGCATTGCCATTGGTACCAGGCGATACCCACAGTATACATTTATATTTTACAAGTTGACTGACTGTTGATTGATGACGATTGGTCATCGAAGTAGGCTAATACTGCGATAAGTAGCAAGAGAAGTACGGCTGTAGTGGTTTTGCTGGACACGAAGAAGTAGAAGGAGCCCACAAAACACAAATAGCATGCCTGGTTCTTATATTTGAAACAAATTGAACATAGACTGTAGCATGACGTTTAAAAGCCTGGTAACATCGTCGGCTGTGTGTTATATGATTAGTAAGTCCTGTCATTTACTGTGAGAGAAAAACTCCTTTCAAATTATTCAGGTCAAGGAACATCGATCAGCGAAGTAGTTGATGGAAAGATATCAAATATCTCAATAACAAGACACATACCTGTGCTAGAGCTTGAGCCAGTAAAACAGTGAGAAGGTATGTCCACTTCATGGCTGCAACTGATGAAAAACAAGCGACCTATACTTCGTTCAGTTTGCATTGATGAAGGAAATAGCGAGCATTATAAATCAGCGATTGTGAAATTTTAAATCATTAATCTCTTCACATTCCACTTTTTAATGAGCAGAAAACTGGAACATAACTTTGACGTGACAAGAGACTCTTCTGGTTAAATGTACATTGTTATTAAGTTCAGAGTCAGTATCAAGAAGACTGCCAAAAGCTAACTTTAAGTTTGTATAGTTACAATAAACTTTCTTTGTATCGAGACGGACATAATGGACTCAGTGGCTAATCAGACACATTTGCGGTAGTTCACGACAAAGCTATTACCCTCAATAGTTCGTTGTAGAAATTCTCTTTTTCGATAACATTGCTTTGTAAAGAATCTTTGATTTATGATAATATTTCTTTCGAAAGAGCATTTTCGTTCGATAAAGAGATACTTTTGAATGCCAACTAAATGGAAGGACATATGTGAAGAATATGATTATTTCATCCGACATGTTCATTGCACATGGGGCTACAACTCTATTACATGTTATTTCTCAAGCAACCTTTCACAAAAAGGAACACTTCTTTTTTGACCTGAACATTTAATTTTTCCCTTGTCGATTAAAAGCATTGTTAATAAAAATTCAAATACCACTCACCTAAAATATATATTCCTCAGTGTCCCTTTAGCAGTAAGCAACTGGATACTTCTATCGAAAGGCTCTCTAACTGTTTTTTCACAATAAAACACCTTCTGGACAGGATGCTGCGCTAATTTCGCCAGAAATAAAGATGTGCTGATTGGAAGCTGGCTGAAGTGAGACATCTGCGCGGCTTACTGACGTCATTGTTAGTATACGTGTAAGATTCCAGTTAGCAGATTGCACAAATGTTTGTCCAGTTGCTTCGATTTTTTTCAAAGTGTATTATTAGTACCATTCTACCATTAAGCGATTCCACTTTCGTCATTTGTTTCTCATCCAACAAGTGTGGCATCGGAATACGCGAAGTTGAAAATGGATACTGTTCCTTTTATCCATGAAATCTTCCATAAATTCATAGAGTATTATTTTTTGAAACCACAACCACATCTAAAGCATAAAAATCCTTATCAAAATATCAGAGGAAAACCTACGAAAGTAAAAACTGTTGTACACCCGTAGAAGGAAAGAGAGTAAAATAAAGTCTACAGGAATCTTCGGAAAGTGTCCAAGATTCATAATATCAAGAGTGATTATGTTATTCAGTTAACCTTGTCTTATGGGAATATTACGCCAGTATGACCGAAAATACAAACAAAGCAAGTTCACATATTAGACTTGTGACTTCGATAATACACTGAAAACTGATAGCATAACTTTCGCTGACATGCCTTCGTTTCTGTTCCGTCTGCCTTGTCGGGATTTTAGCGTACTTCAGCGACCATTCAATCACTCCGACGCTACACTGGGGACATGCATAAAACCACACCACATATGAAAGGAAAATAGACATTTTCCGGTGTCTCAGTTCTCAAAAGCATGATAATTGCCGCAAAAGAAGAAATTATTCATGCGGACAGATAACAAGAGAAATATTTGACGTGTCAGCTCTGTCACAGGTGTGTAAAAGAAAAGCATTAATCACAATAGTGCCAAAAATATCGATAAGCTTAATCTACGTACCCCATCGCTAAAGCAAGCATTGATCACAATTTTTATTTAATTTGAATAGTTTATTTTTCTTTAAAATTGGGTTCGAAATTTACGACAAGGGGAATACATGATATTTATCGCTGCATATTTTAATACCAAGCTAATCTGAAAAGAGTCGATAGAAAAACGTACTATGCTCCCCGTAAGTTATCTACTGTCACAATCGCATAAGGTAAAAGAAGTTGGTTTATATCTTTATACATAATTCTCATCCAAGTGTTTCTGGCCTCTGAATGAAGGAGCAGGATAATGCGAATGACATTTCCACCAACTTTCACTGTTTTATGTCTTTTATATTTCAGGCTAAGGCCCGTTTGTTATTAATTATTAAGCTTGCGTGAGCGACTGGGTCTAAAATATATCAGGATGTCACTGGCTTTCTTTGTGTTTATATTGTTCTGGCCGGCAGAAATAGAAGATCTCGGACAATACAAGGGAGTAGCGTGTAAGTCACGGGATTTATACGAGTGACAGGTGTCGGGTTCGAACGAACAGCCGCTGCAGTACTGACAAAGGGGTGTCTTGAAATAGACCGACTGTTTAGTGAAAGCTGGAAACGTGTAAAAAAGACAATATAAGGTACATCTGTCGACGAGCAAATATCGAGTGAGTGATTTGCAGAAGATAAAAGTACAAGGAGCGTAGATCGGGGGAGTCGCAGACCGAGACACAGCCGTCGAATCAGGACAACATGGTTGCTCCGTCGATGTCGAGTGCAGAACTGGTTACACGGCGGGTTAGACATGTCGATAAGGTATTGCATATTGAATGTGAAAACTTGGCAACGGCTCTGCGATTTCACTATCACACTTCTCAGAAAAATTCGAAGGAGTGACATGAGTTGCCGTAAACGTTAAAAGATATCTAGGAAGAAAGGTCGCAACAGTTCAGAATCGAGACAGTATGATGGACTTTACGTGAAAAGAAATCCAAACGTATACCTTAGATGAGTTTAAGACACTCGAACGTGGCGAGGCAGGACGTTGACTGGGGCGTTCGCTCAACGATGACTTCGATAATTCTAAAGTTTAAAGAAGACTGAGACAGGAGTATCTTTGTGTCTGGAGAGTGGGAAATCAGCTTTCAACTCAAATAGTTTCGACAGTGATCAGGTTAGTAACTTTCGCTAAATACTTGTACTGTTATCTTTTCATTATACTCAGAACATCCTGTCTGGATTCTCTGGGCTGTTTTGGTGCATCCATATGTGTACGTTCCCTCTGTAGTTCCCTGCTATTTGAATAAAAGTAAAGACGGGTATAAATGATACCATTAATAAACACTTTAGACGGAAAGGGGAGTAAACAGCGACATTCCTAACAGGTTTAGAAAGCAAAAGACATTCCATAGTCTTTATATATATTTGGAACCGATTACACAAAGATAAACTGTTCTCTTCTTAAAAATATTTACGACCTTACATTTAGTTCACATAAATTTAGAAAGGTGAAGTAATTACATGTATAAACACAAATGTCGCTGAATGCCTTTATCTAGCCAATGTCAGAAGTTTGTCCTGTTTTAAGTTTTAAGATTTTTTTAAAATGACATAGAATACCACTAAAAGATGCTTTGGCATAATTAAGGCACAGTAAGAGATCCTTTCATCGCGAACACTTCTGGTCGATTATCCCCGGAAAAACAACAGGTATTGATGCAATATACCTCAAAGTCCCGGTAAAGAAAAGAACAACTGAGGTATGAAGCTTTCCTTAAGGAAATTACAATCTTGAGGGCGCAGGTCAAAACAGAAAAAGGAAATGACAAATATCACTGTCAAATTTCACAATTTTCTCAGATCACTGTCAAATTTCTACTCTTCTCAAACTAACAAATTTTAATCCAAGCAGTGTTAAAGATACTGTGAATTTGTTACAAATGCCCCCAAAATGGAAATGGGATAAGTTATCTGTTTTTAATTACACCGAAAGATTAGCATCAGATGAGCTACAAAAAGATTTTGCAGAATTTTTGAATACTAATATTGGTAATAACAAATCTGACATTAACTCAGCCACTAAGCATTTTAATGACATCTTAGATAAAGCCTGCAGTGGAATTTTCAATAGACAAAAGCAGAGAAAGAAAAATTTAAAGAGAAAGAAATCAAAATGGTTTGACAAAAACTGTGATGCAGCAAAAAGGGACCTAATAGCAACAGCAAAACTATTAAATAAAGCTCCATATGACAGTCAGTTAAAAATTATCTATTACACAGAGAAAAAGAAGTTTAAAAAACTTGTTAAAAATAAGAAATTGCAATTCTGGCAAAACAACTTAGACAAACTAAACAGTCTACATGCCAACAATTCACATGATATGTGGAAATTGATCAAGTACTTAAAAAATAATGATAAAGATAATAATACTGGAGATTGTGTCTCAGCAGCAACATGGATGGAATTTTACAAAAATTCTTGCTCAATTGAAAATGACAGGTATAATGATTTCCAACAGCAAATTATTGATAGTTTAACATCTGAAGAAACTAAGAATCAGGCTAATCAGCAGCTGGATAAGTCAAGAACAACTAATGAAGTGTTATCAGTAATTAGAAATTTAAAAAGTAAAAAAGCAGCAGGGATTGATGGGTTTTGTATAGAGTTGTTAAAACATGGTTCCTCCTTTCTCTGTAAACCCTTAGCTAAATTATTTAATGCAGTTCTAGATACATCCAACTTTCCAGACATCTGGAATACAAGCATTATGACACACTTATTTAAAAAAGGAGATAAATATGACCCAAAAAATTATAGGGGCATTTCTGTCGGAAGTTGTTGAGGAAAAGTTTTTTCTTACATTCTAAATGAAAGGCTAAATAGGTTTTTAGATGACAATCATATTATACATAATAATCAAGCTGGATTTCGCAAAAACCATCGCACAATAGATCACATATTTACCCTGAAGACAATAATACATAAATATATTAACAATAAGCAGAACATCTATGTTTGTTTTGTTGACTTTGCTAAGGCTTTCGACTCGGTATGGAGAGTTGGTCTTTTCCATAAACTTCTCAAAAATAACATTAATGGCAAATTATACAGACTTATAAAACACAAGTACACCAGCACAAAAATACGCATCAAAACAAATAATTTTATCTCGCCCAGCCTGAAAGTTGAAAAAGGAGTAAAACAGGGCTGTGTTCTAAGTCCTAGTCTGTTCAATTTATATGTCAATGACTTGAAAACAAATCTAGACAAAGTAAATACTTAACCACCAGTGTTGAATAATACCCCAGTTAACTCATTATTTTACGCTGATGACCTAGTCTTAATCTCTACTTCAAAAGAAGGTTTGCAAAAGGAGTTAAATACACTACACACATTTTGCTCCAATTGGAAACTTGATGTTAATTTACAGAAAACCCAAGCAATTAATTTTAGTAAATCTCCTTTGGTAGATAAACACTTATTTAACTATGGTAGTACATGCATCAAATCTGTTAAGAGCTATACATACTTAGGACTGACAATTAAATCAAACGGTAGTTTTAGTGACACAATTACAAATTTGGCTGATAAAGCAGCAAAATCTTTGTATAGTTTAAAAAGGGTTTTATTGCACAACAAAAAGATAAAATTTTCCCTACATCTTTTAAATGTTTTCATTAAACCTGTTTTACTGTATGGCTCAGAGATTTGGGGACAAGATTTCATGGATTACAAGAAGTGGGATAAATCAGCAATTGAAAAAACTCACCTCAAATTTTGTAAGAACATTTTACAGTGTAACAGACAAGCTTGTAATGCCGCTGTGAGGGGTGAACTAGGACAATTCCCACTTCTACTTGAGATCAAACTTAATATTGTTAAACACTGGCTTCATATCGTACAACTGCCACATTGTAATCTTGCTAAAGAAGCTTTTCTGGAGCAAATGGTAAACAACACTAACAATAGATCCTGGTTTAACTGTTTAAGTGCTTTAATTAAAGACAATGGAATGGACTTTCTCCTTGATAAAGCTCCATCACTTAAACACCACAAAGTTATAACTGGTTTAATGAAAACAAATTTAACAAACAATTATGAAGTCTTTTGGAAAAAGTTGATCACTGATGAAAATAGTAAACTAAGAATGTATGCCAAAATAAAACGTGATTTTAGATTAGAACCCTACTTAACACAGTTGCAAGGTGAGAAAAGAAAATTGCTCACCAAACTTCGCATTAGCAATCATGATCTAGCAATTGAAAAAGGGAGACACACTGTTCCAAAAACCCCAATTACTGAAAGATACTGCAATCAGTGTAACACCAACAGTATTGAAGATGAAACACACTTTTTATTAGTCTGTCAGAAATACAAAGTCCAAAGAAAGTACTTTTTCAGTAAAATCAATTTCCCAAACGATGATACTGAAAATCAGCTTATTTCTCTTCTAACAAAACAAGAGTTATCTTTTAATGAACAACTGGCAGATTATATTTTTACTTTATATAAACAAAGAAATACCTAGTTATATTTATTATTAGCTACTATTATTATACTGTAATACTTTATCTTTATTGAAGAAAATTTTAACTTATTTTTGTATCACACTTTTATTGCCACAAATGTGATGCAAATCCTATATTTACAAGCAAGCAATAAAAAAATATTATATCAATAATGAGCGCAGGTTAAATCTGAAGAAGAAAATTACAGTGTGAAGAGGGATAGTGTCGTTTTCGACTAGAGTGAACACGGATAACGACGCTCTGCCACTGTGAATGATAATCAACCAACTAATACATTCCATCAAAGACACTATTTAGGGTCTGCGATTCCGTGTACCTTCAAGGTATATCACTCGGCTCAGTCCGGGATTTTATGGATATACTTAGCAAAGGCAGGAAAGTTTTTCAAGACTTGATTTAGAGTTCAGATTGATTACAAAAACAAAAAAGGCTGATATTATTGGAAGTATATAACAGATCATATTGCTGTATAATTTACATTTAATATCCAAACACAAAGGAAAGGGCCTAGGATTTTTGAAATTCAACTCAGTCTATAAAATGATCCCGAATGTACGAACGTGATAAATTTAAACATGTAGGAAACTATAACAGAAAGCGATAATCTAAATTTCGATGTCAAAATTATCTCTGAGTACCTGAGATACAAAACTTGAGAAAATGCCCTGAGCATAACCATGTAACGTCTTTAGTTGCACTTGTATCATTATAGTCAATGAGTTATGCAATTTAAATTCCTACGCCGTTAGAATGAAAAATCTTGCTATTTTAGTTTAGGCTCGTCGCTCATCGCGGGAGCTGAACAGGTTCTAGTCACCCGGGGTTGTTTCAGATGATCTGTAGACAACAGAAAGCATGTGATCAAGTGACCGGGCACATTTCAAATGACTATTTTCCTTGGGAAAGTCTTTACAAATACCCTCTGACGTCACTTTTTCCGAGCCAGTGGGAAAGAGATGTATCTATTTTCTCGTCACATGACTTTTTCTGGCGAATCGCAACACGAATTGAGCATGTGGCGTGCGCGTTCTAATGTTTTCTCTTTTCTCGCCCTTACTGTGCTGTAAGTCCCTTTTTATTTCATATCGTCTCATCTCCCTGGAATTGCTGTCGCTCTGAAATAGATTTCTATGATTGCTCCCCCCCCCCCAATAAAGCATAGTTATACCGTACGATATTTACCATGGAATTCCTTGGATAGAGAAAAGGACTATGCACAAGCTATCATGAAAACCGTCAACACAGGAGATGAAAGGGTGTTTTTTGTTCTGTTTCTAAACCATTTCGCTCAAAACTTACACCCAGTAAATTGAAACCCGGATCCCTGTGACTAGACCGACGATGATCAATGCGACAACAGGTAAATGAACAGGATCACTAGACTTGTTTGACCTGACTTTTTTCATCCTAAAGTTTTTTCCTAACGATGTCATGGGTGTTTTTAACGATTAAATTTTGTGACGAGTTCTTTTACGATACACAATAATGCTGCGGGGGAAAACCCATGCAAAGGTTAGGAGTTTGACACTTATGTACCATTAGTTGGAGCCTGACTTCGTCTCTGCAGAAGACCATACCATATTTGGCAAACATTTCATTCACTCAAAGCACATAGTTTACTAGTACTTCATCGTACTTTCTACCAAATAATAAGGAATGCATCTTGGAATAGATACTAATATGTTTAATTCAGCTTTAATGGCATTGACGAATTGATGTCATGGATAAATTTACACATTTCAATATTGTAAATGAAAACGCTCTATTAGTTCAAATTTCAAAACCTAATGCATACTGGAAAACATCCTATCCGTGTCTCGCGTATCTCGAATCAGTCAGTGGTGGCGCTGTCACAATGCTGCATTGCTGAGCTCTGGCAACCCAACCTATTCAACCTATGAACGGACCATATCCATTCGATGACGTATACAAAGTGTCAAAATAATTAACTCTTACACGTTTATTGATGCTTGATGTTACTCTGTTATATTTAATCACCACACCACTATTTCCATAACTTAAAATACACAAAAGAAATTACCACGACCTATATCAAGAGATATGAACATCTTAAGTAAATCGATGCGTCACACTGTAACGATGTACATTTTTATAATAGTTTTATTAATTTGCTGCTGATAGAGAGATAGATAGATATATGGATCAATTTTGTTGATAGGAATAACCACTAAGTACGAAACTACTAAACAAAATATGGTGTTTCCATCGTCTGTACTTGTTTAGTTCTTGGTTTGTCCAGTAAGCATACGTTGCGAGTGAGCGGTCTCACGACCAGGCTTAGGTCTGTCCCAGACATCCTTATCACACCTGCAGAGAATTCAGAAAATGGGAATAATTGTTATTCCCCTTGTAAAACACCACTGCTCTTGATCACCAAATCAGAACTGTATGTGCCAGCTTTGTCACTGAATATAAAAGGTTCGGCCATACTTTTCAGATGTTTATCGTCACTCTCACTGCGACTACACCTTGGTTATTCATCCTCCGGAACGGTTTATCGGAACATTGTAGACCCTAACTTCGAAACGAAAGTACAATAATACAATACTGTGTCTGTCTGTCTGTCTATCTATCTATCTATCTGTCTGTACAGACTGTCTGTCAAGTCTCACCAATTTGATGACGTCATGACTTTGCACTTACGTAACCAGCCAACCGGTGAAGAAATTAATGAAGTCTTCTTTGCTCATTTGAGAGGCAGGCTTCACTTCCAGTGAAGTTGTCCCGCCTGTCTTCAATGGGAACGTCAGGTCGTCTTTATGATCACCGTTGTTGTTGCCCAGGATACCCCACACCGTATCTTCCTGAGAGTCGTCCATTGTAATTTCTGTCTTGCCCTTGCCGTTGAATTCCAACTTCAATATGCCCTCAAGGTCTACAGAAACGCTACGTTGGTTATGGCCCCACTCGATCTGCAGATCATTGTTCTTAAACGGTAGTTTATCTTGGATTTGTTTATTGTTGAACTTGAGAGAGAGAGAGAGAGAGAGAGAGAGAGAGAGAGAGAGAGAGAGAGAGAGAGAGAGAGAGAGAGAGAGAGGAGAGAGAGAGAGAGAGAGAGAGAGAGGGAGAGAGAGAGAGAGAGAGAGAGAGAGAGAGAGAGAGAGAGAGAGAGAGAGAGAGAGAGATTGTCAAAATCTCCAATTTCCAGGCCGAGGACATTCTCCCTAGTGGAAAAGTCTGGCCACCATACCATAATTCTAGCTGAAGAATACTTTACCATTACAATGTAGTATATGCTCATATTTTATATTTATTTTAAGAGTTATGGCACAAAAAGGAATACTTATATTTCTTCCTTATTGGCTAATGGCCATAAAAACGAAACAAGTGAAATTTTCAGCTGTATTCCGGCCTTTGTATTTATAGTATTAGTACACACACACACACGCGCACACACCCACACACACACCCACACACACACACACACACACACACACACACACACACACACACATATATATATATATATATATATATATATATATATATATATATATATATATATGTATAAATAATAACACAAAATTACTTCAAGTACAAAGTAATGATATCTGTTACTTAAGTTTCATGCATCCTGCAATTCTGTCTGATGATTGCAGGATGCATGAAACTTAAGTAACACATATCTTTACTTTGTACTTGAAGTAATTTTGTGTTATTATTTATAACGCTCTGCTTTAGCATCGAACACTGTAATTTCCCACGAGGACATCTGATAGAAATTGTTCATTGCCCTCAGCGAGCTCAATTTACAAGAAGACAAGCCTGTATAGAGTTGCCAGGGCAAGATGTTCATGTGACAGATAATACATATACTTTAAACTTTTAATTTATTCAAATTATAGTGAATTGACTTCAGAGAATGAAATTATACAGAGAATTATTTTAATTTCCCGAAATGTTTTTGTACATCGAAACTGCTTTTTGACGGGAGGGAAAGTTATGCAAATCGTGTAATCCCCCTCCTCTGTGCTGTTTGAAAATACATCGATGGCCCAGTGCAAGGGGAGCGTATCCCCTATGTTAAAGCATTGGAGGTACGCCCGCCTTGCATTAGGCCATCGACATGACCCCCCCCCCTTTGCAGTTTTCAAATATAAGATGACCCCCCCCCCTGGATTTTGTCGACCCACCCGGCCTTAGCAATTGATTGCTCCATAAATTTTAGAATTCCCACCTCAGTGAAATATGGATACGCATAAGGTGTTTTGAACAAAATGTATGTTCTGAAACTTCAGGCTCGTAAAAATTGTAGCAGTCTCCTAAAATATACGACATTTCTAATCAAGTGATAAACGTTGTAGACTCGTCATTATGGATTTGCATCTGAAAACAAAACTCGATATAAAGCCATATCATACCAGCACATCAACCAACATGTATGCGCTTTGAACAATTGCTTTTCGCGCGCTGACACGCTGTCACGCGGAAACGACGCGCGATGAGCCGCACAAACACTTACTTCGACCACTTGTCCCGCCTGTGCGAGGTTCCTTCTCAGAACGATGTAGTCTTTACCATACCGGATCTCGATAGCGGACGTGTAAGCTGCCAACTGGCTATTATCGTCGTTGGCCATGACATGGAGGGCGTGGACATGGAAGCGAGGGTGTAATTTGTTTGTTTTATCCTTCACCAGCACGTACGTGCAAAGGCCTTGAAATCTGAACTTGTAGCCGTCAAACGTTGTGAAGTGTGTACCAATACCCTTCTCGCCACCGTCTGTATACAAAAACCCAAGAATTCGTCCTGCTCATTTGCTCTTTTCTCATTATCTCAAAGTAAATAAAGTATCGAATATTATTACTCAGATTTTAAGTAACTAAAGTCTTGTACAGTTGCGCAGATGCCCTTACGCTGCATTCAGAAACACCTGGGGGGGGGGGGGGTCCGCAAGAAGTAACAGAGTCAAAACACGTTTAAATGCCCCCATTCTGACTGGCTATAATTTTGAAACCCTCTAAAAATAAAACTGGCCTGATTTTGAAATGAACAGACCTTTTCGGTCCGTGTGTGTTTGTGTGTGGGTGTGTGTTTCCCTTCCAGGGAAGACGGGCGCTGTTTGACGTATTTTCTCTCGAAGGAAAACTGAATCTTGTAAAATGGAAAAACAGCGATCACATAAAAAAATGTTTGGAAAAAAGATGACGTCCCTCATCAGTGAGGAAAACAGAATGATTATAATTAACATAATTGTATAAAAGAGATATGAGCTGTACCCGTTGCCAAATTTTTCAGTATGTTTTGTTATGAGTATCTATAGTTACTGCAGTTTGTTGTTCTACTCCTCCGGGCCGCAGCATGCTAAAATAACAAATATTCTGTTTGGCAAAATACTCTGCATATGTATAAAGACCTTAATCAGTGTTGTTGATGGCGAAAGATTTCTAGTCCGGACTTGAATTCAATTTTAAACAATAATAATGCTGACTGTACACATATGGATGCGTTGATAAGTTAAAAACTGGATTTTTCATCATGCTTCAGAGAGTAGAACAAGAAACTGCAGTAGATACACAAAACAATACCACCAAAAATTAGCCCAAACTATAAACTATAAATGGACAACCAAACTGTCTCAGTCAGAGTACCCAACTACCTTCAAATGCCCCCAACATAGGTTTGATATTTTCAAATCCCTGCGTCAGTTCCCCCTTTAGAGGTGTTTGTCAATGCAGCCTTAATTGCATTTACTGAAGTAAATTCTATTTCGTTATTTCCCAATAGACTGCAAGTACCTGCACTTTAACAATTTATACTGCGAACAGTCTAGCCAATTTCTGCCGCTGGCTCCGCTGTGTTCACCAAATGGTAAAACCAGGAGTAGATCGGGACAGAGAGCCAGACGAAGTCCGCGTCCACTGTTGCACGAGGGACTATAGACAGCTACGCCAAGAAAACTGCAAACAGTCAACGTACTGTAAATTAAGGTGTCCTTGGCGCGCTTATCGTATTCGAGATCATGATTAATTAATTGTATGGGCTATTTCGTAACTTTGAAAAGCTATAAAAAGCGATGATTTAGTAAATTTGAATGGCGTATATTACTTAATTTATACTTACGATGTATTTGAGCATTATCTGAGAAAAAAAAGACATAAGTTATCTTCATTAAATTAAATGGATTAACAAAATGAAACAAAAAATCCAAATCCATATATGTATGCGACGTTGTTCTTAAGATATGGCAATTAGAGTAGTTGTTAAGTAGATGTGTGTATCCGATAATAGCCAAAACATCATCATATCAAATCAGTTCTTCGTGTGCCAAGTTAAAATTTGACTTAATATGCATTGATTAAAACCAAAAGGCATAAAATAATATAAACATTATATAACAGTAATCTATCATTGCACGATGCCATACTTTAAGGCAGAACGAAATTCCAGAAGTTTATTTTTCTCCATAGACTTAACAAGGGATGGCGGCCATTTTGAATTTTAAATATCGGTAAATCTTGGGTTATTTGTTTCTCTAGTACCAAAATTTGCACGGTGACCGGTGACCGGTTTTTATTCTTGATTTTGAAAGAGATTGGTTGAGAGATTCCTTAAGGTAAGTTTGAGCACAAGTTTAAGTCTTTCACTTTCGAGGCGCATACTACCTGAATACATCACTGCAAATGATATCATCGCCAGAATTCGAGTTTTGTTGATCTACGTCCATTTGCATACCGGCTTCGATGTAACTGAGCTGTTGAGGACATTCCATTCAAAGCAATCAAATTGATTAAAATGCATTTGAAATAACTAATCATCTAAATCTTTTTCAAAATTAAAAAATGAAACTTACTGCGGTCGCCCTGGTGAGCGGTACTCACTATTGAAGTGGGGAAAACAAAGTGAAGTATATGGTTAATAAATCATTTCTGAAAGTTTGTGATTGAACAGAATTACATAGGAACAACTAATCGAGACAAATGTTATACGTTATCGACTCGTGTTTCATAATACCACTATCTCTTCGTCACGCTTGCGGCAAATGTAGGCCTTGCTCTGATAAGTGGCGAGAGAGAGACGGGGGACCGAGATAGGGACAGACAGACAGACAGACAGACAGACAGACAGACAGACAGACAGACAGACAGACAGAGAAAAAGAAAAAAAGAAGAAGGGGAGAGAGAGATGACTTACCAGCCTTGTGCTTGCAGCATGTGTAAGATGATCCACAAAGGTCGTGGTCGTAAATTGATTGAAGGCCATCTTCGCATGGACCAGCGGAACAGTATCCCCCGTGATATTCTTCACTGCAACCAGCTAGAATGAAAAACGTGCGTGTTTATTTCTATCCTAATACTAACATTCTCGGAAGGCCTGTAAAGAATGCCGATCCCTGCAATGCAAGATAATCTAACGCCTTTCATTGATAAAAGTTACTTGTAGCTGTGGTTGCCTCATTTTATTATTTGTTAAAAAGAGCAAACGATATTCAAATACCCATCTCACTTATCTGTTTCGTTTTTATTGCTGTTGGCACGATGCAAATGTTGTTCCTGTAAGTATGAAACTTACCGATATTTGGCCGTCAGCAACGAGGTACTTTTCCATTTTCGCAATGACAGAAGGGTAAAAATTTCATTTTCTTAATAGGCTTCAAATGATGCCTGAGGAGCAACAGACCAGCTAGATATTGCCTATATTAGGGCCCAGAATGATAACTGTCCCAAAGGGCACTCTACCTCAAGACGTCTACTTACTGTTAAGTGGCGTACAGCATACACATCGGTCCCTGCACAAATATTGGCCGTCGGTAGCCTCGGTTTCAGTGGGCGGACAGTCAGATCTGCACGTTCCCGAAACACCGGGGTTATTCAAGCACTCTTGTGCTTCTGAATGTAGTAGAGGAAAAATGGAAAAGTTGTCAGACATATACAACTGTGCACAGTTGCTGTCACACCGAGACAATGTACTTGACCAAGGCGGCGTGAGCATTAAGATGAAAAGAAAGCATCATGCTCGGGGTGGAGGGGGGGAGGAGATGTGAGCTATTGTCATCAAAAACGGAGGGAATTGAAAATGTACCCTATGCTTTTACCAAGCATTTAAATTACATTAAACAATATGAAGTAAAATTTCTACATAATATTTTCTTATATTGCACCGTCAAGGTTATGGTGACCTAGATGTGTTCGGTATTCCATGTTGTTCGTTTTTGAAACGGTGGTGTTGTGCTGGGTCATGCTTTTTAAACCGATATCGTTCCATGAAATTAAGGCTAAATTTTTTTGATTTCGCCTCCCAGCTCTGGTCATAATCAGAGGTTGAAAGTTGCATGATTGAGGTACTGTGATTTTGATGAGATGGGACGATCTACTGTTTTGCCATGAAGTGTGATTATTGACAAACCTCCAGGCGTATATCATTTTGGATACCGCCAAGCGCATTCCCGCCAAAACTTCACGTCTGTCGCCTGTCTTACTCACCTTCACCAACTGAACATGTGTCACGTTTCTCTCTGTAGTAGCTGGCACCCTGAAAACGAAAACACGCCAAATGTATTCAGAACCATCACAATGAAAGGCCTATATGACTAAAAGATATATTTTTGATGAATGGCTGGATTTAAATAATGCACATTTGATCATTATATTATCGGTATACCTGTGGAATGTGATACATTGAGGACGATGGGCACATTTTGACAAGAGTGTTGGTTTGAATTCTTTCGGTTTCAATTATACATGCCTATCATATATGTCATTGAGCATAGTACGAAATCAAACAGACCGGCTTAAAGGGACATCCATTGGCATTTTCTCGAGTTAATTGAAGTTCCCAGAAAATTTAGTTGAAGACGGTGTATCGAAAATATCATGGCCGAAGACTTCTCATACGACAAAAACCTATTGTTTCTACTCTTACACTGAGACTATCATCGCGGTGATAAGACTTGCGTATCAACAATGTTAGTAGAGTTGTACATTGCGAGGTTACGCCAAAAAAATAAATAAATTGTGCTGTTCCGACAACATGGTTTTCAAAAATAGGGTAGGTAGGTCGGTAGGAATTTTTTTCCAAAAGTATTTTAATTTTAAATATGCATTTTTCAGGGGTTCAAGGCGGTCAAACACTGGCCACAACATTTCCAGAAAAACGTATTATACATATAAAAGGAATAAAAACATATAAGACGTCCTCTTTCAAGCAAAAATCAAATGCCAAGTAACGAACGCGTGATTTTACGGGTTTTTCCTTTCTTTTTTTACTTCCGTATTTACCTATCTCTAAAAAGTTTAGGGTCGGCAGGTAAAAAATAGGGTAGTTCAGGTTATCGGAACAGCACAATTTTTGTTGTTCGGCCTTACGCTGCCTAAGTGAGTTTGTGCTCAGATAACTCCACAAAGAGACATATATGCAAATATGTATGCGAATAATCGGTATGAAACATACACGGGCAGCGATTTCTGTGGTTTCATCTCATTCTACCACAGTTACTTTTCCGATCACGCGATTCTGCAATCCTGGGAACATTTCTTACTCATGTGATTGAAGTACCGTTGCAGACATTGTTGCACCTGACATTGGACACTTGTCACTCAAAATAGACATTCTTACTCGGAATTAGACTAAAACGGATGATTTGTGATGTCACCACCGTCTCTATGGCAACGAGTCAACAGAACCAGCTGTTACTTCAGGATGCATTTGGCATTAACGTCCGTAAACAAAATTAGCATGAAGAGTAGCATTAAGATAATAATTTTGAACGGGCAATGGCAGATATACACACGTATTTTAGTGTCGTTGTCTGAAAAGATGAATGCAATAGATTGCACTTCAGAGACTGTAAGGTTTATCCATAGGTTTTTGGGAGTGACTATGGTTTATCTCGGTTGGCCTTTCACGATTTTGCGTTCTTGGCGATTTTATAACGCTCTTGGTAGTGATTCGATTTGATTAGGGAAAAAACCGTCATAAATATTCATAGAAACAAAGTTTTTCGTCTTTTTAATCAGTTCAATGCAAATTTCCTATCACAACAAACAAACAAATAAACCTTTATTGAAATATCACAACGAACCAGAGTGAGCATTAGAAGTTTTTCAAAATTATCTGTGAAAAAAATCTATTCCTATTGGTAAACAAGACATCGTCTATGACAAAGTCCCAGCTTGGAAGTACTAGTCTATAGCCAAGCAAAAATACGGACGGGGAAAATTTCGGTAAAATATTGGCCGCCAAGTGGCCTATATATGTGAATGTACGCAGGATTTCAGCCGTCGATATTGACAAACAAATTTACAATGTAATGTATGTGTACGCTTTAGCATATTGTCCTAGTGCTAAGTTTGAACAAAATCAGGCGAGCCGTGTCTGTATAATCGCTCCAGACATGAACAATTTTGTAACAAAAGAGTAGCCAGGTAGCTGTATTAGATCAAATCGCGAAACAGAACGGCGTGTACCTTTTTATGCCATATAGCACATTGTCCCTACGTTAAGTTTGAACAAAATAGGTTGACCACGGTCCCTTCACAAAACAAAATGAGTTCAGGTCTGTCTTTGTGATAGCTGGGACATCGAAAATTTTGTAAAAAGTGACCTTAAAGTGGTCATATTGGATTAAATAGCGAAACTGGTGAAACTGGCCGAATCAATTTGCGCAACAACCGACGTGTATATGTGTATGCCATCGTCCATTTGCCATGTAGCAAGTCTGAATGAAATCACGAGCCGAGGCATGTCTCAGAAATGGCTTTGCACATGAACAATTCTGTAACGAAATAGCTGCCAAGTGGCCATATTTTGATCACACCAACTTGGGACATGGATGCCATTGTGCGTTGTGCTTGCGCCAAGTTTGAATGAAATCCGTTGTCTGTGTACCAGTTTAGGACATGAAAAGTTTTTGTATCGAAATGGCCTTCGGGACGACTACGTCCGGGGGTACTGAAGCAAGAGGGTCAAAGTGAACTACAACGTAATCCAATCATCTGGTGGAGACAATACAAGTGAAATGAACATTTTTGCCAATCAGCTTCCAGACTGATATGAACTTTCGTTTTTTAATCTTTCAGACACGCATGTACTCGAACATCAACGATTTCTGGCGGCATAATGTAGATGTGCTTCGACTGAAGTTTCAGCGTTTACAGAAGAGAGTAAAGCCGATAATGGTTTGACCTGTGGTTAACACAGGAAAAAGTGCCTACGTGGGTCGTTGGGAATTTCTTACCTTGACTAATGTTGAGTGGATAACGACTAGAGCCGCTACGACGAACAAGAGCTTCATGTTTGTACCTGGAAACAAGAATTAAGAGTGCACGCGAATGCACAACAAATTCGATTTTCTACCCTTTACCTTTTAAAAATAATCACCAGGTCACATTCTAAACATGATTTCCTAAAACATGTGTACACTCTACCTAAAAAATCTATTCAACTTACAAATTGATTTACAAGTTAAGAGAGAATTTTAATTCCCATATAGTGTAATCAATTGTCATAATTCATGAGCAGATTTGATATTTTTAAAATATTAAATTGAATCGAGTAGTATATTGCAAATGTGTATCGAAGTTGTTAAATTCTCAGCTTTGTCTTTAAAGACACCAACTTTTCCAAGAACATTGAGATGCGCCTAAGTCATTAAGTCGATTCTAGCCAAATGAATTATTAAGTCTAATTCAAAAAGGTTTGCAAGTGTCAGTTTTAACGGTAACCGAATTCACAATTTTAGTCAGCAGGGACAGTAATCTGGATAAGAACTATGAACATTGTATTTTGTATCCTAGATATAACTCTGTAAGTAGAGAAATAGAAACCATTTTGAGGTCCTTTTTTGACAATCTTACCTGCGTCCAAAGACTGTGTCTTCTCCTTGCTGCGTTTTTCGACTAAATTTTTAGTCATATATCAGATTCGACGTGTCGTCATCTGGTTGGACCAGCCTATCAAACTAGCTATGAAGGGTCAGCGATGATTGACGTAAAACCCATTGGTACGTGCCGCATCTGGTTTTGGTTGTTATGTTTCATAAGAACCGGTCAACATGGCAACACAATCCGTTTAGGGTAATTTTTAATTTTCCCCCCTTTGCACAAAGGTATCTATGTGCGGTGGGGGAAACATCCTGTCCGACAACTATCGGACAGGGATTACGACAAAATCGGTTGTTGGCAACCGACAGTGCTGTAGGCATGCGCAAATGCAAAATGATCTTGGTCGTGTTTAAGAGCGTCTTCTGTAACTAACGGTGACAGTTCATTGGAGATGCAAATGTGTTTTAAAAGTTTCGTACAATCTCCCACCTGGTACGATTATATTTTTATCTAGATATGTGTTTCTGAATGGTGGTACAAAATGTTTGTCTACAAATGTTTTTCTTTTTGATGGAGAGAAAAAGGCTTCCCTTCATTGCATTCGACTTCGCTTGGAAATAAACTTTAAGTTGATACCATTAAATCAATAAATGTATCCATTATTACCACAGACAGTCGGGAAAGGAAATTATCCTTTATTTCATATAAATTAACATACTTCTGTTTCATTCACTAAAGTGATTACGTAAATGTAGTAGATTGAACAGATCCATATCGGTATCGTAGTCATTTTTAGCCAAGAATCTGATTCAAGAGCCGATTAAAAGGAGGGTTAAAATTTCAGATTTTTGAAGTCCAAAATTTAGATGTTTATACCTGGATCATCCGAACCCATCCCCCCTCCCGGCGATGGCATAAGATCCCGAGCCCTTTTCGACATGTGACACCAGTGGTCTGTCACTTTGTCGGTAAACATATCGTCACAATGTCGCCATTGTTGTAAGTAAAATGTTGATGATGTTTGCTTGCTCGCTCATCGTTTGCCCATTTTTGCTGCGTACATTAGTCTGTCAGACGTCACCAGATTTTGCGGTGACAGCTTGCCATAACGATTGTGTGCTGTCTGTCCCACTGTGGGCTTTCTAATATAAGGTCGGCGTTGAATTTTCCTTCGTGTATATGTCTGACTGCTTTCTGCCGGAAAGCTCCATCGTTCAAGTTTTGCAAGATACAAAATTGAATAAACGATATACTAAAATTTATAAAATACTTAGTGGAAAACACATTTAATAAACTAAGTATTTTCTAAGATTTTTTTCTTCAGTATTATTTATTTCCGCAAACCCTCTTGTATAATTATTTTGGTACGTAGCAAAACATCAGTACAAAAGTGTCATTGACATTACCTCTACCAGCGGTCCTCTGAATATATTGATGTCGTTATCGTCCACTGAAGACTTTCTAAGAAGTTAAACATTAATATTCTGAAAAACTGACCGTGTATTCATAAAATTGATCTTAAACTTGTTTTTATGTTATTCTTTGTTTCACGTCGTTTATGACGTTTATAATCGTCGTTTGAATGGCTCTGCAGCTCGTCTACATACATATACATACATACATACATACATACATACATACATACATACATACATACATACATACATATTATTACATATATATATATATATATATATATATATATATATATATATATATATATATATTATATATATAAACACACGATGATTATAATAATCATTGTGATATCACATTATCATTTTATCCAAGCTTTCGGTCAGTGCATCAGTTGTGAAACTGAGTCGAGGTCGATATATTTTGCTCTGCATATTTTATTGACCTTCAAAAGCAACATTCGCCACAATGGAAAGCATTCAGGGCACGATTAAAACCACAAACACGTATCTATAGACACGACTTTATTCATCTTGAGAACTCAAAAGATATTTTTGTAAGAAGGGGCTATCGCCTTTACCCCGATGCTTTTGTCGAGGGCAGACATTGGAACAATCGGCCACAGATACTTTTTTGTACATGCACAAATCGTCCCTGATCAATATTATGGCTCAATAGCCACAACCTGTTGCCACTGCAAACCCTTAAGCCGAATGTTGTATTGCTGTATGGTTCTTTGTTCATCGAAAAATAAGCACTTTTTGGTGCCAGGTGGTTTGATATTTACTGGGAGATTAGCATATTTGATGATTTGAATAGTGGCTGCTCTACGCACATCCTACCACTAATGTCCACAACTCGCGCTGTTCATTTTGTCTCTTCTTGTCAAATCAATTGCGTCATCCTTTGTGCAAGTGAGGCCATTTGTTGAGGGACTGCCAGAATTATGTCATGCACTATAAATATTTTCACGCTGGCGGAAATCGCAGCCAGTATTATGGGATCGACGCTTTAATATACCAATTTCACCCTAATCCGACAACACGAGTGCTCATTAAATATTATTCATACAAGAAGTCAAAATCTGATTGCATTTATGACAGAAAATGTGTAACAGTGACTGGGATAGTCTATTTTACGTTACGATTTCCTCATTTACGCTGCAAATTACTCTTACTCTGTCTATCTGTTTCTGTCTCTGTCGGTCAGTGTGTCTCAGTCTTAGTCTCTGTCTCTGTGTGTCTTTCTGAGTCTCTGCCACCCCCTCTCCTCCCTCCCTCCCTCCCTTCCCCCCCCCCCTCTCTCTCTCTCTCTCTCCTCTCTCTCTCTCTCTCTCTCTCTCTCTCTCTCTCTCTCTCTCTCTCTCTCTCTCTCTCTCTCTCTCACGCACTGTTTGAACACATCGACAACGTGACACAGCACCATATGTAAGTTTCTATGTATGGGTATGGCACGCTTTAAAGAAGTGATGTCATATGTTTTGACATATCCTGGCCATTACACGGCAAGTGCGCCATAATGGAAGCGATAATTTACGAATACAGTGTATTTCATATAGCCCCGGTACCACCGTGAAGGAAAAAACCCTACCTTGAGTAATAGCAGTTGAAAAGGTTTAAAGAGAGAAGGCGTCGTTTCTTCATGTACATTTTGTGATATGGAGAGAGAGAGAGAGAGAGAGAGAGAGAGAGAGAGAGAGAGAGAGAGAGAGAGAGAGAGAGAGAGAGAGAGAGAGAGAGAGAGAGAGAGAATTTCACATCCTTTCATTTCTACCAGTATTCAAAACTTACAGCAGCACACCAGTTACAAATAGGTAAGACGTCAACTTGAAAACGAAAGTCCTCATTTTGTTAAAATGTATACAAAGCGGAGAGATTTAAATTTTAGCATTTGACATCCCTCATCTTTGCTATTGTATCGTAAAAGAAAGTACTCTATTGTTTATGATGAAATGTGAATACTGCATTACTGTATATCCCAAAGAAGCATCGTCGAAGTTTTATATTTGTGCCATCTAGCGAGACTTGATACCGCTGCGAAGTTTCTCGCGTAAAACTAACTGATAAATGTTCTGGTTCTCGTAGCCATGCGTATAGGTCAGTCAATCATATAAAAGGACAGACTGGGCTAACCAAAAACAACGTTGTGTGGTAATTGGTATACGCGTGTATTTGAAAACGAAAGATTGAAATTTACTATACATTGTCAATTACAGAACTCAGAACGTACATCAGCAGGGCCTTGTTAAAAACTTCAGAAAGGAGCTATTATACACAATAGTGCATAGCGAAGTTTCGACATTAAATTGCGATTTCAAAAATGTAGAGCTCTAACTTGTCAATACACTTCCTTGTACATATGGCTCTGATATCAATAAATCCGATGAGCTAGCCTGTACCACAGTGCTGACGCACGGTTTCCGGAATTCTGTCATGATTGGCCTAACCGTAGAATTGGTGATAAAATCGGAACACATGCAGGTGTGAACTTTACCTCGTTAATATTTCCTGTGCCGTTATGTTTGTCAGAAAAGGGAGAGAATTAATGAGAATAAAACAGCCCTGAATAACACATCTATTCGATGTAATTAGTCTCATCTGTTCCAAAATGATAAATTAAAACAATTTATTTCCGCAAACATTTATTAAAAATGGCGCGCACATACACAGACACACACATACACAGTCTCACAAACAAACTTCTGGATGAAGATGCACTTAATTCAATCGAAATGTGTGTTTTGGAATTGCAATGGTAGTTTTTAGTTTTATATTGGAAAATCAACCATTTTATTTCAAGTCGGTATTTGAACATGTGCTGAAAGTGTAACTGTCATACCTTCGGTCCTGCGTACAAACAAAACTTTGTAAGGGGAGAACACGACCAGATACTCAAAATGGGCCAATGGCCGCTCAAATACATGTATACGGACATAAAGCGGGAGAGACAGCGTAGTTGTATAAGTTGTTCATTGTCGATTTTAAAGAAAATTGAACGTCATTTGTCTGAATGTGAAAGTTACTCCCTAAAATTGAATGGCGACTTAAATCCAGTTGACGTTGTGGTATCGGAAAGTGTCTTGTGGGAGTATGGTACACGTCACAAACTTTATTGTCACCGTCGCTTCCTGCGAGAGGATTAAAATGCTGCTATGCTAATTATCACTCATGTTCTATGTGGTATAACACTTAAACGAATTGGTTAATGATAACATCCCTTGGTTAATGCTATAGCAAATAGACTGGCCCCCACTCGTCTGGCAATTCTCGACAGCTGAGTTACTGTGGGCCAAGGCGTTCGCCCTGCGATCTATGCAGCAGCCTACCAATAGCGCAACGGTATGCTGATGTTTAGTCTTTCAATTTATTATATGTTTTGATACTTATATACCCACAGACTTGGAGCAAGTTAATGTAGCCATCAAAAAACTTGATAATTACAGGGTTGTTGCCAGCATAACGCCATGAGTGAGACTGCTAAGACACGTTACACCATTGGTTAGAGTCTCACAAGTTGCCGTCTCCTCTCAAGCGAAGACCAATGAAAATATGTTTACTTTACTGCTCGGATTTCATCTCACTGGTGAGCCCAATGTAAAAACGGGGAGTGTTTATCTATTAATTTATTCAATCTCCTCAGAAACTTGGCCATTCATCAGACCATTTTTCTCAGAAAAGTGGATCTACCCGCCCAGTCGATGAAAGGAATTTTCTCTTTCCAGTATCAGACAGATTTCATAGACCACGGACACGCAAGACACTTCTGCCTGTGTTTTAGGCTGCAAATTTAAATTGATTAAGCATTTCTATCATAATATTCACGCGTTTGCGCTTTTCGAGTAAAAATTCCTCCACCTTTAGAGCTACACAGTCTGAAGTTTCTCTGATTTGTCTTTCTCAGAGAATGGCAGCGAAATTTGCTCTGATGACAGTATGTGTGGATGATGCGTTTGCTAGGCTGTACTCAGTCCTCGTGCCTTCTTTGCCTAAAATACTGACGTAGCCACTGCGGCAAGTGTCGTAGAATACATATACTTTCTCCACAAGCAGAAAGGCTCGAGGGCACTAGGGGACTCGCTTGTGCCCAGTGAAACGTTCAGTTGGAGCTGCCACTGACCGGCAAATGCAACAACGGCTCACACGGCTGTCGTCGAAAGTATGTGAGTTTGCGTGGGTGGGCTCTTCTCGTATCTGAGCTGTGTGCAGTAGCCAAAGGAGCACCATCCAATTGGGTCATTGACCCGATTTGATGACCCAACTTTATAAGGGCTGACAAAATGATTCAACGTCTTGACCCTCTGTCGTGGGCTGTCCTAAGCGAATGCGCAGTGGGATCGCCTAGGCACAATTCCTGTACCACAGAGCAGCTGTCGAGGGTTGGGGGATATCGAATATTTGGACTGGATGAATTGGCCTATTAGGGAGCGTTCGGTTATTACGGCCGGGGGTGGGCCGGCAATTCTTCCTGCGCATCGGTCAAAATAAGTGAACCCCCCTACCCATTGCACAAAAAATTGATGACCCCCTTTTAAGATGACAAAAATTTCATGACCCCCCTCCCCCACATTGCTTGAGTAAAGCTGCATACACAAACACCTCGGGGAGGGGGGCACGATAGAATCCTAAAAAAAAGATTCTCAGATTTTTTCAAATGACCCTCCTTACAAACTCACAAGGTGTTAATGTTCAAATTTCCCCTTCTGACTTGGTATAATTTTGAAATTACCCCTCAAAGGGATTGGACAGAAATTACAGGTGGATCGCAATATTTTTGCACAAGCATGTGTGTACAAAATTTTGATATTTGGATTAAATTGATAATCAGCTATTGACAATGTTCACTATACATAAGATGAAGATAAAATGGGCATTGGCGACATCTGTACACCTACAGAGCTAACGACGAGAGTAATCGTGAAATATTAAGCATAAAGCCATCGATAGCCGTTTTTACCATTTTGGCTTTAATTTCGCAAATCTTGCGAGGAAATTCACAGCGATTGGCTCGTCTAATGTTTGGTGCTCGAGAAGTACCATTTGTGGCACTCGGGCCCACCACTCTCGCCTATAGTACTGTGTATGAGCCAAGCAGGATGGTAATTACGGTGAGTCTTTGACGATCAGCAACTCATGAAAGGAGCTCATTGAAAGTGTTGGTTATATAAAAATAAGTTGGATTCCCTAAATTTAACGACGCGTACAATACAAGTACAGATATCTTCCAAAATCTTGGACTATCCTGATTATACAAAGAACAACTTCCAAATACATCTCCCATGACATCTCTCAACTTTAAAATTGCTTTATTTCGTCATGTATTTGGAATGTTAAGGACGTTTTCAGGTAAGGAAGCAGTTTTCGGAGCCCTGATTTACTAGTAACCCTTGTCTCGCCGTGACTGAATATCGAATCATTGACTAGTCGACGATTCGTCCTCATTTTGTAAGATTTGGGTCAACATAGGGAAACGCCCACGATGTACACACAGACACAGACACGGACAAATACAGACACTCACAGACACAGACTCTCTCTCTCTCTCTCTCTCTCTCTCTCTCTCTCTCTCTCTCTCTCTCTCTCTCTCTCTCTCTCTCCCAAATTGGTAAGAGCTCACCACTCTTTATGCCTCCTCCTATCTCTAAAGAAAGAATTGTTTGTAAACTCTTTCACTGGTAATCTTTGCTTGAATGAAAATTTTAGGTCGTTCCCCCCACCCCAACCCCGCCCCCCCCGAATCCAGTACGTTTGCACAAGGTATGAAGTTGGTTTGTATCTGTGTATACAAAAAGGGGGTGATAGAAATTACAGTTTTTTCTGTTTTTGGGATACAACTTATAAGTCGCTCAACACAAGAGAAGTCTATTTCAATAAAGCTTACGATCACTCATTAAGCTTGCCCGTGATTAATACCTCGAAAAATAATATATTCGAGTCCATCTTGTACATTTATTTCATTTATTAGATTCAGTCGTGTGGTCCAGAACTGTAGTAATTTTTTCAACACAAATACACAACTGAGTGTATACCACAGTATAGAGCCATTAAAACATTGAGAAGCAAGTCACCACGTTTCAACACACCGAATGTTGGCACTAATTTGCTATGAGTCACAAAAGCGCTGTGATATAATTCA
Organism: Ptychodera flava; assembly: GCF_041260155.1. NCBI lineage: Eukaryota > Metazoa > Hemichordata > Enteropneusta > Ptychoderidae > Ptychodera > Ptychodera flava. The sequence continues at coordinate 37,220,188 of NC_091935.1, forward strand.
CATCGTTCATTCAGGGAAAACGTTTCACTTAAGAGCCGATATTAAATATTTACACCTATGGAAGGGAATCTGGTGCCAGTCTTATAATTATTTTCGATTAATCAAGGGGATGTCATTTAGGACATTAGCAGAACGGCAATAAAATGCAATACAGTGAAATAATGAAATTTCAAATTAATTAAGAGTATTGTAACTTCAGGAACAAAAACCCTATATACTGATTTATATCCAACCGGTCATGGGACGTTTATTGTAAAATTCTCAAAGACTATAATAAAATATATTTTATGTCAATTTGGACTCATCTATCAGTGCCCGTCATTTTGTAAGGTCAGCCACAGTGACACTGGTAATCCGTTACCAGGGATACAACGGCAGAGTAATCCGTTTCCAAGGTTACAATATCAACCAGTAAATATAATCGGTGAGTCATTGCTTGCCAGTAACAGCTTGATAAGCTTATGTATTCGAAATTACAATATTTCATTTTAAGCTTGACAGACAAAACAAAAATATGATATACGCTAAAAATCAAGTCTATCTTCAAGAGAGTGGGCAACCGCGGTAAAGTTTGAAGTAAAGTTAGGATTGCGAGTTTGTCGCGAACGCAGTATATGAAAAAAACTCAGCCAAAAGGCAACGACGTTTTGCAAAATCGATTCCAATATAAATTTGTCTACCTAACCAACCACCGGACACATCCATCCATGGTTCGCCTGTACTTACCGCCAACTTTAGATGGACTACAGATATATAGACAGATACTGAAACTCATTTCAAACGTTCATCTTTCGGGATATCATTTGAAGAGAATATCTGTGCCAATCCATCAATGTGCGATTGACACGTGGTCGATATCATCGCGAGTAGAAGCGAGCTTGCGCATTTCGCAATTCTGTACAGTCACGGTCCCTCCACTTTGACAAAGGGACCGTGATGCGCGGGTACGGAGTGACAACTTATCTTAGGAAAACCAAGCCGAGTAAACACATACGAGTCACTTCTCATGCACGGTCTCTCAAAACATTTATGTAGTGACGCGGGTTTTATATTTTATTTTTGTGGGGTTTTTGTTCTCACAAGATCCAAATACCGAAATTAAAGTAACAAAAACCAGCAATCATTTTTACGTGAAGTGGCGATTCTGACAAGCAGCAAGACGCTCGGAACAATACATGGTATGTGATCCACCAGAGTTGACATGTTTTTCCTATGCGCAACATTTTATCATTTTTGATAATTCCTTTTTCATTTTTTATTTGAAAATGAAAAATGCTATCGTGACTAGTCGGGATCTACGTGAGGATGAGAAACGAAACCTCTTTTTTGCTTTATTTCAACTTTATTAAGAGAGCTTAGAAATTTACATTTTAAGCTCTTGTTACTCATTATTAAGATATCATATTTCATTGTCAGCGAAAACGTCGCCGCTTTTGTATCCGTATTTATGTCATTTTATTCCATAACGGTTGGTCGATATAGGTACTTTATCTCAATGCTGACTTTTTAAGTCTACCATGAAACTATGACAGATAAGATATCATTAACAATTATTGGCGTCATATGACACTTATGATATTTTACAGCAGAGAAAATCTAAAATTAATTCTCTTGTACCCAGATGGCGGCTTACGCTTGAAGATTTTTTTTATAGAATGATCGTGTCATTCAGTTTAAACAACGGGTGCAAGTAAGGGCCCAAACACTACTATTCCACCAGAATACAAGTATATCTCTGCTATCTTTTGAACTCACTTGCATTAAACACATTTGTATTAAAATCACAGATAAAATTGAACTTGTGAAAGTGTCAATATGGATCATAGTTAACCTTATAAAATTGACTTGAATCATTTTGCACTGCACGAATCGTTATGGTGAACGACAAGGCTGCATCATAATATCAAAACGTATATGATAGTGTCGGCAATTCATTCGTCGAAGACTCAGACACAAATGAATCAACACGACTTTATACCTTATGCCGATGGGCTATATTTAGAAACAAATTCGAAAATATAAACAGCACCCTTTTTAGTCGGAGGGGAAATGTGAACAATGTTTTGTACATCCCAGTTGATTGGCGTTTTCCAATGTTCACCGGATCCCTATAAATAAGGGCGGGTCGCCATTCATCGCATGACGTAGATTGAGTTGCCCCGTCGCGAGGAAAGATTTAGACTCGATCCCTTCCAACTGTTTCCTGCATGGTCTGTGTATGTCCCGTAGAATCAAAAACCCACTAAGGAAAGCACTGTCAAGTAACGGCCAATCATGGGACAGACATGGTAAGCTATACTTTATAAAGTATCGACTGTGCGCGCTTTTCATGAATTCTAGGCGACCGTAACTTTTTTGCTTTGAGAAAAGAGCTATCGAGTAACACTAAGACGAAGAAGGCGATAGGCGTACTCGGAGATTAATCTTTATGATATATTTTGATGACGTAGTAGTGATTGACAGCGTGACAAACCTGTGGCTACATTGGATCATCACCGGTCAGAGCAATCCCGTCACAAAAATCCCCCTCTCTGCACTGGTATAGCAGAGTATTCATATTTTATGTACGTGGGTGAAATGCAGTGCCCCGTTTCGTCGAGGGACCATAATTTGTGCAACGTGTCTCTTCTCTTATCCTTTTTTTTGCGGCATTTACAACAGATGGTGCTTTTGAGGACCCGACCGAAATGTCAAAAAAAGGAGATATGTAGATTATCTTCGTTTGGGGGACGGATTAACATTAAAATCACCATGCACACAGCTGTACTTTTATTATGATGAACGATGACTAATCACTCGCGCTTTGGGTTTCTTTTTTATTTATAAGTCTTTTTCTGCCGCTTGTGAGGAATGAATCATTTATCAGCCACAGTGGGGGCGACTCCTGAAAACATTTCAAACGCGTTAAAACTGTAGCCTGGTAGTGCAATCAGTTTTACTGTAAAAGTATATTAGTACTTTATTTTATGAACCAGACGTCTTTGCCAGATACGGAAAGTACCTAAATAAATAAATAAATAAATAAATAAATAAATAAATAAATAAATAAATAAAAAAATAAATAAATAAATACATACATAAATACATAAGTAAATAAATAAATAAATAAATAAACAAATAGATAAATAATGACAAACGTATTCATGTAAATGCTTTGATCCGTTGAGTATTTGATGAATAAACTCTAGATGCAAGTTACGGTACAAACAATTTTTGGCAGGAAGGATGTCCGAAGGGAACCCGTACATTAATAGGACAAAGTGAGGAGTATATTGAAACGGATCACATATTCATATGGTGCACAGTTTACTCGGTATGAAAATACCTCACTTGTCATAATTGGCATAATCTCTACTCTAACCAAGTATCACCACTACCACAACCACCCGTGATCATCATCGTCGTCGTCGTCGTCGTCACCGTCGCCGTCGTTGTCACCATCACCATCATCATCATCATCATCATCATCATCATCATCATCATCATCATCATCATCTTCATAATCACCACCGTGTTATCATTCTTGTCATTGGAATCATCACCAAATATCATCACTATCACATTGTTCGTTGTTATTTTCATCACTTTCATCGGCAAAATCACTTAAAGACACACAAAATCCTTCTTCGACTTTGACTGGACGTGTTATAGAGACATACCAGTCAGCATTTACAGTGAATCACACGATTTTGTTTAAACGATAGAAAAAAAAACGTACAACAATAGAAAATATCTTCTTCTTCTTCTTCTTCTTCAGCGACATAGTCGGCGTTCCTCCGCTGTCATCAAGACGTTTACAAACACTGTAAAGCTTTACACCAAAAATATTTCCCCAAAATGAACGGTCAACATTGTGTTTTAGCACGATTAATTTCTTACGAAAGCTATGCTCTCTGTGTTTCTGAACTCACATTGGAATTCCGTTTATTTAACCACCGACGTTAATCATACTCAAACTCAGTATGGCTTTATTTAAACGCGGTATTACCATAAAGTTATCGATCTTCATTGGAGGGAGTGTCTCCTGTCGATGATAAATGCTGCCTGACTGAATGCAGAACCAATCAGATTACTTCATTACCATGCATCCAATGTTTACACCTGTCAAGTAAGTAAACGCCACGGAGTAATGTACTGTCCTGAACCATGTCTGATGTCAAATAAAAAGACAGTCTATATAATTGAACCTTTGATGTCTGTGCAATATGCTTTCCATCAAGCCGTCTGACAGTTTGTCGGAAATCCAATGTTTGTGATCGATTAACAGTTTGCAAACCCATGACAAACCCATATGTATGTATTACGGTTTTTAAAGAACCGTTTGTAAACAGAAGTAAATGTTTGTATTTCATATTTGTCAAATAAAGTACCAAATGTGACAGTTAAGCAATGAATGTTACTCCCACCACATGCCTGAAAACCACCTGGTCGTGACCCAATAGCTTGCGACAGTCACCCTTTGTGCACAGTCACGGTCAATGCAAATTCACCAATGTGGAAATACAATGCACACCTTGTTGGAAGGACGGCTGGCTCACAGCGTAACAGACATAAGCAGATGGACAGATTGCAAGAGAACTGCCATCAGCGGCCGGGTACAGCCAGCCTGTCGCAGATTTACCGCTGATTCTACGACCGAATAACCCAAGGCATGGAGCCCTGGATCCTCTATCCCTGATTTCTAATATGGACTGGTTCCAGTATTTGAAGTTGGATGGCGCGATGAGGGGATCCTCTGAATCCTACGGTAAGTGAGCAACTGTCGAACAACGAAAGTTACGGAAAGATATCCTAAGGCCCCCAACCCTCTCTTTTTTTCACCTCAAATAAACTGATTACATGAGGGTAGGGGGCTGAAGGAAATCTTACCAAAGCAACACTTACCGCGGCGTTCGACCTATCAGCAGTGCAAACGCGGCCTTTCTTCTATACTCGACAATGATGCCAGTTGAAGCTTAGAGAAATGATACAGCTATTTTTAAATTCTACCCAGAACCCTATATGTTCTACGCACCATTTGACTTCGAGTCGATCCATAGGGTTTTCTCAGGATATTATATATATATATATATATATATATATATATATATATATATATATATATATATATATATATATATATATATATATATATATATATATATATATATATACTCATTATATATCAGTGCTGTAAGTACTACCTCAGGTATATCCTGTCATCTGACAATCACTGTCAAGAAACACGAATAAGGAATAGTAAACCGAAAGTGTTCTTAACGTGCGCCATCGCTCGACGAATCCATACTCAGTCCGGTAATGTGTTTGATGGTTCACGTATCATTTATTATTCGTGTTAATCAAATATTACAGTATTGCTACGGCTAAAAAGTGCGTCAACGTGTTACATCAGAGATATTAGCCGACATGTTCCAGTTACAAAGTACAGTTGTACGTCATAAAGTGAAGATAGCCATAGTCATTGACCGTCTCGGTAGAGTTGTGGATAGAGGAACTGTGAGTTGATCAACCGTCTTAAAAGTGTGCAAATCGAAAGATACGACCAGGTTTCAATGACCTCTGTTCACAGAAGGAAAACTTGTGCTTACAGGAAGCATGTGCAAAATAATCCATAAAATAGAGCTCAAGATTTTTTGGCTGAAAAGGAGGACAGCAACTTGCTGTTCATCATACGTCCTTCACCAGGGGGCGCTCTCGATAGTTACGGCGCTATCGGTCACTCAGGTGTGAAAGGTGATATAGCGTGGCACCGCTAGAGTGCAACACTTTACGGCTCAGCAAGCATACTGATTTTGAATGCCCATCAAAGCCGCACTAAATGGAGATCCTTTATTGAGGAATTTCTTCAGAATACCATGAAGAGACTCTTTGTTGTCCCGATGTCTTATACGTGCATTGTGTGAGGTACGCCCAGAGCTCTTTTCAGTGCTCGTCCTATTGTATTCAATGTTTGCCGACGATTCGTCGGGGAAAAAGTTAAAACGAAGCAAAAACAAGTATATTTGCACAAGTCGAAACATCATACAAGATTTTATGAGTGTCTCTGAAGCGTAATATGATAAGGAATTGTTTATATTTGAGTGGCATTTAAATATTTAATGACAGTGTAAAGGGGATGCGATAAGGACGCATCGAGAAAAGATCGTCTCTGTGTGAAAACACTCAAGTCGGCAATGGATACGGAAACAATAGCAATTGTCAAGGCGTGTTCTGTGTCGGATATACAAACAACGAAAGGCTACCCACTCAAGATGGCGGGTATCAGATTAGGGAACAAAATATTAGTATGTTTGGACCTAAAAGGTTTTCTGCTTTGGTTTGTCCTGTCCAAGTAAGTTCCCAAGTTGGTGTCGTTCGGTGCTACAGACAGTAAAGGTTGGAAGAGGTAGGTTTTTTGAAATTACTTCGAAGGTTATGTATCTGTGTATTGTCACTACAATACAAATACGTGGAGATCATTATAATCTTTGACTGTTCATGAAAAGGACTGGCGGAAAACTCGGGACTAGTTGTTTTATCGCCAAATTGTCTCAACCCGTGCACTGAATACGAATCAACTTGGTCGTCTCTTGCCTATGAAATGTGATAGATTTGGACGCAATAAGTATTCGAATCTTCAAGTTACAGAAGTGACTAGTTGGGCGAAATGGAATGGGACTGTGATTGCGAGTTGTCATTTGATCACAAGCTAGACTTGCCCAAGTCTGTGGGCATATAAATATCAAAATATGATAAATGGAAGGAATACTTTTGCAGACTGTCGCGTTAGTGGTTGGCTGTTGCGTAGATCGTGGGGTGAACCCCTTGACCGCTTGGCCGGATAACTGCTGCCGAGACAAGCCAAGCGACCGGGGACCAGTCTAATCACAACCGTATACGTGAAGTATTTTCACCCAGTAATGCAAATGATATGATGCGAATATGGCTCGTAGGAAATTTAGCTGTGCTCTTAATCAAATTTCAATTCAGTGAAACACTATAATTTCAAGGTGGACCACATGTCGAACAGACAGATTGGTCTCAGTGAACGGGGCCAAAAGTTCTATCTACGTAACTGGTCTACACCCCATAACTCTGGGAAGTTGTCAGAAAGTCTGGTCATAAAAACGTTATTGGCACCAAGATTTCATTAACACATGATTTTGCATTTTCTAAACAGTTGGGATTTATTCAAAAGAAATCGACTCTGAACAGATTCCCGTACCGTGGACGGAGTGGTGAATTTGTTGTTGTGAAAATAGCCGTTCAAATTATATGGCCTTATGCTGACGACATGAACGGTCTCTGTAAACTATTTCAAACCCGTCTATTATTTGTATTTGTACAGTGTTAGGATTCACTATTTGATTTATCCACTTAAGGCGAGGTTACCACATTTGGTTTGTGATTTGTTCTTGATAGCGCATCGCGCATCGCCTTCGTTTTGTTTGGGAGCGCGATAGCGGCCATATTGTGTTCTGACTTTTTCAATGATTTATTGCATGGGAGCCATACTTTTGACGGAGAAACTTCACGAAGTGGTTGTAAGTTGCTAGGCAAGAAATGCAGCTGGATTGTTATCACTTAAAATGACCCACCGTATCTTTCCATCGGAGATAGCGATATGGACAACTTATACTATACGCTGACCGTTTCACATGCAATTATTTTACCAGACTGTAATTTCTCATAAAGGCAGGGCCAAGTTTTACGGCCATGCTTTTCAGAGATTAACGCATGATTCGCACCAACGGGAATAAGGTGGTTAACTTTGTCGCTAGGATTTCGTTGCCCAGATCTTACAAAGACATCATTCTGGTATTATCATAAAACATATACACAACGACGTTATAGATTGCCTCGTTAATTGCCGAAAGATTAGAGTTGTATGACCTTCGGTGACCCGAGCGTGTCGTCGATAGCCATTTTGAACGCCCCGTCACCTTGGTTACTGACAAAAGGGATCACCACTGTAACAACTGGCCGAGGTCGTGGCAAAGCGAGTGGCCCGGTATCGAGTGTTTAAACTGACACAGACAAGATATCGGCCAGAGTCAGCAATCAAGCAGACAAAACTTTGACAGTGGCAGTTTAAAACGGAAGGGGGGGACGCAAATACCTTTCGAGAGAGATAGTACGCGAGAACATTACCTTTGCAAACCGTTCCATTCCTTAACCCAAAGTTCAGTACAAATACTTAATGACTTAGCAAATTATTCATAATTTTCAAAGTTTGACATTAGTTCGCTTCAGGCTGTATTTTTTTCTCTGTTTAGATTTGACTAAAAAACGCCATTTATATTACTGTCTGACATTCCCTTACAAAATGAAGGCTTTCTGATATGTCTTTATTGCTGCAAATTATCATTTTGCAGATGTTTGTTCGAGAGCCACCTTTTGAAGATTTGATTTAGTGTTCTATTATTCTTTCACAATTTCTATGTTGTGACGTTTAACATTCAGCTTGTCAATTTTCAAAGCAGATTGTACGTATGTAGAACGTGCAGTATTGTTGTACCGACAAGTAATAATGAACAGTAAGTCATGACTTCCATTCAAACGACTGATTATTCACAAAAAGGTGCATGGGGGAATTCTAAGTCATTCTTCGCTGACAAGAATGAAACGAGCAAGTTGACATCCTTCTGCTAGAGCTGTATGACGCTGTATGACAAAACACAAGAAAATAGACAACTTGTGTCCCATAAATTACCACTCGCTACCAATGATAATGTTAAAGTTCAGAGCGACAGCAACACACCACTGTGCTCTAGAAAAGACCTATGGTTACCTTGGTATCGAGAAAGCCGACCTTTGGTTATGTGATAACGTAAAAGAGTCGTGTTTTGAACCCAGAACAGTCAGAAGTCTATAGGGCATTTCAATTCATCTGAAGTACCGCTCGCTCAGATCAATCAGTGTCGAAATAATCCGTTCTACAATCATTCAAGCGGAGGAACCGAAAAGGACGGCTAACACATTCAATCCGTTGTTGAGTTCCACACGGTATTTTTTTTTGCAGGGACTTACATAAAATACTATTCTTCACGGGAAAGCGTGAAAAAATATTTAGTATATTGTCAGAATTATGGACCCAAGATTTCAAATGACAGGGAAACTAAGCAAACGATTATATGTGCATCACACATAGCTATGCACAAATTAATGCGGACAGGCTTTTCACCAAATATTGCACAAGGGGCCTTAATTTTGATCGTTCCGGGGGGGTGGGGGTGGGCGCTAACTTTGAAAAATGCACCATCATGTTAACGTCTGCTGAACTATTAACAGTTATCTCCATTCAATCTTATGAAAGTGAGTTTTTGAAGGAAGCTGAATTTTCAGCGATCCATGCATTGACAGACCAGAGGCCATTTGGCATAGAGAATGCATGCCAAACCATATCCAATATTAGGTATTTTCATTATGCAATGAGGGCGACGGAATAAAGATACCAAGGAGAATCATGATAATCTGCTGTCACAAGAAAATAGCTTCCCAGTGTGAATTGCTTTGGTCAGTATTGCACTATCACTATTTGAGTAGTGGTTCATGTTGGTAGCAACTTGGAAGATGATATGAAAAGGAATTGTCCAAAGCAGACCTGTAGACGGAATTGACAAATCCGTCCTGATATGTCTGATATCTCCCAAACTTTATGTCATATAGTTATGTCTGCTCTCTGAACAGAAAATTTAAGTAATTTACAGAAAGATTATATTGCAAATGATCAACATTATTGGAACGGTTATGGTTAAGCTTGAAAAGATGTTTCAAGACAAGAAAAACAATGAAAAAAGCAACAAGCGAATTGTTTTTTATGTGTTTGATTTGTGTCTTTCTGTAAAATGATCTCTTGTTCTTCCCTGCCGCCTGAAGAACTCAAAACTAAAAGAAAGACTCCACCCAGGGGTGGTGGTGGGAATGTTACTCTCATAGTCAGTATGGAACTCCCGGCATTATGTTTCCCTGTTACACTGTTCAATGCCGACCAGTATTCTTTGATCTTGCTATATTGATATACAGAAGACGATAAATTGTTTTCACGAAAGAATCGGCTGCAAATAAAATATTTTTTTCTGTTTCAGATTTCTGTATCGGTCCATAGATTTTGTGCAGTGCTACTCCAATAGTGAAACAAGTCAAGATGGAGACGAATCACAGGGAAGTTCTCAGTTCCAACATGGCTAAGATAGCCGACGAAATCGATGTTGATGACTTTCTTGAGGAGCTGAAGAAGGAAGGCGTCCTATCGGAGATTCTGATACAAGACATTATATCGGAAAAATCACGCCGCGCCAAGGCGGGCAAGTTAGTGATTCTGCTACAGTCCTGCGGGCCGAAGGCCTTCCATCGTTTCAAAACGCAGTTGAAGAAGAACGGATTCATGGATTTGGCGGAAAAACTGGAAAACGACGTGGAAGAATTGAAGACAAAAGAGATCAAGAAAAGTTTGAGGAAGATTGAAAGTAAGTTGGTCATTATCTTTGCTCCATGCACTTAAAACACACCTGTCTGTTTCTTGGCCCAGGGTGAGTTACGAAAGACACCTTTTGTGTAAATCTGCAACAGAGTGGAATTTAACTCTTACTGTCGACGTCTATATGTCTTTCAATGAAAACGTCAGAATACAACGTAGTCAGATACACACTTGTAACGATCAAACTTCAACCTGTGTACGAAACATTCATGGAATCTAGAGGAATACAAAGTATGAGCTAATGTACACAAAAATATAGATGTGTTGTTTGACGGTAAGTACACAATTTTTTTCAAGCAGTTTGATGGGAACGAAGTGTTATACCTAATGTCGCAATACACTACTAGTTTTTGTGAAAACGTATTTTTATCTCTTGATATCACGAAATGTATACAAACCCTTCATCAGAAAGTGCACCAATTTAGTCTGAAAGTCATCGTGGTAGAATGTGAAGACATGCAATAGTAATCGAACACATGACAACACAGAACATGCACATCAGTTTGTCGTATAACATAATAAAATAAACCAGCCGCGCTCATCTGGACATTTCAATTGACTTTTAGGACATCTGCAAATTTTAAAAAGACGCCAAAGATGTAGTTTATTTGTCTATATTCATAGAAATATTTCTATTGCATGTTCATAGGCAATTGCTTAAAAAAATGTTTCTTTTCAGAGGCCGGGCAAATTCCGATGGAGGCGTATGGAGATATTTTGTCTCTTCACCAAGACGAAGTTGTGGACGATATGTGGGTAGAGCATGTCCTTCCGCTAATGAAAAAGTATCCGCTCGATTTATCGGAAGACCAACTGGAGGAAATAAACAAACACACGAACAGGCGAGAGAAAGCTGAGACACTGTTTAACATGATGAAAATTCGCGTTGATATGGACGGGAAAAAGACATTCGACGCGTTTTGTGACGCCCTGGCCAAGGTGTATCCACATCTCGCTCACGAGATTATGAAAAATGAGGTGAAGGTCATGGTCGCTGTTTCAAGACCCGCCACAAAAGTTGAAATGGGTAAGAATGCGATACAACACACTCAATAAGCCTTGACATAAAAGCTCCATTTCCATTACTTTTATTTCTTCTCTTTGTAAAATACAGTTTCTTGTTCTACTCCCTTAATCGTGTTAGAATGATTATGTGTTCACCAAGTCAACACTGGCCATATATCTGTAATATCTTTATAATAATAATAATTGTTATTGTTGACAACCGAGTTTTGGTCCGGACTGGAATCATCTTGCAACAACAACATTGGGTGCACAATGCCACAGTACTGAAGATGTCCCATGATTCATTATGATTTGTACCTCTTGTCTCTCATGTAAAATTTACGGACTAGTTTTTTATACTTTCTTAAAAAAACCGTACTTTTACGTTCACCTTTATTCTCAATGCCCATTTTAAATGACATGGAAAATTATGCTAGATTGAGAGATGAAATAACAATTTTGCATAATTTTCCACTGATTGTGTTCTCAGGCATACATAATAATGTAATGGAAAGTATGGTGAATAGTTGCATCTGTTCTATGAAAGACAGGATATCGAATTGTGTCAATGGAAATTGCATGAGAGATTTACATCTAGATTTTCTCAGAGAATGACTCCTTTAGTTTGTCAACTCATCATAGCAGTCAGAAAAATGCAGCAGAAAACCTACTTATTATGTAGAGCACAAAATTAATCAAAATATTACAACACTTTCATTTTAATCATGTTGCAACATAATTGCCCAGTAGACTGGGCAGACTTTATCAGCTCAAGTTCAAAACGTTGTCGGGAACTGGAAAGACCACAGTATTAAAGAGGAAACGGGTTCCTTTCTTTCCTCATACTTTCATTCATACTTTCTCTTATTCACAGTGGAAGATGCCGTTTACTCGTCGCCGGAGTCGAGTCCAAGGGTCGACGATTCGTTGCAACGAAAGCAAGTCTCGTTCAAATCACCCCGTCCACGGTCAACTTCACCCGAAACCGACCAGCGTTCAACGAGATACCGAAAGACACCACTGCCCGAGATCAAATCGCCAATTCCGACGAGAACGGCTCGATCCCCAACGACGGATGAAACAGGCGGTTCCGGTAGAGTTACTTTGCCGAGTCTCGGGGAAAACCTCGCTCAGTTGAAAGATCAGTTGGACTCGTCTGTCCGGGATAGATACGAGAAATGGCTTGGACTCGAAGCACCCGACAGAGGTGATCCGCACCTCACACAACTCGACAGAGCGACCAGACTGATAATCGAAGCGAACGCGGCCATAGAAGGCCTGCAAGCGAAGATCAGAGATCTGCAGAACGAAAGAGACGAGGCCATGGAGAGCAGAGACGAAGCCAGGAACAAAAACTCCAGCCTCCTAGAATCCCTGAGACAAAGAGAAAAGGAAAAAGATGCAGAAATTGATAAGGTACATAGGTTGTCAGAGTATCTAATACGACCAAGAAGCACACAGGGTGGCCTGAGAAGACGCCGGGCTCCGACGCAAAAATTCAGACCTTTTAGTCTTCGTATCAGGAAATCAAAAACGGTGGACGACATCAAGGAAATGGTTGAGAGAAAGGAAGGTATTCCAGCGGAGTGGCAGAGATTTTATTATTCCGGACGGCCGCTGAAGGACTTTTTCACGCTCCGAGAACAGAATGTTTACGACCAATCACAGATTGATCTGAGACTTGAAGTCCCTGACGGTTCCATGCCGATCATCATCAAGACCGTTGACGGAGAAACTCATGTACTTGCCGTGGAAGCCTCGGAGACCATAGCGGCGGTCAAGTCTCGGATATACGACAAACTTGGAATACCGCCGCATCAGGTGAGGCTGGTGTACGGCGGCATGCATCTGGACAACAACCGCACACTCCAGGAGTACGGAATCGAGAACGCTGCAACTTTACACATGGTGATGAGGTACCACATCACAGTCCGAACGTACAACGACAAAACTGTAACTCTTCAGGTCGGCGAGTCCGACACCGTCAAAAAGATTAAAATGCTTGTCAATGAGAAAATCGGGGTGGAGCCCGAGATGCAGAGACTAATGTATTCTGGAAACGTGCTCGAAAACCAAAAATCGTTGCTAGATTATCGTATCTATGAAGGCAGTGTTTTAAGTTTGATTCTCACAGTGACAGTTGTCCGTAAATCCCGCTTGGATTATGACGAAGATGTTTACAATATAGACCTGGATCCAAAAGACACTGTGATGAAACTCAAAATGAAACTTGAAGACAGTTCAGGTATCGAGGCAGAGAGACAGCATCTCGTCTTAGATGACGTCTACTTAACCAACTACGACAAAGTGGCACCCTACGCTCAGAAGGGGAAAATTATTACCATGTACTGTGACTTTATTTTCGTCACCTGGGAAACAGGTGAAGTTGTCCTCAGGAATGTGCGCCCTCAAGAGGTTGTGGGCAAAGTGAAATCGAAGATCCACGAACTTTTCAGTGTGCAGCCTCCCTGGATCGGCTTCTCGTGCGAACACAAAGAGCTGAACGTCGATTCACTGACGTTTGATGACTACAACGTCGGCGACGGCGCACAGGTGATTTTCACCCTCAGGGCCATCCCAATACAGCTTTTAATGCAGTCTGGGCGAGTGTACAAAGTAAATGTGTACAGGAAATCTACAGTCAAACACGTAAAGGCGTGGATACAGGACAAGGTTGGCATACCGAAGAGCAAGCAACGTGTCCATCTCAACGGAGAGAAATTAGAAGATAATGATGTCTTTGAGGATTTTAAAATAGACGAACATTCTGTGTTATATCTCAAATAACAGGGTGAAAATGAGATAATATGCCACAGTAGAGATGTAATCGGCCTGGGTATCGTGTGGCTTTCGCGTTTTGTGTTCCCGAGGGAACCAACCTAAAACATCAACAAAAGACAAGTTGAACGGGAAAGAAGACGAGCCGACCCGCAACGTCTGATTTTAATCAGATTTGAAGAGCGTATTCGTAGACCAAGTTTGGGACAACTCGTGTGCAAAAACAAATTTTGATGGCAAAAACTGTACTTTTCATTGGGGGGAGCACAGTCTGGGGGTAGAATTCTGACTTTTAATAGCTATATATCATTACGTCAGTAGAAGTACCACTGTTATTTCATGCCAGGAAGTGACTAAATACAATTCTTGAAGTCCCTAGCAACCGTTGGTTTCAATGATGAAGTGACGTACTGACCATGGTCCCTCTATGGTTGACTGACATAAAACACTATTTACACATTTCTTTATGAGTGATACAAATACCGATCATTGACTTTGATGATGTCCAGTAACAGGAATCGCCCACAACCAGGCCTGTGCCATGCAATCGTATGCAATAGCAGAATCCAGTATCTCCAATAACCCTTTTGGCACCGAACCAGACAAAGCGGTAAGCTATACCCTGGATGACGTCACAATAATAGCACAGTTCACAATTCACTCTTGTAACAGATGTTCTCTTTATTTCATTATATACAATATGACAATCTACAATTCTGTATTTTTTCTGCAAAGCCAGAGTATATCCTCATAAAATATCCATCTCATCAATAAAGCTATTATAAGATGATTCAGCTCTCTTTGTGGTCAATTGTTAAATCATGTCATTACAAAAGCAATTGTTCCTGAAACTCTGGTGTAAACTGTAGATACCAACTATTCAAGTACATAGCTGTAACTTTTGATATATTATTTCCCAGTGAGTTTTGACAGGCGTACAAAATACAGCACATTGTTCTGCACCACATATTACATGAAAATACCTGGTGAGTTCAATTTATTAACGTGGCTTGCACAATGTGTGCACAGTGCCAAATATTATTGTTGACATCTGGATTACATTTGTCACCATCAATACTGGATACTGTACACAGTACACTGTGATGCCAAAGTTTATACTTCATATTTCAAGACATTTCAAGAAGAAGAAGCAAAAACTGTGCAAGTGTTCTTAATAGTTACAGCTATTGTCCCTTGTGGTAGTATGCGCCTCGAAAGTGAAAGACTTAAACTTTTGCTCAAACTTTCCTCGATGAAACTTTCAATCATTCTCTTACCAAGTCAATAAAATTCAGAGTTTACCGTGCAAAGTTTGGAACTAGCGAAATAAATTATGTGAAGAATTGTAGAAATAAGAGAGTTTGACTGTCTGCCCCCAAGACGCATTCTACATTGAATGACAGCCCTTGATTTCAGTTGCTATAAACATCAAGTCAGCATCCATTTCACTGAATAGGGAGGACAATTTCAAGTATTAGAAATATTTTTATCGGAAACTTTCAAGTACCTACATGCAGTGATCAAATGAAATGATGTGTGATAGATTATGAAAGTATTTGGAATTCAACAGGTTTGTCTGGTGCTAACATCATAACCTTTGACCCCTCTTCTCATTGACAGAGGGCTTTGAAAATGGGAATGCTTGAAGCTGTAGTATGGTACAAGTCTACAAATGACTTAGCACTATGAGGTTAGGCTACGCTTAAAAAGTCTATGAAAAGTTATTTTTGATTGATAAGCACACGAAAATTTTGCTTTCAATCTTGGAAAGGTATAGTTCAGACATAGCCACCTGTTGTATGCAAATATGAAGACCTTTGACCTCAACTGACAAAACTTTGGTATTTTTCCTGTTTTTGGCGGGGATCACAAAAACTGATGTCACACTGAAAGGGTTTTTGTTCTCTCTGTAAGCAATGATTGTGGCCAAATACAACCACCAGTACAAGATGGAATCACAGTGCTAAGAGTAGCGACATAAATTGGCCATGTAAGCTTACACACTATATTTCACACGTATGTGTGGGTTTCGAAAACAAAGTAACTACTTGAAGATTTGATGGCAATAAATTTTCAAGTCATCCATTGATGAAACTATAGGTTTGGACTTACAACAAAGTAATAAATATTGTTGCAACAGATTTGCTCTTTAAAATACTTTTTCCAGCAGACTAACATCAACATTTTTAGCAAATGGCACATTGATATATTCAAAAGTCACCTTAAAGCTCTTGAGGTCTGCCTTGTATAAAAATTGGTAAATATTGCTTATATAACATATTGGAAAGACTGTACTAAAATGTTTTCTTCTGTTATATCCCTAAAAGGTTGTTTCAAATATCTTAGGGACTCTGTACACAGGAAATGCACATTTGGCATGTCTGGTTGCTTCAAATCTAACCATTATATATAGTTTGGATCCTATGAGTTGTATGAAACTACTGTTTTTAAATCTTCCATTGAGCTAGGGGAAAAATTAAAATTCTCATGACTGTTACTGAAAAATTTCAATGAATAAGTTTGAATGCACAACTGTGAATGACTAAATAAATGAGGATGATAATAAATCACTGTTGAATAAGCGAACTCTGAATATACTGCTAATTAACAAATACTCTAACAATGAATTGTACATCTTACATTAAATAAATTATGCGCATACAAAAATAGAGTATTTACAATCAAAAAATTACATCAAAAAGTTCATTGAAACTACTCAAATGACAAATTAAATTTGAATTGCTGAAATTATTTTTCAAAAATCTACTCACTGTTACACAAAAAATCGACAGGTATAGCTAGAATTCTGTAAAAGACCCTACAAAACCACGGGAAACATACAATAGACGTATACATACATAGAATATCGTGAACACTGAAATTTGCTTTGGCAACTGAGAAATACTTATGAATTACACTTCAACATTTAACAACCATGGAATGTCAAAACAAGAATTGAAAATAAACACACAGTCATAAAATGATAAAGAGAAAAACAATAATTGATATTCTGTTTACAAATTTACAAGATGAGTTATTACTGAACTATATTTAGGGACAAACATTTGAAAAAAAATACAAATCTGAAAACTATTTATAGAACATATCATTCCATCTTTACCAACAAGCATTGAATTTTAGTCCGGCTGGTAAGACTGGATAAAATATTCACACTGGTTGCAAAAAATAGACTAGACATATGTATAGTAACAGCTGTTTGCAACCACTGAACCCTCATGAAATTTCTGATGGTAATATCAACCTGATAGTTTTATTTCTCTTAGGTAAATAAACTGCGGTCGGTAACAACGTGTCGGACTTCTTTGACTTGAACTTGTCCCTCAACGCTTTTAAAAAGAGTGGGAGTCCTCTGGAAAACAGCACCACGGAGTGTGATCAATCAAAACATGACTCTTTTCCAAGGAAACAACTGGTGTATCATTATTGAATGCATGGAAAATTATCAATGAAACAAATTTTCCAACATGTTGTGGTTTCAAATAAAGTGCCACAGTATTTAAATACAAGGTCCAAGGCACATCTTGGAAGACATGAAATTCTTACGGGAAGACATTAGCAGTTTTGCATTGTTGCATCATTGCAATTTCAGTCAATAAATCAATCAAGAATTTACAACATTGCAAAAAATTACAGAAGGGCATATTCTGAGGCACTCCAGTACTCAGAGAAACAGTCTAAATTTGGTCTAACCAAATTGTTCGCTGTGGTACAGTTTTGGAACGTGTGTACAGTAGAAGACAATGTAAGGGTTGTTTTGTTATTGGACAGCTCAGCAACAGCTGCATGTGATCAACTTACACATGGAACATGCAGTACAGTGGAAGAAAACACAGAAATAGGATGCTGCTTGCATAAGTGTTTACCCAACACTACATCATCCACACAATGGAAAAGTCAGATACACAGTATCCCTGTGTATGCAAGTGAATCAGTGAATTCATGCGTATGCATTTGACTACAAGTAGAACCATACTGTCGTTTCATTATATGCAACATGTACTGGGATATATTTACTACTCAGCTGACCTAATAGACACAGCCTGGCAATCTATTTAGTTCCTGTCATCATCTAATAGCATGGGAACAGAAGACACCTGGTAAGAACGTGGGTAAGACTAATACACTATCATTCTTACCAGTAATGGGAAAGAGAAACTACAAGACAAAGAGAGCAGTTTGCATTAATCACTAGTAACTTAGGGAGTCACCATGGCTAACAGTAAAG
The DNA here is from genome assembly GCF_041260155.1 of Ptychodera flava. Taxonomy (NCBI): domain Eukaryota; kingdom Metazoa; phylum Hemichordata; class Enteropneusta; family Ptychoderidae; genus Ptychodera; species Ptychodera flava. Next base: position 37,238,676 of record NC_091935.1, read on the forward strand.
TGTACTGACAGAGGCTCTCCGGAAAAACCCCTTAAGTTCATATCTAAAAGATTGTGTCAACTAATCTTCACTGGTGCTGAACAGCCAACTAACACACCTGATTTGCCTGGCTGCAATATTAACAAGGTCAATACACATACACTCATAGTCACATTCAAATTCAAAGACTTTCAGGGGTTTTGTCAGTAATTATCAAGGACTTTCTGAGGTCAAAATACTGTTTTCAAGGTATATCATTTTTACGTATCATGTAAGATATAATGTTTATGATATTATGAACAAATATATCAAAGGATTTTGATTTGTTGCCAGTGACATTCATGGTAACCTAAGATGCTTGAACAAGGAAAATTTCAAACATCTTGATGTTGGAAATAGTCCCGCTATAACACTGCCTTGCAACGGATCAAAGGTACTTGCTGGAAAAAGGTATGATTTAGTTATTTAAAAACGATTCAATTATCATGCTAGTAACTACATGAGAATCGCTTTTCTATTTATTGCTATCAAGAAATATGCCTCAGAATTTTTTAAGAGCTAGGAAGTTTTTTGATTCTACGTTGTTGAAAACCTATATGACATAAATTTACATCATTTTTTAACTTAATGCATAAAATGTAAAGTCAAGTATGACAATAATGCTTTCATTGTATGCTATTCTGCCATGCCGGATATTCCGGTCTCCATCCCGGTGCCAGTAGTGCTACTTGACATCTGCAATCATGTTTTCTATGGCATTCCAGTCAATATCACTGATGATGCTCTCACTTCCTATAGACGCTATCTCTTCCAACTCTTTGATGTCCACTGCCGAGGTGTAGCCAACCCCTTCGATGTAATCCATGTCACTCAGGCTGAGCCCACTGTACTCAGAAGCCTGTAAGGGAACCACAAAAAACCTTTGATATTACAACATCCTACAAAACTTACTCTGTCACAGAAAAATTTGCATATATCCATATATGGAAAAACAAGTGTGTGGACAATCAAATTTTTTAAAACTACTTCCTACCACTTGTGTTGGATAATGTTGAAGTTCTTGGAGTGAATGAAGTTTCCTGCGTGTTATTTTTGTGAAAATTGTAAATTGAACCTTTTCCCATAGAGTTAACACAGAGATGATGGGTTAAGGCCATTTGTTTCTCTTGTGCCGCAACTTACAAGGGCACCCATGATTTTGATTTTGAAAAGGAATGCTTAAAAGTTCCCTTGAGGAGAGTTAGAGCCAAAGTTAAGTCTTTCATTTTGAGGCGCATACAACCTTAAAAGCAGACATCACTCACTGGTTTTTTACACCTCATGGTCCTTTTGTTTTACTTTCATAGCTATGTCACTGTGTGTGGTGTCATTTTGTCAATTATCTTTTTTTGTACACATAATATTACAGCTATTGTTTCAAGGTATTTTATAGGAAGATTTAAAGCAGAACAATCCAACAAAGAATTCAACATACAACATCTGTTTTGTCCAACTTACCGCAGTGAATGTCGTGTCGTCCCTTTCCAGCAGACGCTTGACGTCATCAGGTACCGTCCACTGGCTGTCTGCGCTTATCTCAGATACCTCATCCAGGATGTCCTCTGCTGTGACTGGACGGTACGGACTCGCGTAGGGACGGCTGCGAGGTGGCTGACTGCGGATTGATGGAGACTTGAGGATGGTCCTTGGGGGTCCAACTGAAACAAGAAGGCAAACCGTAAACCCTGGATTTTTTAATTTTCAAAATACAGATAAAAGTGTCTTATCTATTGATTTGAATGTAATATTGAAGCATGAAGAAATAATCCTGGATTTGAATCACAAAGAGTATGACAAGAGTTCCTTCTCCTGATTATTTTGGAAATTAAGTACTTTAATAAGATGGTTAAAATTCTGCATATAACAACTTGACAAATAGTTCTTGACAATGTATATGCTATGAACAAAAGCATGATAGATGGCAACACATACAAAGTACACAAAAACACTTTCACTAGCACATTACACCCTCATTGTAATATCTACTGAGACATGGCCAGTATAACACGGCAAACAGTATTTTCTCATAAACCTACTGAAGTATTTGTGCAATACTTCGATAAATACACTTGCTACATAGTTCCAGATCTTACACTAAACTGATGGGCAAAATCTTACCATATACTGTTTTATGTTTCACAGGGGCAGCTTTCGGTGCATTTTGTAACCTTTCCACATAGGTACTCGGTGTTTTGGTTTTTTCTCTGTAGTGTACACCAACGGCTGGTGAAGGGCTGACAACGCCCTCTGGAAAAGGCAAAAAAGATTAAAAGATATGATCATTACCACATCATTAGCGATGGACAGTATTCTGAAATTCAGTGATGTAGTAAGTGAAAATTCAACACAAGCAGTGTGCTGTGCACAGAATTCACATTCGTCCTTTGGTTTGAAAACCGACTAAATTTAAAATGCTTTGCACTGGCTGAATAGAAAACCATACAAACTGAACATAAGACGACATACTGGTGCGTGTACATGCTGCAATCTCAGACTGCAAAGAGTCACTTTGGACAATCTGGTTGAAAATATATTTCCTCCATCTGATTGGCCCTGTGCAGCAAGTGCGCATTTCTCAAATGTTTTCATAGATTTCAAAATGAAATGCTATGAAGCCTTGATGCTACAGGATCTGTTTATGTTTGTACTGGACGGCTCCTACAACATGAAACTATCATCGGTGTAGTGTAAATATTAACAGTCTGGTTCGCATTTTCTGTAAATTCATGACATTAGGTGTTCAAACAAGACAAATTCAAAGTGAGATTTGGTGGGGGGGGGGGGGGGGGATTGTGTACATGGGGTATAGCAAATATAACCAAAAATGCAAGTGTTCATACAAGTTAGTTTATGCTAAAATTGCTATACACACCCTTGATGCTTCTTATGAAGCTAATGATTTGTTAGGTAAACACAGGGTATTGGTGATATGTTGTACTATAGGCTGACAGTATACTATGGAATTTGCAAGTTGGGGAGTGCCTTTGAGTGCAAAGGAAGATTTTGTATTCAGGGGACAGTTATTACTGTAGACACATACCACTGTCAATTGTTGATGCTTGGGAGGATGATGTTGAACCTGATGACAGATTTATTCAATAAAAGCATTTATCATGAAGTACGAGTGTTTCACCTGCTTATCATTTGTCATGCTCACCAAAACTTCAAGCATTAAACTAAATCTCACGTATGTTGAATGTGCCTCACAAGTTCCATCAAATTAAGGGCATTCAGTTTTGATAATGGACACTTTAAAGAAAGTCATTAAATATGCAAATAAACCATTAATCAGGACGTAATGATAATAAATTTTCAGCATAACCAAAACTAACTCGCAAGTCTGATTAAATACAATGCATTCAGATTTGGCCAAATAAGAGAAAGTCACCAAATATGCAAATGAGTTAGTTATCATATGTCACACTCATCAAGTTTTCAGCGTAATAAAATTCAATTATGACCAACATACCTAGGAAGTCAATGCATAAGTATAGTTATACGGCCCAATGCAATACTTTGAATATGCAAATGAGCTAATAGAAGGTATGTCATGCTCACTGAGCGTTCAATATAAGCTAACCTAAGGGGCAATGGATAATTAAAACGTGTGCATGGTAAACGCAACTAATTGCGTTTGGGCTCAATATGAATGTCATGCTTGTTAAACTTTCAGCATAGATATATATTAGGATGACTAAAGTGCCAAAGAAATCAAATCAAATTCAAAACATTCAGCTTTGATATCTGGCCTAATTGTAGATATTCATTAAAATATGCAAAATAAATAATATGACAGAACCCCATGGCCTGTGAGTGCAAGCGCGCCGTACTAGCGGTATTTGCATGAATGCTGCGGTGTATTCGGCGGCTGTCCTTTCATGAGCGAAGCAAGTGAAAGGACAGCCGAATACACTGCAGCACGAGTGCAAATACCGCTAGTACGGCGCGCTTGCACTCACAGGCCTTGGGGTTCTGTTATTATTACATATGTTCCGTCTTTTATTTGCATCATTTATCGAGAGAATCGACGATTAGTCATGCGTACTACTTGTCTGTTAAAGCTTCAGGGCGAGCCTGCGGAGTTATATAACATTGGCATCACTGTAATGAGGCATCGAATCAGCTTTCACTTTCCATTGGTCAACGCCGCCACACCCTCCATTTTGATTGGCTGAACTATTGTTTACTTGTTTATCAAGGATGACGTAAGAGAAATGTCGGAGGGCTTGAACTCTGCTTGCGATCGCTCACACATACGTAGCAACATGCCATAGATAGCCAAACGAAGAGAACTTTGAACGAGGAACGCTTTTGGTTTTTTTGACATTTTGAGCTTGAAATTCTTCTAAATGATTGATACAAATAACAGTTCGAAGATTTTTACGGGAAATTTAAGAGTAAGATACGGCAAACGCAACTTGTCGAAAGATCAAATTCCAGTGTTCACCGTGGCACACAAGCGCTCTCTGTTATCAATAGCGTGTAGGACACACAAGCACAGAATAAACTGCATGCAAAAGTGACTCTCTATTGTAAACAGGAAATGTCCGGTGAGAAAACTACTGGCAAAAACATCTCTGAAAATGTTAACTGTTTAATTGGCTCCGCTGCGCTCGCAGTTACGTGTGTTTCGATGTATGATGGCCGCCGTACCACGGCGGCCACCGTGTACATCCATGGAGCTAGAAACGGACGTCGCCCGTTGTCAATGTTTTTGCTTCCCTGACAAACAAACTGCTCTTCCGGATTATAAAAATCATCCTCACACTATAATAATCACATGCAATTTTCTTTGTCGTAGATTTTAATCGGTAATGTCATGCATTTTACTATAACGAGCATCGAACCAAAGTGAAACGAAATCTTGTAGACGACATTTTTGTGTTTATAGACATAAATAGTTCCGGGTCAAAATTGGTAAATACTCATTAACATAAAGGAATGGCATAATGTTTGTGGTATTGCACTGCAGTGCAAATACCAGTAGTATGCGCGTGCTTCGATGCAAGTAAACTGTGGTACATATGTAATAATTATAAATATATCATGCTCATTAATTTTTTAACCATAACTTTACATAGGTATGATCATTGTATCTCAGAGGTCTGGCTGAAATTAATGCTTTCAGAGTATTGGTATATGGCCTAATTGAAGAAATGTGTTACATATGCAATTAATAATCAATGAGCCAAGCCCACCAAACTTTCAGTACAGTGAGATCGAAACACAAATTCGTTAATTATGTAAATTACTGTTTATTTTACAGGCCACATCCACTATAATCGCACCAGAGCTAGATCTTCCCAATATTATGCTATGTACCAAACTGTACATCATTTTGACCAATGGCTTTTAAGTTATGACTGGAACAGAATCTCTGGATAGACAAACTGAATGACAAATGCATACATGCACAAATACACACACATACTGTACAAGCACATTGCGGCGACATGGTCACCATTCAAGCCTCCGGCGAAGTGTCCAAAAAAGAACAAAATTACTAATAGTAGAATTTCTTGCACAATCAAAATCTTACAAAAATACAGCCATTGATTTTGATAGGAGCTTCACAGAGATAATTTCCTATTTTCCTCACCTCTGCCTCTGTATGTGCCAGCGTTGGAAAGCTCTTTCAGTCTGTCAGTGTAGGAGATGCCACTTCTCGGAGTGGCATCAGATCTCATTCCCCTGGCAGTCAGCTGTGACATTCTGTCAGTCTCTACTGGCATGGCTGCTGTGAAAGAAAGACATCACAATTACACATCACAAGTAGTGCACATAGAGGTTCCTGGGGAAATTGCTGACCTAGACCCATGGTCTACACCAGTGTCTAAACTGATGTGCCACCGGCTCATGAAAATTCTCTTTGGTTCAATAAATTTTTACATATTGCATGTACTGATATACAGCTTAATCAGGAAATTTCAAGAAAGTCTGTAAATGATGTAAAGGGTTGAGAAATGTCATAAGTTACCAACAGCTGCCTGCAATCGATTGTAATTAAGGCAGAATGTGCCTTGGGGACAGGTGTTCCGACTCTCAAACTTTCACAATTCTTTTCTGATATACCACTTGTGGGGTTCATTTTAAAGCCCTTGGTGTAAGAAAACTTTTCACTGCCTTAGTTTTTTGAAAATCGAAAATTTTATTTTCTCCAGGGATGGCAGCCATTTCGAATTTCAGATATCGGTAAATCTTGGGTAATTTCTTTCTCCAGTACCAAAATTTGCACAGTGACCCCACTTTTATTCTTTATTTTGAAAGAGAACAATTGAATTTTTCATTGAGGAAAGTTTGAGCAAAAGTTTAAGTCTTTTATTTTGACAGTGCATAATACCTTAATATGTATATATTTAAATTTCCTCACACGTTACGTTCATTGTTCACCCTTGTCTTGCATAATATAAACATTTAAGTTAGCACACACTTTTTTACACCAATAACCATACAAACAGTAAAACTGCAATGTTCTTCTAACAATCATATTTTTTGTGCAATTATTAAAGCTAACCTGTGCCGGTTCCTGCTACCCTCTGCAGATCCTGTCGTCTGGCCGCCCGATATCTACGTCTGTAATATCTGGTCTCAGCTTCGCTTGCTTTCTTCATTTCAGCCAGCCTCTCTGTGTAGCTTTTCACAACCCTGCTGGGTTTGCTTTCTGGTGGTGTCTTCTGGGTGCTGGGGATTCTCTTGGTACCTGTCAATCAACATTAAAACAGGCCTTGTAATGACGAACAGACTTTTGAATGATACCTTGCCTGCCATTCAATATTCTTGATACAATAGGCACTGCATTGAAAATGGCACTTGAACTGTGAACTGCAAACTTTGTGTACCGGTATGTCATGCTACCACATTAGAAATATTCATGAGAGCTAAGCGTATATTGCTCGATCTAGATAATACACGACTTCAAACATAAAATACAAGTATGTAGTTTCTTTGAACCACACTGGGGGATCGGACAGAATACAGACCTTTCTCTTTAACCATAGTTTTGAACTTTAGAATTAGATGTCAGAGTGGAAAAGATTTGCTGAAAACAGCCTATCCCACTTTTTTATCATTGATAGACCGAGGTACCTATATCAGGATGGGAGAACAAATACACGTACATGAAACATGAACATTACTCACCATAGAGTCTTTGTTTGGCTTTGACTGATTCTGATGTTCGTTTTGTGGGTGTTGTCTTTAACTCAGCTAACCTCTCGCTGTATGTCTTCACAGCTCTGGGTGATTTCTGTTGTTTTCTGGTCACTTCAGGTCGTTGCACTTTCACTAGCTGTGTGTAGGGCTTCGGTTTGTACACGTATGTATCCTCATCGATCCGTTTTTCCTTCTTCTCCACTGGTTCATTTTCCTTGTTCTCAGAGCCCTCAGGGATCCTGTCAAGTGTCGCTGTCTTTTCCAAGTCAGAGGCCAGTTGTCTTTCTAGATGCCTTGTGTATGCTGTCGCCATGCCTGTAGAGTCTGTGTCAGTAGATCTGTGGATTTCTCCGCTGCGTTCCGGCAGATATGACTCTCTTCCATATGGTTTTGTATCACCTACTCGGTATGTGGATTTTGGAATTTTTCCATATTCTTTGTCTTTCTCACGGCTATCCCGCATTCTGGCATACTCATCCGCATGGACAATGGTTCTGTCATGTTCGTCAAAGGCGCGTTGCAACGGACGCTGCCGTTCCTCGCCCGCAAGTCTGGCTGCTTCACTGTACAGCAGTTTTCTCGCCTTCTTGACTTTCTCAAGCTCTTCTCTCTCCTTGGCTCTGTCTTTTCTGGTGACACTCTCAGTGGTGGGGCCTGGTTGTTTCCTACCAGTGCCCCCTGGACTGTAACTGTGCTGTGTCCTCGATGTAGAAATCGCTGATTCTTTGTGCAGTTCTGGTTTGTCGGACAGAATGTCTCCCATCAACTTGACGGCATCTCTGACTCTCTCACCCACATACTCTTCTTCCCTTGTTCTAGGAATGAAGTGAAGTTTGTAAACAGAGCAATGAGTGGCTACATCAATTTGAAAGCACCAGAGTGATTGGTCACACCATTTTGAAAGGAAAGCGATGATTGGTCACACATGTTTGAAAGCAGGGTAATGATTGGTCAGGCTGCTTTGAAAATTAAACAGTGACTGGTTAAACTGATTTGAACTGGTTGAACATTGCAATGGCTGGGAACAGAGCTCTCACAGTATGGTCATCATTCACAAGATTATCTTTACGGAGGAAATGACGATTAGATAACATAAAACCACAACAAGACTGCTCCTAGATTATGAACATTACCTTTTCAGGTTGTGCCTTGTGTCTTCAGCTTTCTTGATTTCCTTCAAGGATGACATAGGCTGCAAAAAAAATATTAGCTCATCAGCATAACTTAGGTTGTAATAGGACTCAGAAATTATTTGATTTCTTCTATTTGCGTGCAGTGTCTGACAAAACTTTAAATTACAAATATAATCAAAACTAGTCACAGTTTAGTCCCTGAATAATGATAATTGAAATGAAACAGTGATTACACATAATAATAGCAAATACGTTTGGATATGGATTGCACAAAACCAGGCCAAATGCTCTCTCCTTTGAAAGAAGTCATCCGTAATGTAAACTATCGGTATTATTTTCAAACAACCTTCAAAATACAACTGTATGAGTCAATTTTTCATTTAAGCATATTCATTAAAAAGAACAGTGAAATTACGGAAATCTCCAGGCTCAAAATATGGATTATAATATTAAATAGATGACCACCGACCTTGAAGATTTTATATAACTACAGATGGATGCCTTTGTGTGCATGCATATATGATGTTATATGTGATGGTGTTACTGTCTGACACAAACATACCTTGAACTCTTGTTCATCTGGAGGTTTGTACGGCTCCCTCTCAGACTGTCTCCGCTCCTGTAACTGTTTCTTGTATTCGTCCATGTGTTTGGTTTTCTTCTTGGCCATCCACTTCCGGAGCTCTTCCCTGTCTTCCACCGATCTCCGGCTGGGCTGTACGGATGCCAGGCCTGGCTCTTCCTCCTGGGCTCCCGTTTTCTTGGCTGATGGATGGAACATCTCTTTCAGTTCCTGGTTGCTGAGTCGGGTGTACTCCCACAGTTCACCTTCTTGTCTGGAAGTAAAACAAATATCAAACCTGACAATGATTTACCAGTCATATGTCATTGATGGTTTAATTAAAGGGATTTGGTCACCAGTATTTGAAATGGCAAATCATTAACCAGTTCACCCCTAACTCCCTGTAAACAGGTCCACAATCACCATTGATAAAAGTGGGTGTGGGCTGATCCATGATGGTCGAAGGGTTATGCTGTTTGGGATGGGGAGTGCAAAATTAATGAAGTGCCAAAATTGCATGGTGCTCCTAATATTCCTCAATTCGAAATGGCTGACATATGTCCTGCACTGCACAATATATTCAGCCATACCTCTTTTGCCATACAGTATGTGGATCTATCCAAATTTTGCTGAAACCCAGTAGCTTTCAAATAATTGGTGAAAATAAACCTGCCATCATGTCAGCCTCTTTTATTAGAACAGCTGCCCTTCAGGGACAGATTTCACATTAAAGTCATAAATGATATTGAACTTTTATGTTGTACATCCGTATGTATGAAAGTAGACCTGGAGTATTGAAATGAAAGCCCTACTCTGTCTAGACAGGTTTTATTGCAAAGTCAGTGATTTTTTTAAAAACTTGTCAAAAATTATGCAAAAATTATTTAAAAAAATAATGTATGGATGAGGGATCCATGCATGGCATATAGGACTCGGTAAATAATTATTATCTACGTTGAGATTTGAGCTCAAAGTTCAGTCAGGCACCTGAATTTGCATGTGTGTGGGACTCTGCACCTAAATTTGAATGCTAATTTATACAAATTGTATAATATGCACTGTACTGTACAATTCAAACTACATAGGTTACTACATTTAAATGTGTAATAATAGTAAGTAAATATACACTATGAATAGAAATACAATTCAGATTACAAACAACTGAACAACACACATGCATACTTTACAAAATTTATGAGGCCAGTAGCTGTTACTTGTAATGAATTTTTTTTCACTAGTTTGTTGCGTATGTAAACATCAAGTTCTTGTACTTGTTCTATTTGCCCATAGACAGTATAGGGGGAAGATCTTCCCCCCTCTACTGTCTATGATTTCCCAGAGCATGCTAAAACAACTGCTATTCAGCTTGTCAACACAGCATGTATCTGTGTGAAGTGCATTGTTATTGTTTACAATTAAATTGTACTCCAGACTAGAAATATGCACTTGTTAACTATGACAATGCAGTCTGCACATGTACAAGCTAAGTTGACAAGCTGAATACTGGATATCCAAACATGCCCTTAAAAGTAAAACACAAAAACTGTCATTGACATACGAAGCACAAAAATAGTGAAAAAACCATAAAAATTACAGTAACTGGCCCTCTTACGATATCCCAGAATGCTTTATCATAAAGGCATGTTTTAAATGTACACTGGACTGGTGGTACTGACACATATGGACAGAACAATTGGTATATTATAATGACACAGGCTCTGGGAAGAGGGTGATGGGGAACTAGTCAGATGTGTCAGGGCTGTTCAGCTGTGGATAAAAATGTATATATTAACTTACATATATATTTGAGTGAGGGATGAATAAGGGCAAAATGGACTTATTAGGCATGGATGGGGACAAAACAGTGATCAATGAAGGAATTGTGAGCAATAAAAATTCAAAAAGACAAGACAACTGACTAAGAGTAGGTGTATAATACACAATCCATACATGGAAGGTATATTATATATTTATAGTACTCATTTCTACAGTTACATAAGGATGCTTTAAATATCCACTGACACACAAACTTTTTCACATTCTTTAGGGTGGGCAGATTGGGGGTTGGGTAAGTAATATTTTGATGGAATTCTTTCAAAAGGGTATCATGTAGAGATCGTCACTTTTCAGTTCCATGTAGTACAGCAGGGATGTCGATAATACTTCAGGTCCTCTCCCCTACAGTCCTGAAGAGGGCAGTCTACTCTGCTGTATGAACAGATTCACCTGATTGGGGTGTGTGCACGAGGAAACTCCAAATCTGACTTCTGATCCTTTGTACTCAACAATGGGTACAAATTTAGACACAATTTCCTGGCTGATTATGGCAATGAGAGATACTAGTGCATTACGCTCTTTAGCATACAGGAAACTAAAACCATGCATAAAGTTCAAAATAATTAAACTTGAGCAAGCTTACAAGAAATGCAAGCAGTGTGGAGCAACCTTTCATATATTACATGCTTTATTTTTCAAAGCAGCCAGTATCTTGTAAATTTTACGAAAGCAGCACAGCGCAGCAGAGAATAGCACTGCATTTAGGAACAATGACCTGAATATGAAGAGCTTGCTGAAAGGGACAGATATTTGTGGAGCAGTCACACACAACAGAGACACACAGACCATGGAATGTACATTAAGTACCACACAGGCAACACACAACCAACCTGTCTTGGACATGCTGCCTGGCAGCTTGCTTCTGTTCCTCGGTGATTCCGAGCTCCGTTGTATCGACATCCTCATCTGCTATGACTTCGGCAATGATATCGCTGACGCCGCTCAGTCCAGAAATGTGCAACAGGTTCTCGTCTGCCCGAGTTGTGGGCACACTCACGCTTGGTAGACCCTCGCCTTCTTTCGGAGCCCTGTGCCCGTAATAGGGTAGGATGGAAATTTTTGCAACATGATATTTTTTTGAAGCCATAACCCAAAGTAAAACATTTGTCAACAGACACACAACACATGTAACTCTGTGAGAACAGATGACAGAAAAGAAAATTTGACCAAGCTTGTTGCCCGTGCTTTGTGACTATGCTGAAAACCAAGCATGCATTGAAGATGAATATGGTGCAAATAAAATACATTACATTTAAAGCAAACAGAAGTAAAATTTATTGTTTTGTAATGTTTGTGATACAGATTTCTTTGAAGTGGGCCGCATGACTGCATGATTGTATATTTGTGAAGAAGATTGAATCCATTATAATACAGAAGCATTATAAAACTGACTGAACCCCTCCAAGTGTTAGAAGTGAGATGAATGAAACTATGAAGTTGAATACTGATATTACTGGAATTTCATGAATGGACATTACTTGAACTATTATAACCTTGTCAAAAGACAGTTACAATTGTAGTGATTATTATGGGCAGCTTTTGTTTATCTTTTTACCATAAAAACCACGCAAACATCACACAGAAAGCAGGTAATCTTGTCTTTCCATATAAAATGGGTGCCATTAAAAATCCCCTATCCCTATTATCATTTACCTGGCAGAATCTAAACGTCTGCGTTCCTCTCTTCCTTTCTTGACTTCCAGACTGTCTTCCGGTGTGAATTCTTCCTCAGATTCCCGCTTGGATGGTCTGGTGGTGATGTCTATGTCTCCCATTTCCCTGGCGTCTGGTACTGGACTGGGTTTTTTCTCAGCCGGGCTTTCCCTGGACGTGTAGTAGGTCTTTGGTCTGCTCTCATCTTCTGGTGCTATGGCCTCTGCCATTTGATCAACTGTGTGTAACAGCTGTAGGGTACACATGCACTTTATTATACAGGGGTAATCTTGCAATTATTTTCACTGTTATTTCATTATTGTACAGGAAGCAATTTGTAACATTTTGGCAACTAACATAAACTGTGTTTTAGGTTCACTGCGCTTTGCTCAAGCCTGCAAATGTACACTGTGAAATCAGCGTGTATCGCACTCTGCTTATACTGAAACATCCTGCATGGTTGAATATCTATCAATTAGTGTCACTGTACTGTACATACAGCATATCATTTAAGGTAGAATTCGCCTCAGGGACAGATATTCAGACTCTCACACTTTAACAATTGTTTTCTGATATGACACTTGTGGAGGCTCATTGTAAAGCTCTTGGTGTAATAAAACCTTTTACTGGCTTAGTTTTTTGAAATTCGAAAATTTTATTTCTCTTCATTGAGTTAACACAGGGACGGCAGCCATTTTAAGTTAAAAATATTAGTAAATCTTGGATTATTTGTTTCTCTAGCACCGAAATTTGCATGGTGACCTTGATTTTTATTCTTGATTTTGAAAAAGAAGGGTTGAAATATTCCTAAAGGAAAGTTTGAGCAAAAGTTTAAGTCTTTCATGCTCGAGGCGCATACTACCTCAAGTGGTGAAGTCATTTCATGGCACCCATACTTCCTAACTTAAAAATGAGCAATGCTGAATGGTTTGGGGAGTAATAGAATTAAAGCTTGCAGGAAACCGTCACAAAATTTGAACATCTCACTAATGACAAGATGGCTCAGGACGTCTAACCTACAGTATAATTCTTTGCAGTGTAATTTTCATGTTGCATAAACACCCCTATTAGCATCCCACGGGACAAACTTCCAAAGACAGAATATGTAACTTGTTGACATTTCAGGATTTTGATATTACTGTTGAACATCTCCTACTGTCTAAACTTGAACTTTTGATCAAAGCACACCGATCTCATTCTCATGACCTTTTATACAAGTCACTCTGCTGACGAACATTACAGCACTGCAACCAAATATTTCAGTGTCATAAACTAGTGTGTTGAGATTGAAAGTTCAAAACATTACTTTTTCTAACACTGATAAACTTGCATACACGTATCTTCTACTGTCATGTCTCTGTTAATTCTATGGAAGAGTTTATGGCCCCATGGTAAACAAACAGGATTCCTGCCGGATATCTTTCTAATGGTCTTCTCTAAAGAGAATTATCAACGCAATCTAAAATCCTGAATTTACCAGATTGGCGTCTTTGAACTCTCTCTCCATGTTTCTTGCCATTGTGTCAATTGCATTCAACTGGTCATTCATTTCAATCAGTTTCTCAGACATATTGTGCTTGGCTCTGTCTCTCTCTGCATGGCTCATCCTGACCCTGGGCAACATGGCAATGCTGGAAACAGAAGCATGGTAGAAATGACTTTACTTAATAATTTCAAACACAGGCAAAAAATACACAGAAATGTAAAGGATTAGGGACACATAAGGGTAATAGTGCTGGTGAGTGCCTCGTTTTGCTTGCGTGCTTAAAATATCCGCAGAAACAGCTCCAGACTCTTGCTATTGCTTGTCCATTGTGAGTTTACCTGCTCTGAAAACCACAGGTGTTTCCCACTGAATGAGGTGATAAATGCAGAAGTTGTATACAGATGTATGGATGATAGAAACTGAATTATCCTATACTAAACATGCTGAACGTTCAAAATATTTCGAAGAGTTCATTATGTTGATGGCAAATTGTCAAGAAGACTTAGCCAGGGAGGAGGAAGGGAGGAATTTACAAAAGATGTATCTTCCTTCTTGGATGGGGAAATGTTTGATGGGAAAATGGTTGGCCAAAACTAGTGAATGGTCAGTCACATTATCTGACGTCAGACTTAACAGTAAACATAGGAACAACTGGAAGCAACAAAATTGATTGTTAAATTAAAATGCTTTTTGTCAGGTTCACAAACAGAGCAACAGAATCAATGTCATCAGGCCGTCATTGTCACTGATCTGACACTGACCCATATTCACAGACAGAAAAGCTGAAGAAAACTGCTTCAAAGTGTAATAGTACTCACCCTTCTGGTTGTATACCGCCATCTAATATAGACACTGTCAATCCATCAGGACCTGGTTCAGGTAAAGGAGATATCCTGGAATCAACATCTCTGTCTCTCAGTGCCCTGTAGTGTAACTCTGCAATGGTTGGTTCAGTCTCTCCAGGTGATCTCCTTGGAGACCGTCTCTGCTGAGCTGGAACCTTGGCTGCCTCCTCTTTGTCAGGGATGCTCTCCAATATTTTGCTGTCGATGTCCACAACATTGATGAAATCTCTGCCTGTCTTCTCCTGAAAGTGAATGATCCCTGTTATTTATAATTGTGGCAGTATTACAACTGAGAAATTATCAGATGTCACTAGTAGCCAAAAATGACATTTTGAACAATCACTTGATTTTCATGGTCAAGCATCACTTCAATGGAAAATTCAGATTTGGCCCAATCTGGAAGGGAAGTTATTTGTCCTGTTTAGCAGGTGTCATATTTAACATTTTTCTTTGGTCCAGCATTTTTCAATACAAATGTTAAATATAACTTGTGAACATGAAATGTCAGAGATTCACACCCTAAAATAACACTTATGCTGGCACAACCTTAGATTATAAACAAAGCATTTAGAAAATGTTGGTGCTGGTATAAATTCAAGATTTCAAAGTTTTAAATTTCTTGCAAGATTTAATTTTTCAGATAGTAAGTTCATCAAAACCTAAATGCTGTCTGTTTTCATGCAGTTAGTTTGATTTGGCAACATCTGGGACTGCTTTCTGAGTTGAGCTAACTGACAAAAATCCACTGAACGGTTTGATAGAGTCATTAGAAATTAAGCACTTCACATAGATGGCAGGAGTATTCAGTCATTTAATAGTTGGAAAAATTAATTCCTTGGAGACGTATCTAAACAAACCGTTTAAGATACTGGGCTTGAGCCATCCTGTGGTGGTGAAAAGCCTGTGCAGTATCAGACATCTGATAGATGTATATACTGTTCAACACTTACAGCAGTTGGTTGCTGTTCTGGTTCATCTGGTGTGTCAGCTTGCCTCTCTCTGCTTCTACCAAACCGCAAGCTGAAGAAGATATCTGGAGCAATGATGTTGCCATTCTGTGCGATACCAGTGGCAGCCTCGGCATATTGTGAGATTGCACCAGCTGCTGTGGGTTGATCTGGAAACATGAATAACAATATGTGTGTGTAAAACATTGGTTTGTGTTGACAAATAAACAAAATTATTTGTCAGATACACCACAGTGATCATGAGTGAGACCAATTCCAATGGATTGTTTTGTATTTTACAAAGGTTGTCAATTACTGATATACAGGTGTACATTACTTGGTATTGTCAAACGCTCTCAAGATATGCAACACTTCCAGACAAAACTGAGTTACTCTTTCACTTGGGCAGAAACTGAATGTTTCTAATTGTAAAAACCTACATCACTTGTGAAAAATCAGGGTTTGCTCTGGAAAAAAGTAATAGTAGTATTTTTACACACAGATCAGATCTGAAACAGTTTCAAAGTCCAAAGAAATTTGACTCCGATGACATCAATCATTACACAAACCCAAAAAGACAACCTGTGTATCTTACCACTTTTCTCCGGTTCTGCAAAGCGTACATTCTTGTTGGGTTCAAGTCCATTGGTCTCCATGGATGTTGCAACATCTTGCCTTTTGCTGTGATCTCTGGGTTTGGCCTCTTTGTTGCTGATAGCATTGTAGTGTATTTCAGCTGGTGTTGGATATATGGAAATATCTCTCTTCTTTTGTAATTCAGAATCATATGAACCTATTCAGCATGGTAGGATATGGAGAATGTTACACAGCATGCTTATGTATTTTACGCACAGATTATCTAGATTTTATTCATATTATAAAGTGCCTCATATGAGCCGATTACCTCTGTCATCCTCACTTACAGTGTAGCTGAAATACAGTCTCACCATACAACTGGAAACAGGGTTAACCCAAATATTGATGGATGGGCGAAGTTGATGAGGAGGTCAAGTCTAGTATTACATTGGGACCTGATTTGCATAATTGGTGACCTTTGACCCACACCATGAGCTACTCACCTGGTGGGATTACATATCCTCTACCTAGACCTTGCAGGTCATCTTCAGATGCTTCCTCCTGGAAGGAAAAATGCAGGAAGTAGAAATTGAATAAAATTTCCCCAGAAAAATCTTAGCAGCACTATTTTCTTGAATGGCTACACCTTGCCTAGACATTGCTGCTCCATTGTTGTACACAGTACACTACCTAATAGTTTTCTATATAGAAATTAATATGTGGGTGTTCACACATTACTGTTTTTCATCTTCTATCAAAAGTTGTGATGTCACTTTCCCCACTCTGAAAATACCATGAGGTGTTATCCCATCCATCAAATCATGGTGTTCTGTTACATACCTCCTCTTTAGTCTTGGTGGCTGGTCTCTGAGAAACTGGTTCTGTTTTGCTTTTACTCTCACTCTCATCTGCTTTAGGAGACTTCTGTTCCTTCTCCTTCTGTCTTCGTCTTCTGCGCCTGTACCAATGAAAAAACAGCAACACAATGTGTCAGCCAACATGTTGATTCATCTTATGAAAATGTAACAATACAGCAAATAAAGCAAAGAAATATGCTGAAATGCATTAGCACTGATAAAAAGCAGGGTCGGCATTAATTAATGTATGAGTGATAATGTAAGGGTTCATGGATAATAAAAATGTGCTCATAAAAAATAAAACTCATTGCACTTAGGGGAAGGAGGCTAAGCTGTGCTTTGAATTTTGTTTGCAAATTGTCACTACTATGTGTCAAAGTTTTACCATGGAAACCATGTAATATGCATGATACTCAATCACTGTATAGATTCTGTTTTAAACACTTGTTATCAAAAAGCTGTGATCAGTTTAAACTTCCGACAATCTACCAATTCAGTTTGAAGGAACTTTTGCCTGAAAATTTGAATGTCAAACTTTTGCACTTCAAAAGTGTCATTCAGGGGAGGGGAGGGAAAGGGCGGGAGGGAAAGGGAAGGGAAGGGGTGGGTGGGGAGAGGGGCAGGGAGGGAGAGGAGTTAGAATGCAATGAGTTTTGTCTGCCAAGCACATATTTACATTTCCTTCATGGTTCCTATTTCGTTGATATAAACCATACCTTGTTATGTTATTTCTATCTCCTTCAGGTTCAAATGGATCCAGATCAGCATGCAGTAACTGTACAGGTCCCAAGTCATCAGCGTTAGCATAATACTCCTTGCCTGTCTTGTCAGGTGCAATACCTGGCTGTCCAAATGCTAGCTTGGACTGCCAGTCTCTGATGTTGGCGTTCTTGATGTTCTGTTTGTAGATTCCACGGTATTTGGCGAACTCCTTGTGGTACTTCTGCTGTTCGTAGTCGATGATGAGCTCCGGAGGGATCAGCCTAGGGATGCCGTGATATCCGTTGCCGCCGTGACTGCGGAATGGCTTGTAAAAGTCGCCATTCATATGTAGCAGTGGGAATCCATGGCTGTTTGATTCTTGAGGTGCATTCTTTTCAGATGCTGGGGGTGGAGCTTGGTTGTCATCAAGATGTGGGAGGCGAATATTCTCCCGATCTTCACTGGCTTTGTAGTAATGACCAAACAATCCTGATCGGACATAGCCATGGCCAGGGTCTACTTTCAGAAGTGGAACTCCTGCTGGTGGCTCTTGTTGTGGCCCTGGTGCATGCGTATATTTTCCTATCTGAGCCCGGAGTTTTGCCTCCCTATCTTCAACATGCTGCCTCTCATGGGACTGTTCACTCTCATCTGCTACAGAGAAGAATTTCTTTCCGTGAATATTCCCTTTGATTCCGTCTGAGGCATACTGATCCAGTTCCTGCCTAGCTTTGACATCATCCTGGTAGCGTCGGAGTTCAGGTCGGCTGAAGAAATCTTTCCCAGACTGCACATCCGGAGGTGGGTTGCCCCAGGCCTCCCGTTGTATGAAAGGTCTTGCCCTTGGCATGCGGAGATGTTCCTGTGCTTCCGGTGGCAGCCTGAGCAATGGCATGCCATGTTCCAGTACAGGCTCATGATAGGAACGGCTGGAGTACATCTGATCCCTGGGGGTAAACATATCATACCCCGGCATGAACTGTGGTCCCATACTTCCAGGGTAGTATGGGTGTCCACCACCATGGGGCACATCCCTGGTGGGTTCCATTTCTGAAGGATGGGATTGTGGTCCGTACACTCTGATATCTGGTATTTGACCTTCACCCAACAGCTTCAACGTCTGCCCAGTCTGTGTGTCCACATTCATCTGAGTCGGTGCGACTTGTACGTCTACGTGGGCATGTGATGCGTCTTTTGAAGAGCGTCTCCTGCCAGACCTATCTCGTACAGGTTTATCAGATCTGCTCATTCTGTCTGAAGAACTTATATCCAAGTCGTGCGAGTCAAAGTCTGTGGTTCCACTGCTATCCAGTAACTGCATGATATTCTGCTGCTGTGCCTGCGTTGTGGAACCAGAATGACAGAACTAAGTTACTCCATTCGCATAATGAAAATTGTGTACATTTCTCATTTACGATATGATAGATGATGACTGTGTAAAATTATACATGATTAGTATGTTTATTATGTAATACATCCTGCAGTTCATTTGAAGGCCTGGGGTGGTGTTTCTTCTGCCATCAGATCAGTAATCTCAATTCCTTATAGAATACACACGCAAATGAAAGAAACAAACATCAATAACTGCATTATTGATAAATCATCCGCAGTGATTTGATGGGATTTGTTCAACAACCACATCAATCTGTGTATGAAATTTTGTAATGAAATGTCCAGCACACTTTTACCAAGTTTAACAGAATACAGATTTCCTGCATACAAGCTTGACTGATAGAGTGTTTAATAACAACAGTGACACACTGTGGGCTGAAAAACAATGCATATCTATTCTGAATACACTTCAGTGATACGCATGTATTGCATAATCACATCTAAGACATTCCACTGTCTATAGTACTTTCATAACATCTTATGGGGGAAGAATAAAATACTGTGACCTGGAGATTATATTTCAATCATCCTTGGGGCAAGTGAAATGACCATTTGGTCACCATGCTTCTTAACCCTTTAAGGCCATTACTAATATGGATACATGTGACCTGTGCACCCCACTCTAAATTTGCATATCAATACCCCAGCCTCCCAAAACTTTCTCACTCACACAGCAAACTTTCACACTCACTGTATATAGGTAAGTTACACACTGCAAACACACAACTTAGATATGATACTACACCAACATTAAATTCTGAGAACAATATTAACATTTTATTTCTGAGTTAAACATCATTATTTTTCAATATATTACAAAACACCTGAACAGGTGTGTCTTCCATACAGCAAAAGTACAATTACCGGTACATTCTCAGTGCTGCAAAATACTACCATGGTATTCAATGAAACATGTGTTTTTACACAAATACACAGCACACAACTTGCAGCCAAAGATAGTTTCCACTGGGTAACCCTTTGCTGTTTTTCTTTTCAACTTTGAACAATGCCTGCATACTCTTTTTGGCCTTTTAGCATTTGGATCCATTTTTTCACACTTGTGTGAGTGAATGTTGATTACATTGAGACTATTTTCTGTTGCTGGGGTTTGGGGATGGGGACCTCTCCGTTTCCTATTTGTGTACCCTGCGATCAGCTGACTGGACAAATCTAATTTGTAGTTGATACCTGTGTACTTTCTTCTGTGGTCTGGAGTATGTGCAATTTTGTACAGTATGAAAGAATTGACAATCATACGTTGCAGAAAAAAGAAAAACAGATACTTCCAGTATTTCATGTATTTTTTCGAGATTGAATGATAAACTGCCAGCTGATCACTTCTATCTACCCCACCCATATGCCTATTGTATTCTCGTATCACATGGGGAGTAAAAAAAGTTTTCCCACCCCTAGTCTGGTTTTCACCCCCAGGAGGAGAAATTGTTGTCAGCATTCTAACATCTCGAGTGTCGAACCACTTGTAAGCAAAAAGCTTCCCACTCTGTAAAACAACACAATCCCCCTGTTTCATTTTCTGTTTTGTTTTGATTTGCTGTGGAAGACCCTTTCGATTCTGTCGAATCGTACTGGTGACATAAACATCTCTGTCAAGAAGATCAAGTGCAAGCTGTACATTACTGAAAAAATTATCATAATAAATATGATGAGCCATGTTGAAATAACGCTCGGTCAGATTATACACAACTTGGTACCCAAGCCCTCTCTCTGGAGATTCTTTTTTCTATGTGTAGGGAAACATATTGAGAGTGTAGCCAGTTTTAGGGCAAGCAGCGGACCAAATTTTGAAGCCCCATTTCACTGGCTTTCCAGGCATATACTGAATCATGTGAGACCTACCCTTAAACTTACACATGGCCTCATCAATTGCAATTTCCCTGTGAGGATAGTAATGTTCAGGAAAAGTCTTTCTAACGAGATCTACCGATGCTCTGACTTTGTATAAACGGTCTCTCTGGGGGTCCCTTGCATCTGGTTCATTACGTGAGTCACTCAAATGGAGATACTGGCTGATTTTCATGAACCGCTTTCTTGGCATGACCTTGGAAATTCCAGGCACATTCAAACGATCATCACTTGACCAGTAGTGCTTGACTTCAGGGACTTTGTGCATGCCCATGAGAATCAAATTCCAAAGTAGGCCCGGTGCCGTGCCGATTTTATCCCTTGCCGATTTCGTCCCCACACATGCGCAGACTATCCAACATGGTTTCTATTCATAAAACGGCCCCAGACATGTAGCCCCGAATCTTAGCCACTTTCTTCTATCATATGTCAGCCGTTTCGACTTTTGTTGAGAAGCATTCTTATCATAGCCTGTCAAATCGTATACTTGTACCGAAATTCCTGCAGATGAAACAGTATTGGTCGATAATGGGGCGCAAACTGTCAAGATCGCGTACGCATCCGAGGCATGGCCGAGGTAAGTAAATGCATAAATCACGACAATACGCAATATTAACACCTGTTGATTGGTGTTTTCGGCATGAAACAATTAATTGCTTTGATCAATATGTCATAATGGTTATGGCCTACACCTAAGAGCGTGTTCAATGCGCCTGTAGATGACACTGTGTAGGATTTTGCCGACGTACTTGTGAATATGGGTGGCCACTTTTAATGCATTGTTTTTGGCGTTAGCCGTTCAAACCTTTGGTGGGCGGTGGTTCGTTTCAAGTATGATTTTCTTTGAGTACGAAGTATTTGAAAGTGATAATTTATTCCTATGTTGGCGATATAAGTGCTGCAATCTAAGAGAATAATCAGACTGCTATCTGACAATCCATGGTGTACATCGCTCTGAGATTCTTCTGATATCAGCCCTACCTTTGCCTTGTGCTACCACTGCAACTACATTGCCTTGTGCTACTATATACTGCACAGTAAGTGAAGCTACCAACAATTCCCCTTGATTTGTTCACTCAGACATTTTTTGCTAAAGGCTTTTTCAATTTTATCAGTTTCTCAACAATTTTTAACTTACAATTGAAGTTCAGGATTATTTGTTAAAACTATGTTTCAAAATTATTGATTATGTTTAAAATTCAAGAGTAAATTGAATGACAAGTCGATGTTTGGAGGTGCTAAAAATTGCACACTTGTCAAGATAAAGTTATCAGCAACTAAGATGGTCTCATCATACCACCTGTCAGACATGCAAATTTCCTTGGTTACGAACATTAAAAAAAGTCAATACCCTTTCTTTTGCCAACGCAGATGTAACTTATTCCCTTAGTTTCCTTGAAAATATTGTGTATGGCTGTCAAAAATCTATGTCAACAAAATTACAAAATTGCTATCTCCTCCGCGGAAAAGGGGTTGATCTTCTCATTATTCACAGTGAGAAATCAAAGAATTATGATGATCAGAAATATGTTGCCAGAATTTTGAAATATGGACCGAGTTGTTCTGTGTACAGAAGAAATTTGCTTCACTTCAGTGAGTGATCTCCGTGTGTACAGATCATGGAGAATTGTGGGTAGCCTCACTTACTGTGTACTGCTACCGCTGAGACTACATTGTTGCCTTGTGCTATCCAGATTGTGTTACAGGACTACAGTTTATCGCCTTGTTTCCTTGTGTTTTGCTACTAGATTATTTATTGCATATTTGCTATTCGTTTATCAAAATACTTTTTTTGGTGTTCGATCTTTTTTAATCATGAAGGAAGTTTACAATGTATTTGACGTCAAGGATTTTCTTTCTTTACAGCAGCATCCACATATTGATGGCTTGCAGGACGTAGGTGTCACCACCACAGGTGTCTTTGTTGGCACACCAGATAGGGACTTTGTACAAAATTTTGAACATTCGAGAGAGTCACTGGATTGTTGCATCAAATTTAAACTGTAATGTAGGAACTGTTAGAATTTATGACTCTATGTCATCATCTATTGATCAGAATGCAAAGAAGTCATTAGCATGGATGTTGTACCACAACGGTCCTACCATGAAAGTTGTTTGGCCATCTGTCCATAAACAGAATGGTGGGTCTGACTGTGGTTTGTTTGCTGTAGCTAATGCATTTGCACTTTGTGTTGGTGACGATCCAGCAGATATTATCTGGGATCAGGGAAATATGCGTTGTCATTTAAGTAAGTGTCTTGACAAAGGTAACCTTGTCCCTTTTCCAGTAAGGAAAGTACGTCGTGGTAGATGTTTAGCCCCCAAAGTGTTGTCAGTAGAGCTATATTGTCATTGTAGACAGCCTTATGTTAGGGACACACTGATGGATCAGTGTCAAGAATGTAGACGATGGTACCACAGCTCATGTGAGAGTATACCAGAAGATGCATGTTTGACAAAATATCAGTTAATATGTTCTCGTTGTTAGTATACATGTTAGGGCATGATAAATAAACTTGGAATGTTGCTTTTACTGCAGAAATTCGTACAAAAGACTGTCATTACTGGATGAAATAAAATTATATTTTCCTTGTAAACAATATACCAACACTGTTTCATTTTAGTCGCCTCATACATCATGTAACCACAATCTATTGATAGAATAATTAGATATTATTCCCTAATATTTTTCTTCGTTCAGCGAAGGAAAATACGAGTGACGTAATGACCGTGTCACCACGAGTCGAAGACGAGTGGTGACACGGTCATTACGTCACGAGTATTTTCCGAGCTGAACGAAGAAAAATATTAGGGAATAATATACTTATCACATGCACAAGCCAAGAATTCGTTATTTTTTGCAAAATAAAATAAATTTGCATGACGATTCCGCGTTTAAACTTTTGAACTACTTTAGGAATAATATCAGTACGCCGTGAACAAGTTGTCAATCATTTCCAATCGCCCGTCGTGTATGTTAGCGCTCACGTTCGTTCGTGTGTGGAGCAAATGACAGCTCTCGGTCTACACGTAGGCTACCTTCCGCAAAGTTATACTCTATTTCAAAGATAGCATAGTCCTGGAAATTTATCACAGACACGCTATTTTTCGGGAACAAATATCGACTGAATCTCGACGGCGCGAACACTGTAAACGTCGCACCTGACCCTGTTTGCAATGCGTACGGAACCCACGGTATACGCGACCAGCTTCCAGTTCCGCAAATTTTTCACGTAATTCCTTCGGAATATACAGGCGGTACACTCTTGTGTTTACATTGTTCGGATTATTAATGTCGTAGTCTGTGAAAATATCGATTTCATTACATGACTTTTGATCGTGGGAGAAACATCGGCCGCCATGTTGTTTGTTTACATATTTACGAGCGCACCGAAGATCGACAAAAAAAAAGGTCCGACGCACCAAAATTGATGACATAGACGCGGGTTGTCGTGACGTAGAACGACCAGAGAATAAATCCCGTATTTTTTGTTCGGAGACGACAAACTTGGCTTGTGCATGTGATAAAAGATGGAAGTATGACAATGCAAAGATAAATTGATTAAGTACTCTTTTAGAATATTGTATTGTTGCATTGCAATTGAAGACAATAAAGGCATACTCATACCTAACACTTTCCTATTTAGCATGAATTATTCACAAGGTGTGAATTCACATGGATCTTTGAAAATTACCCCCAAAATATGTTCATAGCTCCATTCCACATATGTTATTTGCCAAAAAAATCTAAATATTTTTTGTTTGCTTTGATTTGTTTGAAAACTTATTAGGAGTATGCCATTAGAAACATAAGAGAATTTAATTTCTAGGGACCCCTTGAGTTTCAAATGGTCACTCACTCATAAAAGGCAGTGATTCAGTTACTCACCGGCCTTTGGCAAATGGCCAGTGTTTTTGCAAAATGTCCTAAAGTTTTTTTTGTAATTTCTGACAAATGGCTGAAAAAAATTGTCACAAACCAACTTCAATCGGCCCTTGAAGCACAGTTAAAGCTGGTTCCACACTTGCGTAAAAATTATTCAAAGTGGCAACAAGATTTTTGATTTGGCTAATGAGTTGGATAATCATTTTGGTGATCTAGGGGAGCCCTACAGTTTATGCGAATGCAGTAAACTAAATGATACTGACAGTTTCATGTTGGCATAATTTGACACAACGCTAGTGGTCTATTATAGACTTACCTCTAATGCACTCACCAGACTTGCCTATTTAACACCAAATATGGTACCAAGTCATGATGACACACAATGACACTGTACTGTTTATTTTATTGAAATACTTTACCTCCCCCAAAATGTATTTTGTCCCCATTTAAACCTACTATGGGTCACCGTGTCCTCATGCTAGCAAAACCTGGGTGAAACACTGCTTAATTATGGTATAATAGGGGATAAATAATTACAGTAAGAAAAAATGAATATTAATTAATCTTATGAACATTAATGAATGCAAAAATGTCCCCCCAATTATCCCCCCAAATTTTTGGCGTGAACTTGGATTTTGAGTCGAGGGTCGAAATCGGCAACTGCAGAACCGAAATCGGCAGCTATAGCAGTTCCATGTTTCAAGTAAATAACATCGATTGATGCACTTCCCCAAACTTATAATACATTTTTAACTAATTTAGACACATAAAATTGACCGCCTGATAGATTGTACAAAAGAAATTTTTGGCGTGAACTTGGATTTTTGAGTCGAGGGTCAAATCGTTAACTGCAGAACCGAAATCGGCAGCTATAGCAGTTCTATGTTCATAGTAAATTCCCGGAGTAAATTACACCGATTGATGCACTTTTCCAAACTTACAATATATTTTCAACTTATTTAGACACATAAAATTGACCACCGGATTGATTGTACGAAAGAATTTTAGCGTGAACTTTGATTTTCAGTCGAGTGTCGAAATCGGCAACTGCAGAATCGAAATCGGCAGCTATAGCAGTTCTATGTTCCAAGTAAATTACATCGATTGATGCACTTTCCCACCCAAACTTATAATACATTTTCAACTAATGTAGACACATAAAAATGACCACCGGATAGATTATATACGAAAGAAATTTTAGCGTGAACTTCGTTTTTCAGTCGAGGGTCGAAATCGGCAACTCGGCAGCTATAGCAGTTCTATGTTCCAAGTAAATTCCCGGAGTAAATTACACCGATTGATCCAAACTTATTTACATTTTCAACTTATTTAGACACATAAAAGTGACCACCTGATAGATTATACGGAAGAAATTTTAGCGTGAACTTGGATATTGAGTCGAGAGTCAAAATCGGCAACTGCAGAACCGAAATCGGCAGAAATTTTAGCGTGAACTTGAATTTTGCGTCGAGGGTCGAAATCGGCAACAGAACCGAAATCGGCAGCTATAGCTGCCGATCTTATCTCAGTGAAGCCCTGTTGGATAGTCTGCGCATGCGCGAGGGACGAAATCGGCAAGGGATAAAATCGGCATGGCACCGGAGTTCGGTTGCGTCTGTAGCATACCACTCTGAGTCACGGCGACCGGCTTGCTCTTGCTTGAATTCTGCATAGGCATTTGTTTCCCGCACCAACAGCTCAACAAAATCTTCAGTTAGAAAAAGTTCAAAAAAATCAATCGGCTGCTTTGAAAAGTCCAAGTTGTGAGTCGGACCGGAGAATTCATCGTCAAAAGCAGGAACGGTAGTTTCCTCGGTGTCGGATGTCCACAATAAATCAGCCGCGTCGGTCGTCTCACTTTCATCGGTGACGTCTGCGTCAGCTATCAACAGCTGAACCAGCTCAGCGGGATCGATGTCGCTCTCATCATCACGGCCTTGGACATTTAATTCATGCTGTAAGACAGCTTCGGTGATTTCTTCAGCCGTGAAACCTTCAAATTCAGTGTCTGAGTCCGAATCACTGAAAAACTCTCTCAGAATATCTGCTGCGCTGACTTGATCGGTACGTCGATCTCGCTCACTGATGTCTGGCGTAGCCGCTGTTCCGGGTGGTGTATCGCCGACGTCCAATGTTGTGATTTCTTGACTGACAGCAGTCATGGTAATCGATACCAAAGAACACACAATTCAAAGAAGCCGACAGGAAATTATCTCAGAGAACTATTTGTAAAAGTACTGTTATGGAAATGAGTCACAAAGTTTACAGTTCAAGAGTTCAGGCCACCATGCATGCAGACGTCTGAGATGCTAATTGTTTACAAATGGGCGCTACATCGCCCGCGAAAAAAACTTTCCTGCCGTAAATCATTATGCCCATATATGGTCTTTTGACTGTGGTCATGTTGCTCAGTAACTGAATTTTCCCGCCTTGAAAAGTGAAACACCCAATAGCTTTTAGGAAATGTGTAATTAGTGTTTTGATTGACGTACACAGAAGGGCCTTTTTATTCCGCATCGGGATTTGGACTCATGGTGGCGCTGTGCCGTTTGATTCCGCTATGGGATTCAGAGTAGGGACAATAGGCAGGCCGTATTTTTCCGCACTGGGCGTTAAAGGGTTAAAACAGTATTTATCGACCTTTCCACAGTCACAAGCCAATTTTTAGGGACTGTGGTAGAGCAAATACATAACATATAATCTTGGTACATAGTGATTTTTGGCAGTCCATTAATTTTCTTTTCCTTAAATACTGTCACTTCTCATTCAAAGGAACATGTACATACCGCCATAATCTTCTTCAGTTCAAAGCGGACCATTTTTCTGATGTCACCTGATGGTGAGCCAGCCGCATGGCCTTGCCTTCTCTTTGCTATCTCCACTTCTTCAACAGTTCTCATGTGTGGACTGTAATATACGAATACAACATTGCTGCAAACATTTTTGTGTATATAAACGCGGCACTGCAAAAGTTCATGACGAAGTTTTGGGTGTCTTGTGTATTAGACATCATACGATGAGAGAATATTGTCAATTTTAGAAGAAGATATAAACTTGTACTTCTACACACTGACTGACAATCTATTTCTTTCAAAAAACGTCAATTAAATGAAGTATGATAAACTTCCATAGAATGTAGCAAAGTTGGCTCAACAAAGGATGTCATTTAAACCTCTGGACTAAATATTTTTCTCAGGAATCAAAGGTAGGCAAAATGTCAAAGAATGTGTTGAAATGACCTATGTGAGTAGATTGATGGGATTGGTTTACTTACTCTGGCTCTGAGAAAGCTGAGCGACTGATGTCTTCGTCATTCATTGAACTCACAGATACTGCACTGGTGCTACTGCTACTGAAATCATCTTCAACTACTCTCCCTTGAGCATCTCTGTGAAGATTAACAAATGGATTGTACATTTGTGCACAAGTCTATGCTGTTGAGAATGGGTAAATATTTAAGTACTGGTATATGTACACATGACATTGTGAGAGTGTTTATGCACTTACTGTTGTGCATTTATATGGTGTAAATGTATGTATGCATGCATGTACATGTATGTATATATGTATATGGTATATGTGTGTATCTATGTATGTATGTATGTGTATGTATGCATGCATGTACATGTATATATGTATGTATATGTATGTATGTATGTAGGTAGGTAGGTAGGTAGGTATGCATGTACATTTATATATGTATGTATGTATATGTATGTATGTAGGTAGGTAGGTATGTAGGTAGGTAGGTACATGCATGTACATTTATATATGTATGTATACACATGTATGTATGTATGTAATATACTATGGATGAACGTATGCGTTCTTCGATATATCTTTTGTATATGTGTGTATATTGAATTAAATATGCATATCATACCAGTATCACACAAGTATGTGAGTGCGTGCATGTGCTTGTGAATACTGGTATCTGTGTGTACAGTATATGGGTGGCGTATGTGGTGCACTTCTTTCTTCCTGAATCTGACAACCACCTCATCACCAGGCCTTGGTACAATGTAACAGTGCATACCATACAACCCACAGTACAACCTATACCAAAGGTTACTTCTCATGCGACCGTACTACAAACCCCTGACATGTTTTACATGTCAGCAATATTGTTCCCTTCATCATATACTGTGCTTGATTGCCTTCCAGCCCTGTGACAACAGCATGCATACCAATCTACAATACCCATGGCCATCAGGGTATACATGTATGTACGATATTTCAAAACTGACTTACTACATATATGTACCAATCAAGACTACCCCATATCTTTTAACCCTTTCACCCCATTTTTGAGTATACTGATCCAATGTCATTGAAGGAATTGGAAGCAAAATGGAAGTGAATGGGTTAAAATCATGGAGATGAAAATTCCGCAAATCTGTAGTTTCTAAAAGTTGTTGTTGTTGTTGTTGTTGTTTGGGGAAATACTTTCTGGGAAGAATTTCCTGAAAAGGCTGTAAAAAACACTAAAAAATAAAAAAACAGAAAATGTGACGTGTTTATTGATGTTTTTCACTATTGTGTTTGGCTATCCTCACTGTGTGTTGGAAATATGACTACTGAGTACAGAATACTTGCCTCGAGACAACACTAAAGAAAGTGTGAGATGTTTGGACTCTCAAACTTTTACAATAGCTTTCTGGTTTTAGCTGCCACTTGTGGGGGCTCATTTTGAAGCACTTGAAGTGAGTAAAGTTTGAGCAAAAGTTAAGGTCACACTTTTCTGAAAATCAGGTACCCTGTACATGTATTTTATTTTTCTCCGGAGAGCTATACAGGGATGGTGGTCATATTGGATTTCAAACACCCGTAAATGTTAGGTAATTTGTTTCTCTACAACCAAACTTTGCACGGTGACCCCTATTCTTAATTTATGAATAGAATAGCTGAAAGTTTCCTTGAAGAAAGTTTGAGCAAAAGTTTAGGTCCTTCACTTTTGAGATACACACCACCTTAAGTCCTATCATGCATCTAGCATACCTTTCCTTGAATGTAGGATGATCAAAGCAGAATGGTTGTCTTCTTACAAAAAATAATACATTTGAAAAAACATAATGATAACTTGACAACTATTTTAGCATGCAATTCAAAGAAGCAGTATTACAAATTTTGAGAATTTATAACCTCAGATCTCACCACAATTCCTTTACTTTTCTTGTAAATTATCTGCATGCTGACCTCTAAAGCAAGACATTATTTCACAAGTCATCGTTGATGACACAGTCCCCACTTGTTAATGGGTACTTTGATTACATGTCCTCAGAGAGGATAGAGTCCTCTTCATTAATTAGGTCTGTGATAAAAATACTTTGATACAGATAGCGCTCAATGGCCAAGAATGACCTACATACAAGAAAGACCTACATATGTATGACATAGGTTAATGTCCTTGTACCAACTTTGAATAAAATCGGTTGAGATATGCCTGAGTATTATGGCTCTGTACATGAAAAAATCGTAACAAAATGGCCGCACGGCAGCCATATTGGATCGTATCACATAACAAATTGACATGCATATGTATGACAGTAGTCAATCTCCTTGTACCAACTTTGAATAAATTCGCTTGATACATGTCTGAGTATTATGGCTCTGTACATGAAAACATCATAATAAAATGGCTGCCTAGCGGCCATATTGGATCGTATCACAAAACAAATAGACGTACATATGTATGACATAGGTCAATGTCCTTGTACCAACTTGGAATAAAATCGGTTGAGATATGCCTGAGTTTTGGCTCTATACATGAAAAAATTGTAATAAAATGGCCGCCTGGCGGCCATATTGGATCGTATCACAAAACAAATCGACATGCATATCTATGACATTGGTCAATGTCCTTGTACCAACTTTGAATAAAATTGGTTGAAACATGTCTGAGTTATGGCTCTGTACATGAAAAAATTGTAATAAAATGGGCGCCTGGCGGCCATATTGGATCGTATCACAAAACAAATTTACATGCATATCTATGACATTGGTCAATGTCCTTGTACCAACTTTGAATAAAATTGGTTGAAACATGTCTGAGTTATGGCTCTGTACACATGAAAAAATTGTAATAAAATGGCCGCCTGGCGGCCATATTGGATCGTATCACAAAACAAATCGACATGCATATCTATGACACTGGTCAATGTCCTTGTACCAACTTTGAATAAAATCAGTTGAAACATGTCTGAGTTATGGCTCTGTACATGAAAATATCGTAATAAAATGGCCGCCTGGCGGCCATATTGGATCGTATCACAAAACAAATCGACGTGCATCTGTATGACATATGAAGTAATCCTTGTACCAAGTTGAAAAGAAATCGCTCCTTGCATCTCTGAGATATCTGCGTGAACGGACGGACGCACGGACGGACGCACACACGCACGCACGCACGCACGCACGGACGCACGCACGGACATGACCAAACCTATAAGTCCCCCCGGACGGTGTCCGTGGGGACTAATAAAGAAGATGTCGACTTCAAATAAATGATTACTGATAAGCCGCCTCCACTGTACCACACTTAACCAACTTAGGGATGCTTACACCGAACGGTATATCAACACTTACCCTGTTCTACCGTCAGAGGTGGCGAATGACAGTTTCCTCGGGTCGACTTGGGAGTCTAATGGTTCACTGAACAGTGGAGTAACTCTACTCAGCGCATCATCGGGTGTTGCACTTCTCCTCAGCTGAAATGCAATCATCCAACGGAATTTGTGAAAACATTTAAAACATCCCCTTTTTTCCCTCAAGAAATACATTAATCACATATATTTTGTTTCTCGCTCAATACAAGTTTAACTTGTTGAAGGAAAAATTATTTTCCCAGTTTAAAAAATGGTCCCAATAGGAGTTGTTACATTTGTATGCAAGAGTCAGTCCTGATACATTCCGAGAATAAATTTTTCAACCTTAGGACAACTCCCTTTTTACGGCATACAGGAATTCCAAAGATTTTTACAGACAGAAAAGCAACTACTGTACAAAAACAGTTTTTCATTCTGTCATACTGGAGCTTGATGGGTCATTACTGACCTACTGTGGTACTTGTGAAGATCACATAATCTTACGAAAAAATGAGAATCACATTTCCCAAAATTTCATTGACTAAGTTTCAACAAAAAGAAATGAGGCATTAATCCTGAGATCAGATCAATGTACGCTAAATTTAGGGGATTAAATGCTGTGACTGAATTTTTGGCAAGTACACATTTTCCCTTGATTCAGGAACTACAAAGAACATGGACAGTTTGAAAGAGTAACAGAAATCTTGGTATTGACTGACAACACTTTTAATTGAACACATACTGGTTATGTTGGCATTAAAGCAAATTAAACACAGCTACGTAGGTGTGAAATCACTTTGTACCTGATCTGCCTGAGTTGGAAATGGTGATGAAGCGGTCGGAAGTGGACTGACTGCAGTGATATCTTCAGTGATGTCAGTCTCGGCGGGTGATCTGCTTCTCGTAAACGGAGATTCCATTCTTTCTTCAGCCGGGAAGTCCAAATGTCTCTTCGCTCTCTGCACTTGAATTTTCTCTCTCCTTGATTCTCCCATCACATGTGCTGTTTCTGTGATCTCCACATGTTTCTCGTCTGTCTTGGCTTTCTTTTTTTTCTTCTTCTTGGTTGTGTCTTTCTTCTTGTCCCGTTTCTTCTTTTCCTTCTGCTCTCGTCGGCTGGCCTTGGCCTTGGCTTTGGCCACGGCTGCATCTTCTGGGCTGATTGTGATATCCGTGTCTTCTTCCAGGATTGCTGGTGTCCGTTTCCTGGCATCGTTGCTGATTGGCGGGAGATATTTGTTGTCAGTCAGCCACAGGCAGTTGTGTACAAGCTGCAGAGGTAGGTTGACTCTCATGACACCTATTCCACTGTCTGGGACGGACGATGCACTCTGCTTTCGCTGCATCATCATGTGGTGTTTCCCGGTCCATCTCGTCAGCCATTCCATCAACTGACTCACATCGTCGTATTTTGGGTCTAGATTAACATTGATGTTTGCGTAAGGACTGAATCCATGGGACAGTCCCGCATTGACAAAGACTTCGCTTCCCGTTCCAACCACATCAGTCAAACTGGAGCTCCTTCGCCGTAATGTATCTCTCCGTATGCTTGTTATGTCAGTTGGCAGAGATTCAACCGACGGCTGTCTCCTGACAGGAAAGCCAGCACCCTTTGCATTTTCTCCACTGTACGTCCTCTTCAGTGCTTTGTCAGGATCGATACTTCCCTGGCTGCCGTATCTCTTGTGAACAACTTGCAAGACCGGTTTGTTTTTCTGCACTAAGGATTCTGAGTACGATCGACTTCTGAAAAGTCCACCAATATGACGTTTTGGGGACGGACTCCTTGCATCTTGGTCCTTGGACTTGCGGATTTCAATGAAATCTTGCTTCATGCGAGGTGAGATGTCCTGGTAGCTCTGACTCCTAGACAGCACGGGGGACTGTGGGCTGATGCCGTGACGCTTGTGAAAGCTCTTCATGACTTTGTGCGGCACAGATGTCAGCTCCTGCTGTTTGATTTCCTCGCTGTACGGCAGCAACAGAGGAAGGATGTCTTTCAAATCAGTGGTGTTGATCTGCGCCGATGTCTGCTTGTTGAAAGAGACCAGAAAGAAAGTGTCCAAAAACTCAAGAAAGAGTTCACTCCTTTCAAACTCTCTTGAACCAACAATTGGAAACCCTGCCGAGGTTTGACCTTTCCCGACAAAAATTTGCGTTTCTAACTTTCTGTATCTTTGGTTCATCAACTCTATATCTCTCTGTTTATCTGCACATCTCTGATCAAAGTATCCCATCAGTGGCTCTGGTTGTGGAGGTAGTTTTCTCTTCCCTTTCTTGGACTGTTTGCCATCGTCCATACTCCTTGAAGCCGTTGAGGGCGATGCGATGAAGGTAGATTTCATAACCTCGACCAGTCTTTGGTATTTCTCCTCCACAGCCGGGGAGATGATATCAGCGTGGTAGAAGTGTTCGGCTAAGATACTGGCTGTGTTCTTGTTCCTCGGTAGCTCTGAGATCAGAGTCAGCACAATATCCTGCATCTCTGCCTCCAGGTCTAGGTACTGGGTGAAGGGCAGCAGGCAAAGTGCCCATTTCAGCGCTTCCAACAGTAGATCTAGACTTTCTCCCGACTCTGGTGTTTCATGAGTCTGTGAAGACACCAGAGAGAGAGCACAGGTTACATGTATGTTTAAAGAGATAGCTCGATCGAGATCTTGAACAAGATATGCCAAGACAAAGCTATGCTGATTATATACACTAGCATTCATTGATACAGGAGTCAGCCGGCTAGCCATGGGACATTACAATTACAAATGCAGTGACATATATGAAAACAATGTTACGCACAATGTACTGGACTGAACATGGATAAATATACAAAGGCTATGGTAAGTTGGTACACGGCCCCTCTATTGTGATAGAGGGACTGTGGTTGGTATAGTTTGACTGTCCCTTTTAACTTCTGTTTCCTGTTTCAATGGAAAATCAAATGGTCTTGACCCTTGTACAATCTGACACAAACTTGACTTTGAAGTAACAGCACTGGCCTTTGAATAGCTTTCGCTCAACACTGGCTCACAACCATACCGTACATGTATACGTACATCATTTGCTATTGTTAATGTTTTACAGACATTGTATTACTTTGCATCACATTTCATTTCATCTTCCCATCATATCACATCTATGTTCCCTAGTGAAACTGATTCAATGAAATGAGGGTTTTTACACATTGCGGTCAATTTGTGAGAAATAGTGACAACATTCTGAGGAACACCTATCGGTAATTTTACTTGAACACTATCAACACTCTGCTTACAAGAATACCAACTCACTTTGTACTCTGTAGATTTCTCCCTGCTGGCCTGGTACTTTCTGGCACAGGTACAGAATTTATCCCTGACATGAAGTAGCCATGTGATCGAACACAGATCTCGGAAACAGTTGAGGATCTGAGCGACAGATTCAGCTGACGTCCGGCTCCCTCTGGTGGCTTGCAACAAGTCGACTGGGTACTTGGTGTGAGCGGCCAACGTATGGGGTACTTCCACAATGAAAGATACATCATCATCCCTCTGTTGATGAAAATAAAACATTAAGACATACTATAACAGACCATTCTTGATTTAGCAAAACTTTGACAGCTCTCAACAATCCAAATGTACTGTTGAAAGAGCAAAAGCCTTGCTTTGAAAACTGAAATTCACCACATTATAGAACCAAGGATGGCAGTATGCTGCTCATAACAGCAGGAATGACTGCTGTAGTAGCAATACAATATATTCACATCCACCTTACAATAAATAGGCATGTCTTCAAGTCTCAGTATTGATGCATATGATAGAAATGATCCCTAAAAGTATGAAATATCTTGAAATAAATTATTCTATAATAAATAGAATTTTTCAGACTTGAACGATGTACTGCAGGTTGCTTACCTGGGCAGCAATCTCTGTATCTTGGAGGTGAATCAGCTGTTCCACATACCACTTGGTACAGGCCAATGTACAGTTTGATGCATTGAGCACCAGTAGCATTAGCTGTATGGTGTTAGCAATGTCATGGCGTGACTGCCTCTCCTCCACCACATCTTCTGTTTCCTCAGTCTTGCAATGGGGGAAAAAGAATGAAAGTTGATCTATTAACTTTGGAACATAAAGAATGTAATTTGACAGAAAAGATGGGAGTATGAAAAAACATGGTGCATGTTGTGAAATCATGGTTAGTTTTAGTACAAGGCATAAAATTTTACATTTCCCATTGACATGGAAAATATTGACAGGTGTTTTGGCCATTGTAAAATGCTTCACAGCTGAAAGATGTAACCGTAATTATGTTTTCTTTCAAAGATGCCACTAAAACCTTCAAATGTTAGGAACTGGGCATGAAACTCTTACAATATTCAAGACAGTGGAACAATTTTGATTTGAATTCCGTCTACTCTAGCATTCAGTTGAGTCT
Organism: Ptychodera flava; assembly: GCF_041260155.1. NCBI lineage: Eukaryota > Metazoa > Hemichordata > Enteropneusta > Ptychoderidae > Ptychodera > Ptychodera flava. Next base: position 37,274,572 of record NC_091935.1, read on the forward strand.
GGCTCATCGCATTTGGGAATGATACCAATTGGCATCAGCTTCATACTAGAAAAAAAACGTATGCTGAGTAAAAGACTGGGAAGGGGAGACGGAATTACACTGTATTGGCAGCAACTGGTAAAATGAAATGCAAATACGTGAGTTGTTATTGAACTGGTCAAATGTTTCAAGGAATAAACCAGTACAGTAACACTGCTTTGTGGATACGTAACTTGACAGTTTGTTAAAAGGAGCAGAATTGATTGTAGAGACAACTTAACAACATGTATTGGCTTCACAAGATTAAGTTTAGCATAAGTTACTCACTATTTTCAATTGATGGGAAGTATCGAAATTAATGTAGCATGTTCGTCAATTAATCACAATGCATATCAAAAAATCTCAACACCACATTGAATAGTTTAACTTTTGCAAAGATTTCACTGGTGTTTTTGTGAAATAAATGAATAACCCTCTAATAAACTCATAATTTTTTTTTCATAGGCCCTGACTGAAAGAGCTCCATCATGGTACTTCAAAGACACAGCGGCTGATGGGCAGACAGACATACAGAAGTGTGTGTGAACACATCAATATGTATATGAACCGATCTCAATTCAATACTTTGTCCCATAGAAACTAACAAACAAATTCATAACAAATACTTTTACAATTAAATACATTAATAGATATATGATGTGTATGATACCATGCAATCAGATAGATTGTGTTATAATTTTATCTTCCATTAAATCTATAAGCTCTATCATCTTTGCATTTACTGTACTTTGAATAAATTGCTTTTCTTAACATTATCAATTACATTTTATTAATTTTTTTGTTTGAAGCAATCACTGTAGAGTCAATCCATTACAAGACTGGATTACAAACAATCTTACTTTTAATGATTAGGAGATGTGAATGAATGTTAAAATGTAATATCTACTCTGGGGTAGAGATTGTCAAGCCTTTGTTTTTCAAGTTTAGTACCTTCTTTTACAAATGAACCACATTTGATCTAAACATTCAAGTGCATCTACATTTCATTGTAATTGCAGGAATGGTAAAATTCTAACAAAAAATATCTGGGGTAGACTTCCAAAATTTTGCTTTAATTATATATATATGTCTTTTTAACATTAACAAACTTTTATATCTACTATACTGTAACTGTTAAATCATCATATTTGCTGCTGTAAAAAATTCATCATCATTCTAACACTGTCTCGATACACTGACGAATTTCTTGTGCGATGTTCAAGGGCAAAGTGGTTCTTTCTACACTCACACTACATCCCTGATCAAAACCAATGACTTTGCAATGGTTTACTTCACACTGGGGCAAGATATCTCATTTTGCCGCAGAGCTTACAAGACAGGTACTGCAAGCTTTAGAGCTAGAATTGTTTCCATAGGTTGCCTGAACACCGGGCCTATGAGACATCTCCAATGCATGACAAGATATAGAGAACAACTGAAACAAGCAAAAGACTAGGTTTTCATAGTATTTACAAATAAAAATGATGGTATGAAATAAAATGCTCCACTTTTGCAAATGAAATGTATACATCAATGATGGCCTAATGAACAAAGTAAACAAATCAGCTCAATTGTATACACATGTACATGCTGTAATTTAAGAGTTCAGGTAAGTACACATATAACAAAAGAACAATTCTGTATACTTTTCCGCTCTGTTCTTTTGTAAAGTTGGCGTCAAAAGGTTGGAACTTTGGGCCACTGTGATTCTGTATATCTATCTGACAAAAAATCCTTTCCTGCAAAAGATGTCCTCCTTGACTGGGATTGAAAATTTCTGCCATACAGCCAGTATTTCCCTTTGCATCAGGAACTGTAGATAATAAAGATGTGCCACTCCACAAAGTATTCCTTCCTTGCGGTATGGAAATGCGAGGATGATGATAAGTTGCATTTTGACAAACTTGAATTTCTCTATAGGTTAATGTATTTCCCTTTATCAACAATTTTTTTTCTGATCATACAAAATGATATCTAACATTTAAAACTGTCATGTGAAAATTCTTGATAGGGTCTAATTTTGAACATGTTTCCATAGAAACAGCGAATCAGTAAATTGACTTTACATATGAAATCTCAAAACCAGATATCACAGTGTAAAATAATGATCATGCTTTGTGTTTTTCTTTATTCTACAGATTTGCTGTGGGTAGGTTTATTATTTCAGTTTAAAAAGATTCCCACACTGAAAAGTGGAATTTTGTCGAGCGTCAACAAATCTTGATTATCCACAGTGCCTCTTTGATATGATGTAAGGTTAAAGGTCATGATGTTAATACTGTATTCTAGACATTGTCAGCTATAATTGCAACAAAAGGTAAATGGTTAATGCAAAAATAAAATTATGATTTCTTGAAGTCAGCCAGTATTTTGTGCATGCCACCTTGCACAGGGTGCTGTACTTGATGACGGTTAACTGTGCATACCGCATGTATACATGCACGAAACATGCATTGTTTTCAGATTGGGAAGCGTCTACAAACCTTGATCTGGTACAGTTTGTTCTGAGTATGTGTACCATTAACAAAAGCCTGAATTCTGGCCTGTTTGCAATAAATAACATTGTCAGGTCATTGTTAGTCCACAACACACACCACACCTCGTTGCATGGTTAGAGGGCGGCACAAACCAGGACCTCCACTCCATTTCTTAACCTTTGCATTAGTGGACAGGAATTGCTGTGTACCTTAACATTGTGCAAGTTTTGCTGCAGTCACAAAAAACCCAAGAAGTTCACCCACTGTTGATGACATATTCGAACTGCATGTGACGTAGTAGTCGCACACTGCCTGATCAAGGCCTGCACATCTCTGTATTGCACTCTTTTCTGGTAGAAACACTCACAATAATGCCGGTATAATCAGTGAGTCAAACACGGAATTCCATTGGACCATGGTACAAACAAACCCACAGGCACAAACACACATAGAAATATGTGTGCTTCCATAAGTGCTTGTACACATGTGGGTTTGTTTCTGCCACAATAATGTGATTTCTGAGTCTACAGAACACATCCATCCTTTTTATTTTGGAGTAGAACCATTATCATGATACACTAGTCATATCTATGATGACAGAAGCCATTTTCTGTCGGTGTCGCCTTTTGTATGTCTTATACTGCATCCTGTGAGCATGTCCCTGATTGGCAGCTTCATCCCAATATGGCTAGACAGGTGTTTGAACAGCCAATGAGTACACACCCCATGCAAAGTCAAAGGTCACCAGTTACTGGTGCGTTCCCATTGTGCAAAGGGTACATTGCTGTTAGGACACATTTAAGAGTTCTTTGTCTCCTTGGATTTGAAGAATTCCAAAAAACTCCATCGGCATGCAGCCTACTTTCTCTTTCCCCTGAACCTGACCACATGCAGACCATAGATCTATGCAATATTGTGACTGAGAAGTTCATTTCAGAGATAATAGCTGCAACTTTTGATCACGTTTTCATTATTTTATTCCAGACAAGATATATTTTGTTTTTCTCTCATAGAATACTGAAATAGAGAGCACTGGCCTTGTCAACACAATGTCATGAATACAACATAAAATGTTACTGTTGACAAATGAACACTAACAGAGACTAACATTCAGTTGCGGTATGCAGGCCGTGTTGATAAGCTGGATACTAGGTATTTATCAACACACTCTGTGTTGACATGCGTAATACTAGGTATTTCAGTATGATTTGGGGAGTAGAAAGTCAAGTCTAGTATTTTACAGATATAACGAAAATATGTCAAAAGTTACAGCTAGAGGAGCGTTAATATTTAGGAAAGTGGACATATCCTGCAAAAGTCGCCTTCCCTTGTCAAATGGCTTCACTAATTGTGTCGAAACTTGGATATAATTCTAAACATAGAGTGAAATTTGTGGTCAAACAGCACAGGGCAAATATATCCGTCATTTTCAACAGCTCTAAAACATGTATTACACTTTCTATAGACAATTATTCACAGTTCCTTCAATGCAATGAACTTTTTTGTGTATTTTATTTGTCAATGTCTGATTGTGATTTGTTTCTTGAAAGATATGTCCACTTCTTTCAAACTTTGATTGGTTGACAGTAGTGTATAGCTTGGTGTGCACCATTCTGATATTACAGTAAACACTGTGTATTTTAAATGAGCACATCTCATCATTGGTGTTTCAGATAGAATGTTCCGATATCCATTGTTGGTCATAGTGTGACACTGGTAATTTGAAACTTTCCATGAATTAATTAATAACATGGAGCACAGTAAATGAAGATAATGGCAAGCACTCCATGCCATACACTACTTTTACTTCCTCAGAGTTGTGTGTGCGATATATACCGGTAAATGACTGACAGAATCAAAGTGTGTTGACTTACAGTGGATGCCGTAGCTGGCTGAGGGCAGTACAGAGGCGGAGCTGGCAGGTACAGACCCTCAGGAACCAATCCGTGCAGCTCTGACACCAATGACTGACACCTGTCACTCAGTTTGCCTAGCAACCAGGGTGTTGCGTCAAGTCCTGATATCACGGCCGCCTTAAGCATGTTGGTCACCGTCTTTGAAAGATGCTCTATGTTGGAGTCTTCATCAACGTTGAAAGAACCTATACATTGAAAAAACAACAAAAGTTAGCTCTATGGGGAAGAGCTACACAAGCCTTGAGAAAAAAATTTCAATGCATGTAGGAATCCCGCCGGGTAAAGTTCCACAGAAACATAATGGGACTACTCCAGGAACGCTGGTTTGAGTGGTAATTTTGAACATGGTCTTGTATGCATCCTTCTGTCTCGTTAAATTACCAAGGTAATTCTATGTTTCCATTTTAAGTCAAATGGTTCTCACATAGGATTCCAATGGGATGTTTTTGTGCAGGAATAATGATAGTAAATAAGTGATAGTATATGTTGAACATATCCGACTGACTTATGAAACATTTCTGACATTTTCTCTAACCTAACTTTATATATCTGTCTCACCCATTGAAGCAAGGGAAGTCACAGATGGACTTTTCTTCAGTGCCACTGGTGAGGGCGGTCTCAGCAAGCCTCCGCCAGGAGACTTCACATCTTCTGGTTTCAGAGCTATCCCTGGAAGCTTGATCTGTATGAGATGCTCCAGACCTGATTGGACAATAGTGAACGGGTGCAATTCTTCTGGAAGCTCCTCAGAGCTGTGTCTGAAAGACAAGAATATCCAACAGATGAAGTCTACATCTGTCTCACTCTGATACCAACACTTCCTTGGCAGTTACTGGAACTACAGCTAAAGGACTTTCAACACTTTTATATTCACTGTAATTTTCTTTGTAATGATGAATTTCAGGGTGGTCATTTCAATTTTCCACAAAATGTTACACATACATTTTAATGATGCATCTAAGTCTTAAATAGCGTTGATTGCGATTTCAGGTTTGTTACTAAATATAGCTGCACGCGCGCGACATTGGACAAAAATTCGGACAAATTTTGTTGTTGCTTGCACAGCTTTTGTTGCAGCTTGTAGTCTGAGCCATAAATTCATATGAATCAGTGTGACTTTTAGTAGCCATAGTAACGCTATCAGGTTTTACTTTCACTGTTTTATGTGGAAAATGCAGACAAATATTTATTTATGCATATTAATGAGAGAAAAAATGACGTCATCAGCGATCAGCACTATTGACCATGTGTTTTGTACCAATTCTGCTATGGACATTACCAATGGCTAGTTCAGAGGCTGGAGGCCTAGCTTACTGAATAAATAGTTTATTTCAGTGCAATGGGTTGCCCTTTACTGGGATTTACCTTTGGGAACATTTTTGCCATCCAATTAATCAATCATATCTCCCATTCATACTTTGGAAATTCAAGAAGCAAACTATGAATTTTTGCCACTGAACAAGACACGACAATCAAGGTAATGAGATAATGTATGAGTGCATCAAACATTTTCTGTAAAGACATTGCATAGACTCTGTACCCTGCATATATGATATGTTCAGCGGAATCTTAACAAAGTGTACATTGTAATCAGACAACCAACTGCAATTGAAACAAAAGAATGAAAGCAGTATGAAATTTTGAAAAACTTTTTCGACTATCTCAGCATGACATTCTGAATGTAATCCAGGAAAAAAGTGAAGACTTACCCGTTCTCTTGATCTTTCCATATGGAAATCTGCTTGTACTTGACATAGGTAACACCCAGGACAAAGGCACTCTTCCAGTCACCAAGCTCCTTGGAGAACCATATGGCTTCTGGTAACATGCCGGCTACAAGCAGCAGCTGTAATGCCCTATCGCTGGTCCAGATCTCGGACAGGTCTTGTTGACGGATGGAATATGACACAGCCTCGTGGTAGAGTGGGATTACTCGACATGCTGCAAATGGGAACAGCACAATTATCAAAGTAAATTTCAGAAAAGTGTGCCTCAAAGATAAAGCATCCCCAAAGACAAGTATACCTTGATTATTTTGAGCAGCTCATGAAATTTGTACATGAGCAATATTTAGCAAGCACATACATGGAGTAAACTGGTCACAACAAAGTGGCTAAGGTGGTTTTGCTATGATATTAGAGTACAACATTATACTGAAATTATGGTGTGAACATTAAAAAAGAGATATTTCTCTAGCTGGGAGCTTGCAGGTGTTCCAACTACTATATTGCAAATATTGCTCTTATCGTTTTCATGTCTTGACGAAGTATTTTCGCCATTAACATGCTGGTATGATAATATCTTTTATGTTACAGAGATACAGAAAGACCATTTTCTTAAAGGGACAAAGTCGCCCATTTTTCATGAATTTTGTTTGATACGAGATACTACTTATATTGTTTGACATGTTGAAAGATACTGAATGAATGGGTAACCATGCATATATTTGACCCTGGTTTTAGACACGATACATTAAACCATCGCAAAAATGAATTAATGGTCATGACCATTAATTCATTTTTGCGCATACTTTTATGTAGAAATTTTGTTGCGAGTGTAACAATATTGTCACCCGGAAGCTAAATAGCTAAGCAGTATAGGTTGATTTCACCAGACCTTTAATTTGTCTAAAATCGGGGTCGAATATATGCATGGCAACCCATTCACCAGTATCTTTCAACATGTCAAACAATATAAGAAGTATCTCGTATCAAACAAAATTCATGAACCAGATATGAACTGTAAATGCTCACGTGTTTCATTATATATAGAAGTTATGTGTAAATTTGAACCTTTGCCACATGTTTGCAACTTCATTGAAAGTATTATGATCAACATAATGAACAATATTCACCACAGATTAACTTTATAGGTCATTAAGTATTCAAATACGCAATTAACTGAAACAGAAATAGTTAATTTCTTTGACTGCTGTCATTGTATCACCACTTTATATAGCAAGTGTAATTGCATGCCTTTGGTCAAGTCCTTCAAACTATATATTCCAAACTTTGAAAGCTCATTAGATATGCAAACTATAAATTAGCTGACACGAAAACTTAAGTGTGAAATGACTATCAATATTGGTATAACCTGGTATAATCATCAATATACATAGCATGTTATGCCAACTTTGATCAAATAAATCCAAGTATATATCCCTAATTAGGAAAGTTCATTAAATACACAAATTAGGAATTGGCTGAAGCAAAAATGCTTAATGCCTTTCAATAATGTAAGCCTACATAAATGTACTTATAGGAAGTTTCATCAATTTTGGTCATGTAAATTCAAATATATATCCCTAATTTCAAAAATTCATTAAATATGCAAATTAGGAGCTGGATGAAGTAAAATTGCTTAATGACTTTCAGTAACGTCGTATCATAGTATCTTTATGTACAAAACAAGTTTCGTCAACTTTGGTCTCGTCAATACAGATTAAAATCCCTGATTATGAAAGTTCATTAAATCTGCAAATAAGGAATTGGCTAATGTTCAAATGCTTAATGACTTTCAATAATGTTCTATCATAGTATCTTAATGTACATTGCCAGTTTCGTCAACTCTGGTCTTGTCAATTCAGATAAATACCCCTAATTAGGAAAGTTCATAAAATATGCAATTAGGAATTGGCTGAAGTAAAAATGCTTAATGACATTTAATAATGTTCTATCATAGTATCTTTAATGTACATAGCAAGTTCATCAATTTTGGTCATGTAAATTCAAATATATATCCTTAATTTCAAAAGGTCATTAAATATGGAAATTAGGATTTGGATGAAGTAAAAATGCTTATTGACTTTCAGTAATGTTAAATCATAGTATCCTCAATATGCATACCAAGTTTCGTCAATTTGATCGAGTAAATTCAGATATATATGCCTAATTAGTAGATTTCATTAAATATGCAAATTAGTCATTATCTTTCACGTCACCCCTTAATAACTTGCACAGCTGATATATCTTGATGTGATCAACATTTGTAGCAAATCTTATCAAATTGTGTGCAGTCGGTCTCAATGTATAGCCGTTTTTTCTAAAATCATTAATTATGCAAATGAGCAAAAAGTAAGCAAGCCACACCCACCAAAAACTAATCAGTTCTTGCCATTTGCAAACTGAATCTATGTACCAGATTTGATTCTGATCTGATGAGCCGTTTTTGAGATATTGAGCACACAGACAGACAGACAGACAGACAGACAGACATCGCTGCGACATATGCCCACGTGTGTCAACACGTGAGCAAAAAATGGGCGACTTTGTCCCTTTAATATGGATGACAGATAGTGACATGGCCACATGTCAGTGCATGGCAATTATCTAAAACATTATCTACTTGAATAACGGACCATGTACATAGTGTGAATAGCTCTGGCAATATTACACTGTCCTAGATGTAGAATGGGAAATTTTCTGACAGAAATATCATGGGCACACATTTACTATGTCTATGAGGGTATATACCACTCTCAAAGCAGAGCTGTACATACCATGCATTGTATCTCTATGTAACGGTGGTAGTGGCATCGGGGAATGCGGTGGGTATATGTAGATTGGTTTATTGCTAAAATACAATGCCATGAACCTTGCCAGGGACTGCACCACTGGCCGTACGCTGTCACTGTTCACAACAGGTAGAGTTGGCACTGCCTCCTGAAAAAAACACAAGACACAAAAACAGTGATAACTTCTGCCTGGCTTTTCCTGCACATACATGTAGTTCCACCTATACTTTATAAAACAACAAGGGTACCTGATATCATCATTATCAATCATCTTCAAGTTTTCCTGACCATGATTATCAGATTTAGTTTATTTCTTGGTAATATGTTATCGTCATCCTTAGGGAGATAATGCATGGTTCATACTTCAGAGAAATAAAGAAATTTTAAAATAGTTGAAAAAGTGTTAAAACAGATGTACTGGTGCAAAATTCTCCTCAAAGCAGAAACAAAAGCAGGAGATTGGTCAGCATAGTACTGAAGTAACAAAATCACTGATTGGTTGTACAATCTAAATTCATCATCAAACTGATCTGCATAGACCAATAGCATTGTACGTTCTCCACCTTATATGGTCAAAAATTTACTGCAAAGAGGGAAACGAGTGAAAAAACACTATTATGTTACTGACCTGGACACCAAGCATGTTTGTAAACACTGACAGAAACGAAGAATCGGATCTGCTAAGGCGAATTTCCTTCTGCGTCTTCTGGCCACCTGCCTCTGGAATCTCAGTGTAACAGTCAATGAGTGAATCAGCCAGCTGCAATGCACCCATCAAGTTGTACTGTTGTAACTGTGTGTACAGCACTGCCAGCAATGACTGGGTTTCCAACACTGGGCTGACTTTCTCCTGTATTTCTGATGATCCTAGGGCGACCTCTCTCCATATGTCAATGGCCCTAGCAAAGTTACTGGCTTCATAATACATAGCACCTAAGGAAGAATATACACCCACATAAATGAAGTCAATGAATTCTATTTGCACAAAATGCACATAATCTGCTGAAGCCCCTAACACTTACTGCACTGAAAATCTTTTCAAATAGAATGTTTTAATGACTGCTTAAAAGAAATGCTCAAATGTATGGTTAATAGAGCAAACCTGAACAAGAGTATGAGATGCGTATAAAGGCCAGATTTGAATTTGAATCTGAAGATTTGACGATCATTATTACTACAAACAAATACCAGCTTGTGAAATAAACTTTGCATTTTATCAACTGTTGTGGTCTTATTTGTTTTCTGTCAGTGAATAATATCAAATGAGACTACAAAACTGTAGAGAATTATGGTAAAAAGGTTATATGACCTAACATTTTCACATTTTGAAGAACTGAAGAGAGTTATTTTGAATACCTTGACATGCACTTTCTACATCTCTGGAACATAAAATGGTAGGCAAAGTAAATCTTTAGAAATACACAATATACCATCATGAGAAAGATTTCATGTCTTGAAAAGATATCACGGCTGATATGTTGTACCTTTGAGAAACATTTTATTGGCGTTTGACTTCCATGTTTTATCTTCTGTGACGTCAAACCCTAGGTCACTCAGTTTCAACTGAGTTGCACAGAGTAAAAGCACCATTCTTTGTTTCTTGATGACTAGCTGTACATCCAGTGAGCCACCAGTGTCTGCAGATGCCCTGACAAGTCTCTGTTCCAGCTTGGTGAGGTACTGTAATAACTGCCTGTACAGCATCTTCCAACTTAACATCAGCCTGCATAAATCAATGGGTGAAAAGTTTACATGCAAGAGTCCAAAAGAACTATTTTCTACCATTTTCCAACTGATGTGTAAAAATTTAGTATTCTGATCTCAACTCATTCTGTCAGTTATTGTGCATATAACTATACATTTTTGCACATTACGGTACAGTACAGTCTGTACCGATTAAGAAACCATGTACCACAGGTGGAATACAACTTTATAGTAAGACTTCAATAATGCAGAGACGAGAGTTTCTGTCAAATGGGAAAGATTTTGCCTGGAAGAAACTGACTTTTAACTGACTCTTGTACCTTTGGCCTTGAAACATTGAAGTTGAAGTACAAAAAAATCCTTAGAATGACATGGCAATTGCACTCTATGTGTATCATGGTTTTGAAAAAGCACCCCTATGTCTTGAGTTGATGCAAAGCGAGAATTCTAGTCCAGGCAACATTTTTCTGCTATTGGACATGAATGACAAATTTACGCTTTTGACAGTTGAGTCAGAGAATGGGTAGCACTGTCATACCTCTTTGCAGGAGTGTGTCTGACAGACACGGTGTTCTCCGCCTCGATCTTCTCAATATCCATTCCCATTCTCAGCTCTTGAAGTGATTCCCTGAGACTCCTGGCGCTTATGGATCCCCTCTGGCTCCTAGCGGACAGCTGCTCATCCAGATTGAACTCGTCCGGGTCTTTGCTGGGAAGCCGTTTCCGTTTCACCCCTTGGCAGAGAACGGTACTTTCAACACTGTCAGCGAGGTGGAACTCAATATCCTCTGCAAGGCTGTCTACATGCAATGCCCTGGGAAGCCAGGTGTATGTAGTGTTGATGGACTGTTCAGAGAAGAGGAGGATGTGGTATGTGCATGTAACAACGGCTGCGTAAGATAGAGAAGTATCTGACTGCAGTAATGTTTGCACCATTCCAAGGATCAGTTTGAAAGCATATGTTGACGCATTCTGATGGATGGTGTCCCAGCGAAGAACGCTCATGGCTTGCTGGAAGGTTATCAAGATTTTGTAAAGATCCGGCGAGGTGGTCATCAGTTTGTATACCCTCTCGAGAAGCCCGCTCTGCAGAGGGGGAACTGGTCCCGACTTTTTACTGGAGTCGGTTTTAAGAGTCATTTCACAAACTTTCACCATGCAGTCTACCGTTATTGACATGATGGTGTCCAGCTGTTTTGTCCAAATGTCGCTGTACGACACACCCAGCGACCACGCAGCCAGAAGCGACATCTGAGAAGAATGTAGAATTTTGGCACTTGCTTCACTGTCCCGTGTTCTTCCAAGTGAGCTCCCTGTCTGACTCATCTGCTCTCCGTCATCACCGAAGTATATCTTCCCTTCATCCATTTGATTGATTCCAAGGAACTCAGTCGGAGACAGGGAACTCTCTGTGCTCATTCCCATTGTTTCTTGTGGTGACTCAAACTGGAATTTCACCCTTTCCCTGTCATCCTGTAAGCTACCTAGAGTCTGATCAAACTTAAAGGTGGGTATGGCGGCAAGTGGTAAATTATACTGCTCACTCACTTTGTTCAGTTTAATTCTGACTTCGGCCAGCAGGGTTTTCATGAGCCCAGCACATGATGTGTCATCCGGCAGCTGCATGACTGTCACCATGTAACCATCTGAGCACAGGAAAATTGGCAATGAAGGGTGAGTTGCGATTGAAAATCTCTGTTTCATGATGTCACCAGTGTCTGACAACAGTGAGCTGGTGGGCGATGGTTGCTCCAGATGTCTGGCTTCTATTTCGGACTCCTTGTCCTTCTTGGTACTGTAAGATAGAGTTTGAAGGAATATATGAGGCATGATTATACAATGAGTTCAATCACAATACTAAAATTGCATGTCCAATATCAGCTCCTTCTGATGAGAACTTCCATGACATGAAATGGTGTGCATTATCAAACATGAAGAAATGAATAGATTTTAAAATAATTTTGTCTGTCATTGCATTAACCCTTTTGCTGCCAAGTCCATATTTCATCATCAGGGCAATATGATTAAAATTAGTGAAACACAACATATTCCATATGGTGTATTTTAACATAATTTTGAACTTTTGAAGGCTGTTGAAAACATAAATACTGTAAACTTGATTTTTATGGACTAAAGATGCTGTAACATCCCAAGCCAAGTGGGTGAAAATACGTCATGTTTTGGCTCAATACCGCTTTTTACCGACTTGGCCAATGGGGAAGTGATACTGTCTGGCAGGAAAAGGGTTAAATATAAAAGTGGTATTATTCTGAGATTTTGATTTTTAATTTTTTCTTCTCCAATTTAAGATCACTCACCTGATAGTTATAAGTGGATGAAACTGTAAGAAATAATCTGGCCCCAGTTCAACAGAGCAGCCTGCACTCTCAATTCTGAGAGGTTCGCCGAGCCTGGTCAGCATGACCACAGAGCCCATCTTTGTTATACACACCAGAAACAAATCATCGGCTGTCCACTTCATGTCAGCAATCCAGTATGTCCTGTGACCACACCGGAGAAGATAATATATTTAAGAAATTCAAGTTTTACTCTTGATAGTAGGGATTCTAAATCAGAACTACAGCAGTCACAAATGTAGTATTCTACAAACTGCATAAAAGACAAGTAATGTTTTTGATAACATGATGAATAATTGCAGCATTTTTCTTGTGTAACAGAGTGGTCATCTTCGGGAGCACGTTGGAAAATGATCTAGAAGACCAAAACTTGGTAAAGCCATAAAATGGAGATAAAAGTCAAAATGCTGACTTCAAAGAAGACGGCCAGATTTTAACACTACAGTAAGTCTGTAAAATAAACAACTGAATGAAGTTTACTTAGTTTTCCGCAACAAGTTTTATCTTTGGATTTCTCTTAAGTTATAGGAGTGCCTGATGGTGATTTCACAGAACACCAACCTTGCAAGTTTTGCTGGCGGATTTCTAACTTTGGTCCCACATCCCTTCAAGTCAGACACTTGAGCCATTGACGTCAGAAGGGACACAAACAGAATCCTGTTGTCGTGAGGTGACCTCTGATTGGCTGCCACTGCCAGGGTCAGACCGTTGTGAGCGTGTGAACTTGCATAGACCCCACGAGAGAAGATGGGTCGGCAACCTTGGACTAGCTGAGTCAATGGAGTCTGGAAGCTGTTCCATTCAACAATGAAAGTTTCTCTCCTGCAGAAAAATATCATCAAAATATACTCTATTATTTTCCTATATCAAGTCTGTGTACAGAAAAATACTGCAAAGCAAGCACCCACAAAATAATTTGGAGCCGGGGAAACATGAATCAGATTGAGGAGACAGCTATATGTACCAGTATATTGAAAACATTAACTGAATTCTGGACATAATTCAGTTTAAACTTCTGTAGACACAATTTGTCTGTGTCAACTTTTATTTTGAACAAGCTCAAAAATCTATTTTCACATGATTTTTTTGAGGGAGAAATCCTTACTTTTTGGTCTTGATATCCGCTGGCTCTAGCCATCTTAACAGGACAGATGTGATGTTCATTTTATCACCAACATTGAAAGTATATGAACACACACAGCAATCACCCAGCACCTGAAAAAATTTAGAATAAGAGTGGTTGAGACAACATGCTATTTAGTAATTATATCCTTTGAAAGAATATAGAAACAGAAGTCTCTGGCAGGGATAATTTCACTTGTAAGATTAAAAATGTAGGCTCTACTGTTATCATTTTCTTTCATGACTAACTTCAAGATATGGACCATAAGATTCCTAACATTCTTTACCTTCTGACCCTATATCATACCGTCTGAAGACTCCTAAGTATGTGCAGACTGCACTGAAGTCAGTCTGGTAACCTTGTGCAATTTTGAGAGGCTATTCTATAATCATTACATGTACAGAGCAGTAAAGCAGCAAAAGTAATGAAATGGCACAGATACAGTACATGTGCATAAAAAGCTGGCATTTTTTGTGCTCTGTGTTTTCCCTTAACACCAGATGAAAGACTTCTTGCAGGTTCTGTGATTATATTCCCCCTCACAGCTACACGTGACTTACACATAAAACTTAACCCAGTTGAATAAACGTTGTCAATGCACCTGATTTGCCATCAACTATTGAATGTTTTACGCACGAAAACCATCATTGAGATAATAATAATAATAACAAGGCAGTATTGCTGAAGGCAATGAGTACTTGGGCCGTGATAGAGTAATTTTGAGGACAATATATACTACTATTCAAATATGGTCTTGAATTTCCTCCTGTCAATTAGGCATTTGATTAACTGGTTATTAAACGAAGCAATGGCATGACAACGGCAAAATATGTCTAGCAACTTTTGTGGAGTTTGAGGCAGGGGTTCTTTATTTATAGTGAAAATTGCTTAAACTCCTTAAATATTCAAATTACAGCAAATTTCTTTTGTTCTCGATGGTAGATGTCTAATATTTAGATGGGCATATTTAGATTTCTACCCTATAGTTATTCCTATATACCAAAAATCGGACATCCAGCTCTATTGGCTTGCTCAGAATTAGATATGCGCATAAT
Organism: Ptychodera flava; assembly: GCF_041260155.1. Classification (NCBI taxonomy): domain Eukaryota; kingdom Metazoa; phylum Hemichordata; class Enteropneusta; family Ptychoderidae; genus Ptychodera; species Ptychodera flava. Next base: position 37,289,735 of record NC_091935.1, read on the forward strand.
TAATGAGGTACAATATGTGGTGTGTCATGAGGTGTCCCATCATACCAAATATGAAGGGTGTAGCACTTGTGGTTACTGAGTTGTGGACAAATATATCTATTTGAGGTCAAAGGTCATTGAGGTCACGTGACATTTTGTCAAAATAATTGTATTGCTAAGTTATTCCTATATACCAAAAATCAGACCTCTAGCTCTATTGGCTCGCTCGCTTGAAAACAATCTCATAAACCTGGCCATATGGGCAACTGTGTATGGGCAGCTGGATACTTGACTTCCCGGAGAAGGCGAGCTGTCACGTTCAAGCTCAGGATTATTTGTCGATCAAATTTCAGTAAATTTACCTTACCTAGATGAAATTTTGTCTATAGGCTGAAATTTCGCCGAATTTTGACGAAATTGCATCGATTTTTCAGGTTCATATCCGACATTTTTGAGTTTTGAGTGCAGACAGAAATAAGTTTTGAGGCAACATGGCTGCGACCCCATGTTGACCCCGGTATCTGCTAAAGTGCGGGTTGCGGGCTGCGGGCTGCGGGTTTTTAGAATTATGGCTAGATTTCTAATATATGTAATATGGCATTTAGTATATAAGAAATAAAACCTTTAGAATGTGTCTATTATCAATAATGATGATCAGGTCTATCGTACAGTATCCCTTTTCCTGCGAAGTCCATATTTCACCATCAGGTCAAGATGGTTAAAACCCGGGGTTAAAATTAATGAAACACTACTATATGGTGTATTTTAACGTAATACTGTATATTTGAAGGCTGTTGAAAACATCAATGCTGTAAACTTGATTTTTTGGACTAAAGATGCTATAACAGACCAAACCAAATGGGTGAAAATACGTCATGTTTCTGAAAAAAATCAAAATCTGCTAAACTAAAAGCGGCGATTCCGAGGACCAATTTATTTATTCCGAGCTGCCTGGCCATTACAAATAATTAGGGATCTGAATCACTTTTCTTTCTTGCCATGGATGTGAGTGAGAAATATACGTAATACCAGACTGACAAAAAAAAATCGCGCCTCGGAAATGTCGCCACTTATCGCGGAATGAAAATTGTTACATTTCTAGTATCAGGCCATAGGAAGTAAATTCTCTGTAATGCATCCATTCACAATTCGGTTCCAGGGCAACTCATACAGAAAATTAAACAATGCCTAGTTAAATGCAATGCATAAGGAAAGATTTGACTTAAAAAAGCGTAGAAGTGATGTGTATTGTAAATGCCGTGTATTTTTCATGAAATCTTTAAAAAGAAAAAGACGTACAACAAAGGACTTAGTTTACTTTGCCGTTTCGGTTCAAGCGAGGTCGCGACCTCAGAGAACGACATTCTGCTAACATTTTACGCGAGAATTTCAGTGGGAAAAACACGCCGGTGTGTTGCCTTATTTTCAGGAATCGATCTAATAGGAATATTTTTGGATGAGTTTGTGTTCTGCAGCTCTCAATAATTTGTCTCCTAATATCATGAACGTATGACTTGCACCTGCAGTATGATAGTCGCTCCATGCCGGTATGCCCCCTTCAAGCATTTGATCCAGCGTGACTTTGAAAAGTTTCCTAGGACTATAATCGTGTTCACCACAATAAAATTATTTGAAACGGCGTTGAAAACGATTTTGAAAATTGTGCTTTTATCGGCGGTTGAACTAATCTGAAGTGTGAGAAGGGCGAAAATGATATAAAAAAACACACATTTTTTCATGCCCGCAACCCGCAACCCGCAAAATAGCGCATCCGGTTGACCCTGCCTAGCCCTGCGTACGATGCTATGTGCTACAGCTAACACGCATCGTACGCAGGGCTACCGAGAGAGTTGCCGACATCGACGGTTATTTACGAGAAGTGAATAAAAGACTGTCATTTTTGGAAGCGATCGAGTAGCTGAGGTAGGCTGGGATACGACTTGGGCCCAAGAACGCTGAATTTCGGCAGTAATTTGGCTTTTTACGTGAAGTCCCAAAATGGATTTGAAGTCACCGACCCTACGTACGGGTCTTTGCAGGACTGTGAGCGGGGCGATTAGCTGTAGCGGAACACACAGCATCGTACGCAGGGCTAGTTGACCCCAAGTGAAAATGTGTTCGCGATCAAATCTTCCTATATTTTTTTCAGAATTTTCGACAAAATCATTGCTTCTTAAATCTTTTGTAAAATATAAAATACTAAAATAAAAATGCGATGTGCCATGTCTCCAGATTTCTAAAACACATCGTTCGTTGACCGTTCGACGGAATACTCATTTCGCAAACTTGTGACGCAGTTGAAATTCAATACTGACCGCCAAGCAATCTTAATGAGACGAGATCATTCTAGACCCCGCTTCTAGACATCCTCCAAATTATCCAACCATTCGCGTTAGAGTTCAGCTCGCTTAGAGTATCATAACATTCTTCGGCCTTCGTTTAGATCGACCCTAATCTCTCCCATTTAGGAAATAAATACACAAGCTACCTCGACAAAACTTCGTGCACCATCCAGGACCAAACGCACTACAAATCTGTCTTGACGTCATCATCTCCTTACATGGTAATCGGCATACCGTATTTTTAGCAAAGGAGACACAGAATACGTCGGAGTATTCAGTTTCAAAACGTATTACATTGTGTGATGTTGTCAAAAAAGGTAATGTTACTGCAGTGGTATAAATTACAAAACACAAAAGTTCAAATCAGTTTATTTTGGACTGGCTTTACCCAACATTTCATATTGTTTCTTATGCCAGATTTGACCACGTACTTACTGGCGACCCCTTTACATGCAAATTTTGTGTCAAATGGTGTGTTCTCCTGGAAAAACAAACGTACGATTTCTATATGAAGGAGGCTAAATTTGCCCTCAAAACTCGAAACCACCCCTTTATGGGGTGTACCTAGCTATTTTGAACGAGCTTCTCGAATCTGCAGCTCTATTTCGAAATGATGGTCTGGTTTTCTCAGCTCAAGGATAAGTGTTCTCCATCGCTGTGGGCATTACTATTCTCAACTGGGGGTACAGTTTCCAGTCGTAATGTTTTTCATTGTGTCCGGGATATAAAACATTTCCTTTTCAAACTTTCACTTTGATTAACACTAGTCCACATCTTGTCAGTGATTAAACATGTTTCAAGTTTAAATGTTAAATTCTGGTCTCGAGCCCTCCTGTTCGACCAAACTGAAATTACCCCTCCCACTTTGGCTCGTCCAGTGGGTGTAGCAAGGGTCGTGCCATCGCTTAGGAAACGGAGGGTGCATTAATTGTTGCATTTCGATGCACATTTTGATTATATTCAGAAGATTTTGTGGCAAAAACTCAGATAGAGAAGCATTTATATTCACATCTCACTTATTCAAGACTGGCTGAGAGCAGCACTTCCATTCAGTTAGCATCATTACGCCATTTATTATGCCAAGAAAGATGAAGCCAAGACATTTTGCCCTCCCTGGTCTCAGCAAGAAATGGTTATACCTTACAGAGTTTTTTCCCACGGAATGAAAACAAATGTACTTGGGCTGAGGCCCAAGTACAATAAAGTACATTTGTAATGCGCCTAATCTCTGAACAGAGCTCTACGCGCAATAGTAACAAAAATAAAAAAATGACAGGGGAAATGAATGAACCACCGGGACTGGAGACTAGGAAAGCAAAAAAGGTTAAACTACTGTTTAAAGAGTAAAGTCTTGAGGGAACGGCGGAAAGAAAGGGTAGAGCTGGAGTGGCGAAGGTCAGAAGGAAGTTTGTTCCATAATGCAGGGCCAATGTAAGAGAAAGATCTCTCGCCAAAAGTCTTTGTGGAAACTCTTGGAATACTGAGAAGTCGAGAATCTGAGGAAGAACGGAGTTGTCTTTTTGGAGTGTATTGATGTAGAAGTTCAGAGAGATATTGCGGTCCTGTACCCGTAACTGAATTGAAGCAAGTAGATACAACTTTGTAGTGGATACGAGAACTAATAGGCATCCAGTGTAATTTTTGCAAAAGGGGTTGGACATGATCGTACTTTTTAGCATTACAGACGAGACGAGCGGCAGCATTTTGCACTCTTTGCAACTTGTCTATAAGCTGTTTAGGGCAACCAGAGAGGAGACAATTGCAATAATCTAAACGAGACAGAACAAGTGCAGAGACCAACGTTTGAGTAGCCTGTAAGGAGAGAGAGTGACGAGTAGAGCTAATTTGTCTAATTTGAATGTATGCAGCATTGCAAATATTCTGCACCTGTTCACACATATTCATGTTAGAGTCGAGTGTGACTCCTAAGTTTTTGACACTGGGGGCGAAAATTATATCAAAATCGCCCAGAAATATGGATGGAGGGATTCAGCAGATTTTTCTAATCGTTTTGATTTGCTGTCCAGTACATTCATACTACTGTACTACAAGCATTAATATTTTGAAAAGCCTGTGAAAGCAACTGTACTGAGTTGAACATTCTACCATGATAATGAAAAATACTATCATCACTGCAAAACATGTTACATACTTAGCCTATATGATGTTATAGAAAGCCCCTTGCAGGTACAAATACACCACATAGAAACTACCACTAGAAACTTACAGAATCCACAAAGAACCTGGCATCAATGGAGATTTCCTTTGTGTGATCTGTGGGTAGCCTGACATCTCTCTCCGGGCTGATGTGACACCATGAACCTTTCAACTCAGTCTGTTTTTGCAGAAGACCCAGGACACGGGCTGGCTGATCCACTTCCCATAGAAACAACCTGCGGTGGCCAATCACTACTAGGATCTTGTCGCCATTGTTAGAGATGAAGAGAAGTGGTTTGGGTGTATCTGAAACAGAGAAAAAAGACGTTTCACGAATAGAACAAAAATTTTGTATATGTGATGTATGTGATATGAGTATTGATATCATATGAAAATACGAACACATCCTTTGTAAACTTTTTTATTCCAAAGATTTGGCTGTGCCAGTCATTTCCAATGCACAGCTTGAAACACATGTTACTGTATAAAGAGAAGTTTCAAAAATTTAAACCGTTTTGGATATTTGTACTAGTAGTATTTGTCCATGTATGAAGGAAGGGCTCAAACTGAGATCTCGTGCTGCACATATGATACATGTAAATGTACTATGTATTCGAAAAAGTTTGATACTTCTCCAAGGTTATTATAACAAGTGTTATTTTCCAAGTTCAGCATCATTGTCACAGAAGTTATCTCAGGTGTAGTTATTGAATTTAACCAAAATATTTTGCACGACAATCACATGGAAAAATTGGGACTTGTTCTATATTCAAACCACTTTAGACAGCTGCTGATGCAGTGTCTACAGGTGCCATTTTACATAAAGTGCACAATAAACCAATCCTATGATTTTCTTTTGTGGGTATGGTAAAATATGCATAAAAACAGTTGTATGAGTCTAAAAACATTCTTCAGAAGCATTGTTGATGTCCATCACCCTGTTTTCAAGGAAACTGAACAACTGATACATTTTAGACTGAAGCCGTCTTAATTATAAAACCATATAATCTCTCTTTGGTATATATAGATAACTATTGTAAATTAACAAGAACAAAAAGAAATTCTGAGCTGAAAGTTTTTAAAGTGATCCAAACATTTGTTTTTGATTGATTTTTCATCATGAAACATGATAGATTAATAAACATTGTAAGAAGTTGAAAAATTGGAAATTCTAGATACACTTACTGGTACATTCTGTCACTATAATGTCTTTACATTCATATTATGTGAATCCTACTCAATCATTCAAAAGATAGAATGACCTCCATACTGTCAAATATGTTTTTTTGATTTGGTTTCATGACCCAAAATGTATTAAACTTTATGGGACAGGATACATGCAGGCAAATTGCTAGCAATGGGGTATTCAAAATCTAAAATGGCTGCAGAATGGTCTCCTAGAAATCCAGGTGAAAGATTACCATTACCAGCAAAAATAAAACATCCCTTTTTCAGTATAATGATGACTTTTCATAGATGTTTAAAAGAGGATGGGTGTAGAAATTATATTCAAACAGCTACCATGTTATGTGAAATGCTCCTCTTTTAATACACGTGTATACAAAGTAAAATAAAATTATTTGCTGTCAAAATGTTCTATATTTAACTTTGTACTAGCTTCTGGTCTTTGTAGAAGGTTCAATTATGCTATTGGATTAAAGTGAAAACTGCTTGGGGAGGGGGGATGGCAATAAGCAACTGCCCTGATACCAAGGTCAAGTTGTCCTGAACTATAGTTTGTATACATGTTCATCCTTTATCAAATGTGTCTTTGATACTCACTGGTGCAAGCAAAACATACAGAGGTCGTGGACCTAAATGTTATGGATTTACTTCACTCTTGGATTCTCAAAGGTGATGTGAATGAAACAGCCACAAGGGACAACCATGTTTAATTTGTTTTGAGCAAATGCAATGAAGAGGACATGATACCACAGTAACTATGTTTATCAGGCATTCCTGCAACTTGACTACCAGCACAAAGTACACACAACACCTGAAATATCTACATGGCAGATGTACAGAGTGTGTTTTGGCTTTATGCCTTACAGGTATATTTGGTCATTTTCCTCGGCTGTGTACCTTTAGTCAGGGACACACATGACCAAGCAATTCTTTAATGTTCTGTACAGGGATACTGAATATACAGGTATGTCATTATCATAAGCAGGTGTGATTATTCTCAACTGCATGAAGATACAATCCAAAAGCAAACACTTAACTTCAAATACACAGTAGCATATTTAAATATAGATCCAAAGCGCAATGCAGAAAGGGCTAAAAGTCAGAGTATATCTAATAATAGATTGACGTGCAATGAAATATTGTTTCAAACAGCAATTTGGCTCTCTCAGATATTATTAGCTTAGAACAATTTCAAAGATAATTTATACACATGATAGAAAAACAACTCAAAGAATAACAAGGCTACAAATTATACTCCTGTCATATTATAGCATTATTCCATCACAGATTATTTCTCTCACATTATTTTTTTTCAATTATCTTTCGGATGTAATGAAGTATTGCCTTGAAAACTTAATTACATTTCAGGTATGAATTATTACCGTGAAATTTCACAGAGTCTGACTCACTTGGTATAAATTTACCGGTAATGAAAAACCTGTTCAGAAGTGAAGTATTTCTGAATTTACGACGGTAGCACTGAGAAAGTATTTTAATGGAGTTTCTTTGATATTGGCTAAGTGATAAGTTTCTATTTGCCAAAAATTAACATATTACAATATATTAATAGGGTTGTGAATAGAGAGAAAGAGTGAACTGGGCATTCATAAATCATTTAGTCATATTTTTGATATTGTTTGAGACAAGCAGTGTTGAGCACAATACCATAAATTATGACATAAAGAGGAAGTTAATTGTATGTTTTGTTAATTTACTGTCATACACCTTTTGATTTCAAAATTCATATGGAAAATCATATATCATTGAATTTACTTTACAATCAATTCAGTTAAAATATGAGGTATTTCAGAATTCATATGTACAAAACATGGGGTGGTAATATTGTCTCATGTGGCAATTTTCTGTTCTTTCCTTTTCAGTAGTACATATGTAAATCGTTCATGTAGAAAGACTAAGGAATGCCTGAGAACTGTGTCTGAAATAGAGTGATACAGTTGAAATCAGATGTCTGTACAACAACCATGTATTGCTTGGAGGTACTAGTTAATCTACAGCAAAGACTTCGTACAGTTAGTACCTTTCAAGTTAAACCTTTCAAGTTGCATGGAAGCTGTTTTGTGATTGCCATGCCAGAACTAAATTAGCAAAATACAAACGAATATGTAGGAGATTATCATCACCATGACCTTTGACATGTTAAATTGACCTGAGGTCAACAACCCTCACTGTAAAAGTCCCATCCACAGGAGGAGCATGAACACATGTTACAGGGTCAGCATTTACTGATCTCTGTCAATTAAGCCGTGTGTGTATTGATGGGCTTGTAATCTTACAACAGCCCTGTCTGCCTCTAAAGTCAATTGGATAAAGTATTTTGGAATTTCTCAAAATGAGTGTAGTACGTGAGTATGTGCACTTAGGTCAACAGACTTCTGGTATCTGTTGTTCTCCCTAGAAATACTGGAAATAGCTTTCTTAAACTAATGGAAATTGGGTGTAAAGTGGTCAAAGGAATTTCAAGACCTCATTTTATATATTCTTTCAGTTTGAATTACCTTGAAAAGTGCCTGAAACATAGAATGATACAGATGAATTATAGGTATGAGATTGCAAAGTGGTTAAATCCGTGTAACATTTGAAATGGAAGATGACAAGTTTTGCATCATGACATGTTGTTATCACTGTCAAATTCTCACAATGCATGTCACAAGGGGTCATCAATAATTAAAACATGTTCATTACTAAAGGAACTCATTACATAGTGCAGTAGGGTGGGTGGGGGGGGGGGGGAGGAAGGTGTACTTGTAGCTCTGTTTCTTTATTGCACGCAAATTCACATCAACCATAACCCTACTGTTATTAAATTTCAATGATGCATTTGCCTATGGTGAAATCAACATTTAGATAATTTTTTGGAATGTTTGTTCTTCAACAAGCTACAGTGTACATGACATCAAGGGTTTAAACTTAAATTGACCTATTTCAGCAATTTATTGTGTTTTAATAGGGAGGGGTTCTGATCATAAATGTTGTTGTTGTATTTCCCACTTCAAAACTGTTGATCAAGGGAGGCGGTCACCCTCACTGTAAAACATGCATTGTGTTAAATGTATTTTCATCTGCACTCCAAACACAATTGCCACATCACGACGTACTAATAAAAACAGGAGAGATCACTTGAAGCATTGCAAGTGTGATGGAAGTTTACAGCAGTTTCATGTCCACACACACAAGAATATCGACTTTTGTGAAAACAACTGATTTTCTTCACTGTGTTTTGAAAATGGGTATCGTCATCATAGTGAGTTTTGTATGCAATGAAAAATTTTAATTTTTTAATTTTGTTTTTCAAATCGCGATGTTAACATTATTCCATGATAGCTGTTAGGAATGTTGATAGTGTACCGAGCTAAGGGTGCTGGATAAACTATATCACTCAATTTGTGAAATCTGCGCTCATTGATCATGAAATCGAAATAAAATATTCCTACAGTGTGAGTAGACATGGAAGAAAAAAAAAACACAATTGAAAAACGTCGAATTAATCGGAAATTAAAACTGCCGAAATAATTTAGTGGTCGAATTTAATTTGGAACGACGAGGATGAAATTTAAGCGAGACATGGGATGTTGAGACTTCTTCAAAGCATGGACTGTGAAATTTTGTGAGGTCGACAAATTAGGTAACAAAAAAAACCTCAAATGCACGTTGGTGTCACATCAAAATCAAAGTGGCCGCGATTACAGACGGAACAATCTGTGACACTGCCACCGGCCACTCGACGGACGACACGTAAGTTGACATCGTGTGCCAGCCCTTGGAAATATACTGTAACTCCTTGACAGGCAGATGAGATAGTCTTATGGCGTTTGATGCATTGAAAGTTTGTAAAAATAATAAAAAATGACATCACCGATCATAAGAAACGTGGTGTTGAAGATAATTATTTTTAAGAGAAGACTATGACGACCATATTTCTGGAAAGTAGGTGTACATTTTCGATGTCTGTGTATCGTCTACACCGAAGTCATATCCGAAAGAGTATAATCAGTTCGCGACAGCGTAAACCTCTCTCTCTCCCTCTCTCTCTGTCCGGCATTTCAATGTTTTATATTGTCGACATTTATATACCAGTCTGAAGTTTCAGGTCACTGCTCAATGCAAGTAGTTGATGTCAATTTTTCCGTATTAGTGTTTTCCTGTTATATTCTATATCAAACTCAAAACACAACGTGAACAACGCTGATAATATATTGCATCTTTCGTATCGAAAACCGGTAAAGTTCGTAGCTGGTGACATGTCACGACCTGGAGAAAGTTCATCACCATCGATCGAATGTCCGTGGCGCTTTTGCTTCCAAATAGACATATTGAAATGCACAGGGAACTTCGCGGTATGGAAATTATATGAATTTTACCGTGAAGAAAGTCTGTGACTTTAAACTGGCCGTACAACCAACAAATGATAAACATGGCGGAGCAATGATACCGATTTCAGAGACTTCGATTTTTTTTTCATTGCGACCTCGACCGCTGGTGAGAGCGAGTCGTCTAATTTTTTCCCACCTTCTAGTTGGCTTTGAATTTTCAATTGCCATCATGTGCTAAGTTAAAGCTAAGAACAAGACGGGCGTTCTCTGTAAATCAATAAGCCTTTTGAATATGAAAATATCGGACATCTGAACCTCAACACGCAGCTTGAAAGTTGTTCTCCGAATCAGGACAGGGACATCGGCCCGGGACATCGGTGAGGCCGGATTTCACGAAGTAGCTATGGAAACCGACGGCTCGTTCGTTGTAAGAAACCATGTGATGTACGCTCCCTTGGGCCGTGGAATTTCGCCGTATCGCCTCTACAGACTACACCGTCTATTACCTAACCATGCACACGATAGTTCAGTAACATATATCTTCATTAATCTACCGATCATCGACCGTCGAACACTTCGAAAACAATGGTCGCGGTCACGGATTCAAGGACGTTCACAAGAAGAAACTATCAATAAGTGGCGCGCAGAATTATTTTTACTGGTTTTGAGAACTTCTAAAATAACTTGCAATCTGCATATCTTCGTACATCGAACCGATATTGTATACCTATCACCGTCGAAGTTTATGTCTTTCACTGTAGAGTTCTTTTCATCCAAAACACATATCCAGAAGAGTCCCACAGGGCGGTCAAATGAAAGGATATGTGCTCCAAACTAATGAAATTGCACGAAAGAATGAAAATCAACAGCACACCCTGGACGTGATTTAAAACGATAGCGCTTGTGGATAGGACTATTCTATTTGAGTAAAAAGTGCCGTTTTTCTCGCAATTTTAGCAACTGTAACGACCCTTTATTCTTTAATACCTTTCCATAATTGAATTAAACTAGGTTTAGGGCTTATACACACAGTGTACACTGATGTACAGAACTTTAAAAAGTATTCTGCTGGGAACGAGCAGGGGTTTACACTCTAATGGGCGCAGTAAAACGATGGTCACGTCCATAGGTTCAAGGACGTTCACGGGGAGACACGATGACAAATAGTGCAGTGTCGTAAAATTGCTTAGACTAGTTTTAATAACGGTACAATATCTGGTCATCGGTGTACCGCTACCTGTGAATCGAAACGACAAGTGTAGACCTATAGCTTCGAAATTTTATGGGAGAGACACCACGACTGAGACCTACAGTAGCACAACAAACTATTCCCAATTGTGCGTCCGTGTTTAATACAGACATCTCTGTAGGTGATTCTGGTTTCTCAATCGAATCAAAAGTCCGACATTGACAAAATTGACATAAAATAAGTCCGAAAAGTTATGTTTTATTCAACCAACTGATTCATCTCCTTTGATATCCCCTAAGCTACATGTAAACAGTCCGGAAAGACTGACATCAATGTCTCCCGGTCCCCCATTTCTTCACCGTTTTGCAAAATATCTCATCAACCGGACGCATGGGCAACGTCTTTGTACGTTGGTCAAAACTAATGACACTATAGGTCAGGATATAACATCGGTCAAAGTAACATTGAATATGGAAGACGAAAATGCTTTCATCGATTGACAAAAATGAGAGGGAACGAGTCAGTAAATATCGAACCATAAAGGGGAGATCGAGACTGCCATCCCCCATGATTAATCAACTGGGAACAAAATATATATTTCGATCAACAGACTTACACAACCAGAGACAGCATTTTATTCAGCTTTAAAATAAGTCACCGCCTTTCCTATAATAACACCCCGTTTGCGTTTCGATCTACTCTGCTCTGTCCCCAATCAGTATGGCCGTCCGGGTTTCGCCTGCCGTACTGACTGATACATGGTTATTTCTTCACATATTTTTTCATCGTTTGGCATAAAATACAGCATCTCTTTTGGTGCACAAGGCAAATCAACGTTTAGAAGGAAAGTCACAGGAGGTTAGGATATTATATACCGTAGGTGAAATTAGAATGGAATATTGAAGATGAAAAGACTTTTATCGGTCGACAAAAAATGCCATAAACCGAGAATCGAGATTGTCTATGATTTATTAATTGGGAACAAAAATATTCGATTGAGTCATTAAGTTTGTGTTTGATTCGTTTCAAAAATGTGTTCCTACATTCTTATCCGATTGTTTGTGTTAATAAAAATGTTTGTTTCGCCTCGGAAATTTGTAGAGAAGTTTGGATTAGTGTGTACGGTAATGTTTTGTCTGTGTGGGGAAAGCTTATGGCGAGGCGAAACGAACATTTTTATTAACACAAACAATCGGATAAGAATGTAGGAACACATTTTAGAAACGAATAAAACACAAACTCGACACAAAAACATTTTGGATAGTTAGGTGGGGAGCCTCTTTCACATTCTTTACAGCCAGTACGACGTCGTCCATTTCAGCCATCTTGTTACAAACAATGCTTGGCCATACACACCTTTTGAACTCGAGAGGGCGCATTAAGACGTCTTAAACATCAAAACAATGGCTTAATTTTGTGTATGTGGACGCAAGCGGACTCAATCTATTAATCCCCTGTGTTTACAAATCACAAATAGTGTTGCAGAAGCGTTTCAAATTTTTCCCTGTCTGAACATAGTATATATGGTTCTGGCATGACAATTGACAAAAGACCTAAGACCAAAATTTCATTTCAAATTTTGCTTGACAACTTCAAAATATTATCATTATTATATTGTACAGAGTGAAATCAAATCACAGCATCTCTAGCTTAAAAAATAGCAGCTGTTGCTGAAAGTAAGCACCTTACTTGACTTAAATCCCTTCAAACAATCATTTTATAATAAAATCACCCAGCGAAAATATCCTAGTTTGTAATCCACTGCTCACATCACATATGAAAACTCTTTAAAAAGAAGAGGCGGTAAATGATGGCATTAGTCAGGAAAATGATGTAGTACAATACTTAAGACGAGAAACTCTGTGAAAGTTTAATTCTATGTCAGTAAGTAAACTGTGGGTGACCTATTGCCTTATACATCATCAAACATTCTGCTCACACCATTTGATGTGTTGAGTCTGGTGGCAATAAAGATTAGACAACAGCAGCTGTGGTTTTTGGTGCAGGGTATTTGTCAAACATCTATCAATAAAGTAGTTCTGAAAATAGCATGGTTCACAAAAGACTGACGCACTGTACTTTATTAAAATAAGGCAAAAGACATTGTCATATTGTTATGAATGAAATGTTGGACCTTGAAGTGCACTGTGTTTTATTGCATGTACCTGTCACTGAAGGTCATGATTTTGCACTCTCTGTATAATATGTAAAACAGCTACATGTATGGTAGCGTCCACTTCTATTCCAAAGTACACAAATATCGTATTGGAGCCGATTTTGAAATAAGAATCACGACCACATTGCCATATGCAAATAACTAGATCACACAAATCTTTTTTAAGCGTATGACAGATGTTGGGTATTGACGGTTGAGTATCATCAACATATCTTTTCCATATGTACATGTACATTGTTTTCAGAAGTTAGATACACAATTACATATTATTGTGCTTGAATCCACTCATCTTTTGTGGAAAGGAGCAATGTAATGGTTTTATTTTGTGTTAAGAGGAATTTTTTAGAAACAGCATGAAAAGGTAATGCTCAACTTTGCATATCGTAGAAACACTATCAATGCGACCTCACTATTAATTAGACCATCCTACTTTTTTCTCAAAATGTAATTTTATTTTACCATTATCAGTTTGACCCCCGATGGAAATTGGGACTTTCTCAATCTCTAACAATTTGACCAACCAATCATGACAAACTGTTTTGAACAGTTTTTTTCAATAAAATACGCAGAACAATACAATGTACAGCACAGAATGTCTAAGTCGGGACTTCAGGAAAGTCTTTATGTTTAAATCATCCAAGATGGTAAGCACATCACTTATAACTATCAAAAAAGTTGAAGTCCCTAATAATTCGACCACTAAAATTCTTTTGGCTTTATAATTTTCTAACAATTTGACAATTTCAAATCATAATATTCTTTTCTGGTCAAAATGATAGGGTTTTTACAGTACTTACATGTATTAGCAATACAGACATACATTTACTGCAGTACTACGTGTGGAAGATGAAAGAAGTATGGAACAAATGTGTGGTGAATAACTGAAGAAACTAAAAGATCTGGAGACGGCATTTCTCATTGGAGGAAAGAAAGTGCAAATGTCCTTTAAAAGGGTATCTAAACCTTTCCTGATTGTCAACTCATCAAAACATAGAATAAACTGGGGAAACACTTCCGCCTGATAGGGCTGATAGTTTTCGTATTTACCTCAGTTAAAGTTTTCAGAAATGTTTGATTGCAACTGATCAGTCTTGTAATCAGATAGCAATGTAACTAGGATGATAATACTACTGTCAGTCATTTGTCCAGCCTTTACTTGTCTCTAACCCGGCAATCAATTTCACAGACAGTGCCACTCTTGGCACTAGGTTAATGGGAAAACACACTACCTACCTATATACCTGTATGGCATTCGCCTACTAGTACCATATTGTAAATGCTTAGCACAGACTAGTCAGGTGCAATGGGTTGTGACGCTGCTCTAAATTTGATGAAACCGGGAAAGGACTGTCATAGATTTGTCGGCTTAATGATGTGCTGTAGTGAGCACTCTTTTATCCAGCTGAACCCAAAATGCAAACGAGTAGGAACCAAGCAAAGCTGACAGGCTTTCCTGATATTGCAGTTGAGTTGATCGATTTGATAACTAAAATAAAAGCTATGAATTGAATGGAATTTTCTCCTGAAAGAATTATGGTAGTATGCACCTTGAAACCAAAAGTCTTAAAGAAACAAATTTCCTAAAATGCATGGATATTTAAAATTTCGAAATGGCCACTATCCCCATATTAACACTGTGAGGAAATCTTAAATTTTCTATTTTCACGAGTAAGACAATGAAAATTTTATTTGCTTGAACATCTTCAAAATGAGTTCACACAGGAGTCGAAATCTGTCCCAGGATGCAGCTGAGGTACATTTTGCCTCAAGGAAGAGCGCACCGTGGGGACAAATATTACAACTCCCAAATTTCTACAAATTTTTTCTGATCTACCACTTATTGGGGCTCATCTTAAAGCTCTTGGAGAAACAAAAATTTCACCATCTTTGTTTTTCAAAATCCAAAATTGAATTTTTTTCCCATATATTAACACATAGAGTTAACACAGGGATGGAGACCACTTTGAACTTCAAATATCACAAAACATTGGATAATTTGTTTCTCTAATTCAACACTTTGCATGCTGACAACTGATCTTTATTGTTGACTTGGCAAGATAATAGTTGAAACTTTCATTTACAAGAAATTTTGAGCAAATGTTTAAGTGTTTCACTTTCAAGGCGCAATAAATATCTCACCTGGCTCTTTGGAATCCTTGTCTTTGACAACTACATGAGTTGCCAGATCTGGCAACCCTGTTATTGTTCTCACTAAATCCCTGTCTCTGTTCCACAGGAAGAGATTACC
Source organism: Ptychodera flava (assembly GCF_041260155.1). NCBI lineage: Eukaryota > Metazoa > Hemichordata > Enteropneusta > Ptychoderidae > Ptychodera > Ptychodera flava. The sequence goes on from NC_091935.1 coordinate 37,305,342, forward strand.
AGAGTGTTGCAGGCCCACAAAAAACTGACCTGAAAATGAACACACATTATACAAAAAAATTATATCATATGGAAAAAAATAAATGATAAAATCTACAACAAGCAATTTCCATGACTAGCGTCATGTTACTCCAGCATGACCTTCTATGATTTGGAATTCAATGAAAGCAAGTTCATAAAAACCTACATTTTGTGGTATAAAAACATTATATTACATCGATTATGCTTCAAAGATCTGATCAAGAAGACAAATGTTTGTTGGTATCTGGCATCCAAAATAAAGGTACAGGTTTTAATTGACTTTTGAACTGTAATGTGAAAAATCAGGTACAAATATAATTTAAATATCAAGGCAAAATCTTGATACATGATAAAAATTTGAACATCAATTCTACAATTTAATGTTGATGTCAATGGCATGTAAGGTCACAATCTACTGTGGGATAGAAAGAGACTGCACTGAAGAATTTTTTATATAAATGTAAATGTATTTATAAACTCAATATGTTATCACTTGCCATGTTTTGCTGATCTTTTGATAAATTTTGAGTTGTATCAGCACTCATTTAATCAATCCACTTGTCCAGTAAGTAAACATTTTAATTTATGTCCACCATAAATAAAGTAATAATAAATGACATCACTGCTATTTCTAATATTTGAAGAAATTGTATCACATCATTTTATCTCTATGCCTTCACTAAACACAACATACAATCTGGGTCTCATTCTAATTAAAATATTTCTTGTTTCTACACATTTTGTAAACACTGTACTTATAGTGTGTCTGACCCAGCAGAAATGGCTGTTCATGAATGTTCAGGCACCTGAGAAGAAACTAGGCTGCTTACATAGAGTACTGGTAATCATTGTTTTTCTTTGTTGCCATCCAAGTACAGTATTTGGTTATAGTATTATTACAACAAAGATAGATTGACACACTATTGTCAATAATTATCAATAGTATCATTAAATCAGCAATCTGACGAAGATTTATGGTCAACAAGGCAAAATTGACTGAACTTTGTTCACATCACTGAAATTCAAAATGGCTACCCAGTCTGAACACATTCAATGGAAAAAATTCATGACTATTATTCTTTAATTAATAGAAGAGTACATGTGAAACCGCGAAACATTCTCTATTGTTTGATTTCACTTTTTCTATAACTTTTAAGCAAATGACTTACATAACATATCAAAACATATTTGAAAGGCATTCAATCCGTGAAACTATTGTTGCCAAGGTAATAGCACGAATGCAGGTGCATGTACTTTGGAAAAATGTACCAGTACAATATTCCCATGTAGAGGATACCTGCCAAGCCAGTTATTATGTCACCCTTAGAAATCATATTTTTCCAGTCAAATATCTGTCAAATATTTTCACTAGTTGATTTTGCTGTTTATGAAATGTTTACATAAACTCAACAGGTCACTGTAATGTTCATACTATTCCAAAATACAGAAAGGATAGACTTTTTAAAGTCAAAAATACAATCTAGACTAGCCCACAACAATACTGCTGCTTCAAGGTAGGCCTGCCTTTTGATTCAATGCATATTTGACATTTGACCTCGAATGGCATTATACAGGTAGATGGGCAGGAAGCTATTTTTGTCTGCCAAAGAGCCAACGCAATGGATGGCAAATTTCAAAAGACATGTACATTGCATGATTATTCCTTCCATTTTCTATGACTACTTTCATTCATATCTGTGTGACAATGTACTGATATTGTGTTCCATTGTCTATTTGATAAATCTATGCAGATACATGTACGTCAAACATACCACAGATACATGTACGTCAAACATACCAGTAACATGAAGGTGAACAGGCATATTGGTACATGCACAAACTGTGGGCCTTGAAACATGCTGATTGAGTCTTTTGAAAGTGACTTATTTACTATTATTACTGGTAATAATGGACGAGTTTTGTAACAAAGATTGATTGAAAATATTACAATTTCTTAAGGGCACAATAAAAGAATTATTATAATAGAATCATAAACTGTATCCTAAGATGGCAGCCTTGCAAACTTCACATCACTAACATACCTTTTAATATCTATTTTGAATACAAAATTTTGCAAACAGCATTGTTTTAAAGTCACTTGTTGAATATTGACCTCTGTCCAAAGGAACGCCCAACCAGAAGCATGTGGAGGGTCTTAATTTATGTATTTTTGTAACCTTTGACATTTCAATAACATGTTGACATCAACAGCACTTTAAACACATTGTAGTTCTCCTAACTATTATTTCAAAGCTGTACATTCACTGGCATATCTTGCTGACATTTATTCATTTATTCATTATTCATTATACTATCAATAGACTATACAACTTATGTAAAACCAAAGAGATGAAAAATATGAAATTTGTGATTAAATTTCAAAAAATTATAAGATCAAAGGTTTGATAATCCATTTCACGCCTCTGTTATTGTACACAGACCCAAAACTTCCCGATGTGTGCAACAAGGCTCTACCAAGCTCTTTTCACCACTCTTTTACTGTACACGGACCCAATCTTCCAATTGTACACAACAAGGGTTCTACCAAGCTTTGTTGGGCATCAGGTCAAAAGTCCAATTTGTGCAGTATAATTTTATCAATGATCACCACCATAGTCTCTTCACAGAAAAAAAAACGAAAAAAACCGCAGCTTCCAATGTTACAAAATGAACTTGAACCAGAGATTGGTCCCTTTGTGATACGAAACAATTTGTTACATTATCATTAAATTGAAGTAGGTATAATGCATGTGACTCTACATATATATAAAAGCTGTTTTTGAATAATTAGTCGTGTTTTTGTTTTACTTGCAATTTCTTGCATCCAACAGTAGCTGTGCAGTAGTACACATGTTTGTGGTTGCCCTATGTTCACTTCAAAAATAAATACTGTGCTATACAGATCAAGTTTCCAAATCCTTCCAAATCTCGGTCAAATTTCAGGCTATGGAGAGTCTTACAGAGCATCACTGTACTGAATAGAGTACCACCTACCATTTTGTGATGAACTACTGACGACTGCACTTTCAAGATGTGGATGGACTTTGGGTATTTTCTTCTTGGTTTTACCACTCGGCACATACAGGATGCTTAATCTGCGATTGTCCATTAAAAACAGACTCTCGTTTTCCTGAAAAACAAAATTATCAAGTGGCTGTGTATATAGTGTAATGATTGATCCAAATACACACTTTACACTTCATCAACTTGTCTTTGGTATTGAAAGTGTTCTCTTTCGTGGGAAAAATAGGCAACACTTTTCCATTCATTAATCAAAATAACCATGAGTTTTGTTAATATTTTTCATACCTGCTGTACATACTGAAACTTTTGTTTTGACATGGACTGTGACCTTAGTAATATATTTGACATTATGAACAAAATACTGAATGTGAAGCATCTAAGAAAGTCCATGTATTCATTTTATTGGACAAGCTTTTATAATTCAACTGGCATGTATGTAATACTGACTTATGCTGAACTGTAGGATGAGATATACCATTCAGTAATGGTATGTGCACATTTGAACATCATTGGTGTACGCGGCTTAAAAATGGATAAAAACTACCGGTAATGTGTACCAGTAGTTGTGTTTACTTTTATTAACCCTTTACCTGCCAGATGGTATCACTTTCCTATCCGCTAAGTCAGTAAAAAGCCGTATTGAGCCAAAACCATATGTATTTTCACCCACTTGTCTTGGTATGTCATAGCAGCTTGAGTTTGGAAAAATCATGTTTACAGTATATGTGTCTTTTAAGAGACCTTCAAATCTTCAAGTCTTTCTTAAAATACTCCATGTTTTGCTTCACTAACCAACTTGACCTGATGGTGAAATATGAACTTGGCAGGTAAAGGGTCAATACCAGTACATGGATTGCAAATACCGGTGTCTGTTCTCATTTAGATTCAAGCATTTGTCAATTTCTGTGCCCATCTATTAAAGTTCTACTCTCATGGAATAAAAAGGACGCCACTTGTATGAATAAAATCAACACCTCTGCTATAATGCACATGGACTGGCTCTATCATTGTCTCATCCTAAGCATTTCCTTACAAGACTACGGTCCAACCCCAACCCAATTGTTCTTCATTGGATGGTTGCATACTCATCACTGTTTTGAAAGGAGGGCAGAACAGGCTGATAGAATATGAATATTTCTGATGAACTGATGTACATGTATCACAAAAAATAATCTATAAAAGGAGAAAGTAATGTAGGGGTAAATAAAGAAATGGTACACAAAAGGGTTACAAATGACCTAGGTCAAAGCTATAGTGTGCAGCTTATCAGGTTGGTTGTACATATAGTAATTCCATACATCATGTAATGCACTCCTATTGTATTGTATCAATGAAACCCAAAGTTTAGCTTACAAAGACTTAAGAAAGAAGCCTGTGTTTGATACAATGAAGGTGGGTTGGGATTCATAATCACCAACCAAACTGACTATGGTTTTACAATGAACAAGTATGCAAGCCTTGTCTAATACCTCTAAGTTGTGATTTCATTCCATAAGATTAGTAACAGTTTTCCTGCAGTACAATTCAGCCTATGGCCTGAAGTGTCAGTGTATCCAACATAGTAGCATGATCTCGCAAATCATACACTATGCACTATTTGCTATCCTCGCAGCAAGAATTGAATGATCAGAGCATGCTGTAAGCTGGACTGAAACATTTCAGACATACACATTGTAGCAGTTGAACTTGAGAAGCTGCACGAACCAGATTGGTGAAAGCATATACTGAACAGTGTTATGGGTTTAATGCACTGCTTCAATAAGCCACAGGGACCTCAAGAAAAGTACTTGACGAGCCCCTGTGAATTTTAAACGGTAACTAAAATAATAAGATAGAGTACAATACAATACAATACAAATAAATTTAACAAAAGCACTTGCGAACATTCATGTGTGAACGCTGTATGGAACAATTTGCCATGTCTTTTTACCTCCCTTCCCTAACATGTCAGTGACTTTACTACATGTAACTACACATGAAGATCCCATATATTCCACTAGGAGTAGTAGACTAATTCTCCCTGCTCTGCAATAAAATGAAATCTGAATCTGATGTTGGCACGGTTCCAAGCCCTGCTACTATTGAACACACACAGAGCATTCCCCAGTTTACTGTTTTACCCATACTGTAATTTGAATTAAGCTGTATTTGCCATAATCATTGTCGGCGTCAACGTTTTAGCTGTGACAACATTTGTAAAGAACGAGCATTTCATGAAAAGTCAATGGCTGCACTTGCTTTACATGAATCCAAAGATCTGGCCACCAATGTTCAACTGCATATACATGTATTATATTTTACGAACTACCGATAGCAAACTGCTATTTGTACTCATCAATGGCTGGTCAGAAACCCTATTTTGGGAATGTGTAAAAAGGAAAACTTAAGGAAAGCTTAAAGTTAGCACTTATTCATGCCTGACATATATTCATAGTCTGTACGAATGGATATGATATTACAATGATATTACAATTTTCTTGGTAATTATTCATAAAATTTCATGTAAACAATCCAAATTGGATTAAATGACTAGAAATAAGGTCTTGCATTGACTATCAGAAATTGAGAATTTCAAAATGCAAATATCAATAGCGAAACGATCGTTTGCTTATCCAGGCACCACAAATGCAGCTTGTACAGTGGTTTTCATTCACGCAATAATTTACTAAAGATGTCAAGCACTGATATAGAATTTCAAGCAGTAATCTGAGACTCAATTTATCGATAATTCACTCAGGAAAAAAAAGTTTTATATTTGTCTAGCCAAGCTTTGGTGCCAGTGATATGATATGGTATTATTATAATTTTTCATATATACGGTTGGATACAAGTTGTAAAATTACCTCAGTAACTTAAAATTGACAGGTGTAGTTCCTTTGTATCATGAGAGCTTGAAATCACAATATACAGCAAGATTATCATAGTGCATATCGGAATGAGAAATCTCTCCATCCCATGTGAAAACAGCTTTGCAATTTGTCATTAGAAATGATGGCACTATTTCATATTGTACAAAAGCCAAAAACATTGTCAAATGCTTCTTTTGTTGGGGATGAGGGCCTGGCATTGGTACTTTGCTTCTAACCTCTAGGTATTGTAACATTATTTGGCTTTTCGGTACTTCACCATAATAACCTTGAGGTATTGTAAAATTATTTCAAATTTCCAGGTGAGAATTCTACATTGTAAAATTTCCAAAGCTCAATCATCAAGATTTGATTAAAATTCTCTTACTTTTCTAGAAGTTCACAGTAGAAGTTTTAATTCTATGTTCAGAAGTTAAATTTCTGATATTGTTTTCCATTGTACACAGTTATCACAAACAGCCACTAACTCTAATCAAAAGTAACTTTGTGTACGACAAATCATACACCTTCCGATTCATACATATATCATGTGGCTGGAGGAACTGTGATATTACCCTTCATTAAACTAGATGTTCTCTGTACCGCCTATACTATGATGATCACCGAAATAAAATACTCATCGAAACTTGTTAAATTCCACAGCTGTACAGTGTATACAGCTTGAAATATATACAATGGCGCTGAAGAGGGTTTGTGTACACATACCTGGCCTAACCATCCCAAACGAGGCCATGGCTTTTTCCTCTTGATGTTGGTTGAAGCAAGAACTTCCAACTTAATATGCATGGTCTTTGCCTGCTGTCAGCGCTGTCGGTTTAAAGTTATATAGGGAACATTCTTATTTATCCGTGTCGAACGAAAACCGCCAGCAGTGACAAACGGGTGAGAGTACGCTAAATTTCTATGGACGTCGAATTCCGACAAGTCTTCACATGCTGTAAATAAACGCGCTTGCTCGGTGAAGAATAGGAGGTTACGGTAGGTTGGTACCCATAACACTCACGTCTGGTATTAGTTGCTCTACATCTAGGAATAAAATACGTGTTCTCAATGTTACAAAATATGTTTAGGATCTGACAAATTCGACGCGACGAGTGACTCAACTTGTCTCTCTCATTACCATGAGTCAAAGTTCATAACAAAGTTCACTGCTCGTTATGCTAAAAGTTTCGAAACAAAACAGACTGCACTGTCAGAACTATAAATATTTGAAGCCTTACTATACAACAGCATTGGATCACTTCTTAATCTACATCAATGGTTTACTATTAAATAGAGGGTAAATGACTGCCGGCCTCCAACATTCATTGCTGAAACGTGAATATCAGTTTCAAATATTTGTATCTGTGTATACGGCCATTTTGAATCGCGGATCATTTAAAGCCCCTTAACTACTAGCAAAATTTTATATATTTTACAAGCAAATAACGAATCAGTTCATTCCCAAATTCTCTAGAAAAGAAGATTTTAGACACCAATTGACATGTTTTACAAGTAAATATAAAAGTTATATCATTCAACCCGCTATTTATGAAGTCACTCAAAGAGTGCCGTATTGAAAATAATACATATACATAGGAGGTACACGGCAGACGTCTCCTAGCCTCGTTTTCGCCAAAGGAATGATCTAAATTGCCAGCATTCTTAAATTTCTACCGTACGTCTTAGAAAGTAGGCTAATTCTTTGAAACAGGAAATCATGGGAGACTTTATGAAGGTATACGACGAAGCTGCACAATGGGTTGTCAATCTGCCTATGTTCCCAGTTTTTGACGTTGCACATTATATATTGATGACACTGGCTCTGAGACAGGACTCAGGCATTGGTGAGTATCCAAACCTGCTGCCACCCGGTGTCCCGTAGCCACCTGGTGTACTGGAGTGGGATCCATGAACCATCGTACATTCCCCCCAACTGAGTATGCTTTTTCGCTATCGCTAAACTTATTCAGCTGTGTTACAGCAGTGAAGCAAAATGCAAAGTGGTGAATGATTTCCTTAGTTTCATGCTAAAGGTTCAGTAAAGTGCATGAAATATAAGAACACAGATTACATAATCTAATCATGTTTAAGAACATAGGTTACATTGTCATGTATTTACATGTAATATCTCTAGTCTCTAGCATGCAACAGATTGTGGATTTTGGGCATCTATAGAACTATACCTTTTTCCATGCAATTCACAGTATTTCCTTTGATTGCCATCACAAGTAACATTTTATAATATTTCAGTTTTTAGCTACTATAGACTATAGTCTATAGAAGCTATTGGGATGGGTATCCGTCCGGCGTCAGTCTGTATGTATGTATGTATGTATGTATGTATGTATGTATGTATGTCCGTTTGTGAGGCGTCCGTCCACTCAAATATCTTGAAAACCGCAGTACTTACTGATTTGATATTTGTTGTGTAGATGAAAAATATGATTTTGAGAAACTATTTTTTTTAATTTTTTGATATTCTTGAAAATATGCAAATTAGTGCCAAAAAAGGCGTTTTTGGTAAAAAATCTTCTTCTTCATAACCGCTGGTCAGACAGCTTTGTTATTTGGTATACAGGTCCCCAGGGATAACTCAACTTAGATTTGTTCAAATTGTGATGAAATATGCAATCTGTATTTTTAAGGATTTTTTTGTCTTTTTTGGTCAAAACTTTATGAAAACCGCTCGTCTGACAGCTTTGATATTTAGTATACAGGTTCCTACAGATGAACTAAATATGATATATGGAATATATGACGAAATCTGCAATTTTGTATTTTTAGTGCAAGTTTTGCCATTTTTGGTCAAAAAATGTGTTTCTCAAAAACTACTTGTCTGATGCCTTTGATATTTGGTATACAGGTTCCTAGGGGTTGTCTTAGTGTGATATATTGAAATTTGATGAAATCTTCAATTTTTGTATTTTTGGGTCAATTTTGGCCATTTTTGGTCAAAATATTTGTTTCGCAAAAGTTACTCATCTGATAGCTTTGATATTTGGTATACAGGTTCCTAGGCTTTATCCTAAGGTAATATATTGAAATTATGATAAATTATCAATTTTGTATTTTTGCAGCTAATTTTGCCATTTTTGGTCAGGCCATCCTGAAATATGCTATCCAAGATGTCCACCTTCTTCATCAATACATGTGTCACAAAAGGTTATTCTCAACATAACACAGCAGAGCTCTGTCGACTGTTAGGTTGCTTGTTTTTACAAAACTGCTGGTCAGACAGCTTTACTATTTGGTTTACAGGTTCCTAGGATGACCTAACGGAGATAATTTCATACAGTCAGGAAATTCTTAATTTTGTATCCATGTCTATAGTAGCTTCAGGGACATTGGCCCTATGTTTAAAACATCCACTAATAAAAGGAAAACAACCACAAGGGAAGCTTAAAAGAATCATTAAAAATTACCTTTTAAACTACTTTTACAAGGTGTATGTTCCTGCACAAGATAGGCAACTTTTCTTGTTCTAGGCTAGCTACAAAAAATATTTTAGACAAATCAACTGATGGCAGTCAAAGAACATGTTGTGTACACATGTAGCATATGTAAGTCACATATGATAGATTACAAAACAAGTGCAGATAAGAAATGCAAATCAGCGATTGTTACCCAGGGATCCCTCTTAAAGCACTTAACTTAAAGGGGAAGTTCACCAAGGATGATTTTTACATATGTGCTAGCTTTGTGATCACTTACCCCGGAAAAGCTATTTTCGCCATTTATAACTTGCAAGATTTTTTACAAAAAACGATAGAAATAGTACAGGAAGTTGCCCAGTTGGCAAAATCTGTTGCATTTGAATTCAAATATTGTCAGTGGCATATTGTTGCACAAGTATCAAAGTGGTGTGATTGCGAAAAAAATCCACACTCTCAGAAACCTTCATACTAAGACATATTCTCAAGCACATATACCAAGAAAGCAAGATATATTCCCCAAAACGGAATCTGAACAGAGGATTAGCCCATGTTTCAGTTTGCAGGAAACTCGGAGAGATCAAAATGAATTTAACAAGTCCCTTTGATCCTACCCTCAGAGTTTTCAAGAAGGAACCCGCTGGCATGCTGGCTATGTAGTATGCTGTCATGTTTTGCCGGCGGAGTTTTGGCAAATTTTCTATTAGGATTACCCATCCTGGCTTCGTTTGAAAACCCTGTCACTCTTGCCTCAGCTTCTGTTATATGGTAAGTTACAGAAAAGTATTACACAGAATACACATTGTTGTCAAATCTTATTTGTCATCACTGCCCTCTAAGCCAGCTAGTTTGCTGTACTTCTGAATCAAAAGTTGTTGTTGACTGATATAATGTTACATATTACAAGTAATATATGTATTGATCACTCTAGGAAATTTGAATTGAAGAAATCTATAAAGTTACAAGACATGCCGACTGTCAAGCATGACACTCAGAAAATAATTAGACTTCATAGTTGTGTATTATGATTCTTTTTACATTTTGAAGGCAAATTTGTCAATATGCGGGCTTATCCAATAAGGAGTTAAATGCAGTGATATTATTAAATAGTGGTTAAAATGTGTTTTGTTTGAAATAGATACTGTATGTCCTAACTTATGAGTGTGTGAAATTAAAATAGCTGCAAAAACCCTGGAAAATATAAGAAGATAATTTGTTTCAATTGTAGTACAGCAACAAAAAGACTTTGAAGGAGTTTTCCTACATTCCAGTGATCAGTCTTTCACAAGCATCTTGCCAATGTCAGATGTTTAGGGATGAAAAGATAGAGACATTTTTGGAATACGGTAGTGAGTTGGCCTCTAGGTAATTCAATATGCTTTGTTATAAATAACAACAGGTAACATCAAATTGTACTAAAATAAGGATAAACTTGCGGACACTGTTTGTTTCCAGAAATTGTACATTATATAGAACACGCAACACACAAACATTTCAAAAAGTAGAGATATTAAAATTATAAAAAATTATTGGTAAAATTTTCCATACACTTACAGATGCAAATGAAGATGTTAAAAGTTATTTATTCAGTGCATGGCTTTTTACATTTCTCATGGGTTCATTGTCAGTAGTATCTGTCATAATAATACCTGGTCAGTCACAGTTAACATATCACCTTATGTTGGTGTGCTGTACGTGTGGTCAGCATGTGATAGGACTCCACTACAGGTTTAGTTCCTTTGTATTATGAGACTCTTCAAATATTTTTTTTAGGTGTCTGTTAGAAAACAATATTTAAATTTCAGAAAATGACCGGATGGGGTGCCCTAAAAAGTCCAAAATTCAGTCACAGCTGCTGATAAAAAGTGAGCAGTGTACATGTATAATAGGGAAGAGAAGAAATACAGCTTGCTACTCATCTCCACACAATCCCCTCACTACAATGAGTAAAAAGACAGTACGATTCACTTATAATAATGAAGAATAGTCTCTTCATGTGCAAACATGTTTCAGCATATAACCTACCCTGAATATAAAATGGAGGCTGTCTCCCATGTTTCAGTTATTGATTTTATTTTCATAATTCCTAGTTTATCTCCTAATCTCTTGTAATAGAAATTTAAACAGCCTTTTTCAAATTTTGTGACTTTGTGTTTGTGATATTTTCACCTCTTGCAGCAACTCAAAACAGACTCTACAGCACAGGAATAAGTGTCTGGCAAGTTTGGTCATATTATGCTACTCTGCCTTGGATCAGGGACTTCAAAAATGAAATAAATAATGCACACTGAAGTTTTACATGCATCTCTGATGGCATTACAAACAAACTGAGAAGAAATACAGTTACTAATTGGGAGCTTTGTTACTCACACACACAGGCTGTTTACTTGTTGCTGGGTTATGGGGTATTGGCATTTCACCTTTGACCCCACAGATCTGTATCCGCCCTGATAGAATGCTGTGGAAATTCTCACCAGTTTCCTTGCCCTTGGCAAGTACCATAGTAACAGTGGTCATCAAACAATATCGTAGTTAAACAGCCACATTACGAAAGTCCATATTCTTCTTATTATCCGTAAATAGATAGCCTGTCTGATATGGTCTGCAATGATTATGTTTGTATATTTCTCGTATTTATGATGACAAAATAATGTTTTCTGATACACTATAATGGGGAAAAGAACAATTTTTCTGCTATATTATAGTACTTTAAAAAATTTTTATGTCATTAAATTAATTAAGTGGCTTTAAAATATTCTTTTCCAGATACAATAATCATCATATTTATCATCTAGAATATATATCCAGAACTAGGAATTTAGGAATTTGAACTTTAGGAATTTGTGAAATGCAGTAAAGATTGGTTTGTGTCAGAATTAAACAGATGGCTTGTCTCTTGAGTGACTTAGAGACCAGTGAGAGAAAGAATGGGTGAATGAACTGATGGATTAGATATAGGATAATGGACACATTTAGGAGATAGATGACAGATTGAATTATGGAAGGATGGATGGATGGATGGATAGAGGAAGGGATTGGTTGATGGCGTGATAGATTGAGGGATGGAGAGTATGCAAAGAAAGAGAGAATGGAAAAGAAAAAATTTATGAATGCATTGATGGATCAGATCAAGGATAATGACAGACATTGATCAGCTGGATGAAAGATGGAATGATGGAGAAATGATCAGGAGGGATTGATAAACACACACACAGACAGGCCACATCCTAGTAATTTTGCCGTGCCAGGAAGATATGTCATGTAACAATCAATTTTCTTGATTTAGAAGTACAACATACGAGCTCAAACTATCAAAATAAAGCCTACATTTATTTATAACATTTATCATCTCTACAAAAACTGACTTTCATACTTGCTATCATCTTCTTTTTCTTTTCCATAGGTATCTAGTGTTTTACAGTCCATATGACATTTTCTACAAACTGACAACTTTCATGCCGATTATGATCCTAGTTGTAGCTTTAAAAGAAGTTTCAAGGCCTGGCAAGATTTTATCAGGCATTGCACAGACAGCCAAGTTGTATCCAAAAGCATATCATTTGATGGTCTTGATTGGTATTGTCAAAGGTAAGTTTTTTTTGCTCTCATGAGCAAATTTGAGGTGCGATGCAGTCCTTGAGCTTGAGAACCTGAGAAAAAATTGTCAATTGAGAATCTGAACTATTGATGATTTTTCTCTAATTGAGAGTTCTTGTTCTACTCCACAAAGCATGTTAAAATACCTACAATATAGTTTGTCAACACATTGTGTGTGCGTGTAAAATGCATTGTAATGATTTACATTTGATTTCTGGTCAATACCATAATTTACTTCACTTATCAACATTGGTAATGCAGTCTATACATGTACAGACTGAGTTGACAAGTTGAATACTGTGTACCTCAGCATACTTTGGGGAGTGAAACAGAAAACTTTGGTCGCCGTTAAAAACAAAAATAGTAAAAAAAATGATCACAATTTACAGCTACTGTCTCTTTAAGTATGTTCAAGTGTATGGGGAGACATTAGAAGGGAAGGGGCACTCATTGCTGGTGATTGAACTCTGTCAAAGATTTTATGTCATAAGCTACTTTCATGCGAAGGATTTTTCCATCGTGCCATCTACTTCCAGTGAGCATGATTTTGTGTGGCATTTGTCAACCCGATAATAGTCTTGACATATAACATATTCCAAATTCCTTGCTGAAGTGTATGTGTGTAAATGAAACACTTAGGTCAATTGAAAACATTGTCCCTCAGTTTCTGTGACAGTGTACCAGTACATTTTACATTAATAGCAAGAAATACTTCATTTCAAAGTAGGTACTAGTAAACTGTTTCTCCATAATGTATGGTGATAACTCTTGATGTTTTTCATCAAATATTTTTTTAAATCACTGTGTTTTGATATTCAACAGCGAGTGGCAGTAACTGGATGAAATTATTTGAAAGAATGTTGAGAGGGGTGTGGATACCGACTCAGAATGAATTACTCAGACCTTCTTTGTAAGTATTTATGTACACGTGTATTCTGTGATTAATTACTCATAGCCAACCTTCTAAGTACTGCCCACAAAGAATAAAGACAGTTTTGGATGCTCGCTCAATACAGTGATATAGAAATAGGCAAGTTTCTGCTGTAAAGATCTTGCCATAATTTTCTGAGTGCTTATTCATATTTTATCAAATTATTTCGTACTTTACCAGAGTTGCTTGTCACTTAAAGCTCCATTTACCTCAAAGTGCTTTTACTTATCTGTCACGTATCCCTTACATTTTATTATTAGCTCCATCACTGATAAACTCTCTTGGAACAAGTTTTTATCTGGTCGGTCAAATGAACGGCAGTAAGCAAAAAAGATTTGTTTGTATTACAGACATTTCCAACTGTACAAATCATGTCCGTCCATTGTAAATGTCTGTTGTATGGCAAAGATAACAATTGGCATGATTTAATTCACAGCATTCTGAAGGCAGCTACACTCGGGAGTGTTTTATTGTTCTTCAAAAACAAGGATCCTTAGCCATGGCCCAGCATCATCTGGTCTTTGCCTACACACTCTTTCTGGTCTTCTGGAAGGTTGCCATGGTTGCAACGGGAGCTCCGGACCCATTTGTACAACTGGAAGGGCTGGTATGCTTCATAGTGTTCGGAGCCGAGGAAGACAAACAGGTCGTGAAAGAATCATTGAACAGCAAAAAGAAGAAAGAGTAAAGACACTGAAATAACTTCATGTCAATTTACTAAAATCAGGCAGACTCTTAATGATTCAATACACATCTTAATACAGAAACAATAATTGTGCAAATATCACAGACAAAGCTATAGCAGTGCAATGAGACAAGGGCTGGAGAAATAAAGAGCGCCCTCTCTAGGTGGGAATAAATAAACAAGTGACCTGTCAAGATTGATCTCAGCAAATCTTACAAATTTTTACGGGAGTCTTTCAAGTAAGCACAAGTTTTTATTGATGATAAGTAGAAATTATGTTTGTAATACATGTGTTCAATGTTGATTTGAAGTGAAATGTTAGCCAGCTGAAACACCACTGCAGTGAGGAAGTTTACGCACATATCAAAATCAAGTAAGTTACAGCAACATTTTATTTTCGTGTCGCATTTCAAGCGGTTGTGTAAATTTACTGATCAGTACTTTAATTTTTAGTAGGCCAGTGCCATATTGGTAATTTATTGACAGTGTGCATAGAATATACAAGCTCATCATATGCTTTGATAAGCATATGCATAATGTTTTGTTGAGTGGGCATTAAAACAGAGTAGTTATAGTATGAAATAAAAGTTCTTGACAAAGGGACCCTCCATGAAGAGTTTCTTGCACTTATACAATTATAATTTGAGTACTTCTTAACATTTTGTATGGCATATGATTTTACCATTGTCAATCATTGTACCAAAATCTCATAGAAAGTGCTTGTCCTCATGCCTTTCTCTGTAATTAATTAGAAGTGTTATCAGTGGTGAATATATTTATGTTGTGTTTGAATATTTGAGTACAAATGCTGCCAAATGTCACAGTGCATTTCAACAAATTTTTAACATGCTGCATTAGAGGAGGCATCACCAGTGTTCCCGCTAAGGCTTATCTGTATGCTATTTACATGTGTCTCCGTCTGCCCTCGGTGTTTAGTTTCAGTCATTTCGATTGATATTAGTTTTTGTAACGATACACATCAAGACTTGGGGCGAACTTTGTGATCTCAGTGCAAAGTTTACTTCTGGATTTTGATTTTTAGCGCTCGTTGCCAGTGCAATTGCTACCAACACACAGCGTGTGCATGCATTCAGGGTATGTTGTGATTATGTTACCGGATTTACACAACTCAATAAATTAGGATATATACAGAAGACGCAACATGGCTGCCTCTATGGTCACCATACCCCTCGGGCACCAAAGCCTAAGTTGTGCACCCATTCAAAACCGTAGGGGGAACACTGAGCATCACATTGTGTGTTTGCACCAACCAGTGGTACAGGGTGCCTTGTTCTGATCAATTGCCAAATCATTGAGGTACCTGTTGTGAAAAACTGAAATACAGATGACAAATGTAAGATATGTGGAACCCTGGTAAAATATAGTGCTGTGGTGAAAAATGTGTGGTCATAGTTCACGATTCAACAATGTTACAAAATTTAACGGAACAGTGGCATTATTTATGAAGGGATGAGCTAAATCCTGCAGTGTTTGGTTGTCCCCAGAATCAGTGTCATTTTGCTCCAGTGGTCCTGCAGTCCACAGTCGCTCTGAGTGTCCAAATGTCCAAGGTAGTATTCTTGCACTGGACACGCCCAGTGCCTGCGCTGCACTTGACCAGTAAATCACTAGTACTCCATACATTCTTCATCACAACAGTACAAGGGAATCACTGAGGAAAACGTGGTGGTACTTGTCATTGGTCTGCTTGATATGCTAACCTGGACTGTACAAGCAATTTTCTGTGTTGCCTGCTGAACTAGACTAGCAACAAAGAACACATGTGATAGGGAAACCCTGCTGGCGGTTCCTTTCAAAGATGTCGTTATTGCATTGCATTGAAAAAAGGCTTAACCTTCTGACTTGAAGCTACTTAAAACTCTGTATGGGTAATCCAAGTGATTGGATGAATTGTGACACCTGAAGATGAACAAGACAAAAATGTACATGTACATATATTGATTGGCCATCAGGGTAGCAGCATGTGTTTGTTTCCCAACAGGGCCTGCAAGTCACCCTTATAGTGTGCTATAGTGCTCTTTAGAGCTCAGGCTGAGGAACAGAGACCAGTTTGGGTGACTCTCAGACCCTAGGGGAAACTACCATATTTTGTAACCTGAATTTAGCTAATCCGTGAACTGTGGTGCAGATTAAAACCAGACGTGACCAGTCTTGTATTTAAGTGTAGATCTTGATATAGTTCCATAAGACTATCATTGCTGATGCTACTGAATGAAGCAATGTCAGTTAACAGAGTACATTTACCATTGAGCTGCGTAGACGTTTTATCTGTCTGTTGTAATTATGTACAAAGCCATTGAAAATTTAATTGTTTTAACATTTGAAATATTAATATTTGATGTTTTGTTACATTGTATGCATATTTTGTGGATTGTTGGCCAATAAACTCTCTGGTCGAGTTTTTATCTCATGTTTTATTGTAATTTGTACAACTGTATGTCATTGAAGTCATTTCTGTAAAGTACAACAAGAGCCATAAACTTTAGTTTGAACAGATTTATTCTCAACATGATATGTAAGCATTGCATCAATTTACCAAACCGTGTTTCCCATCTATTGCACAGAAACTGTAAAAAATGTTCCGTTTGCCCGATAGTTGTAAGTACATTTTAATGTTAATACAAGAAAAGACAGTCTTTCTCAAACAAACAAAAACTTACGCTGCAACTTTTTGCCTTTGTTTTCATAATCTTACTTGAAAACTACAATAAGTTCATGCAAATGTACTCACTGAAGGACATTTGTACAATTATTAACCATGGACTTGAACTACTTGTACAAGCTTGAATATATAAATGGGTGTTCCATTCAGCCTCCATGCAAATATACAAAAATAGCTAAAATGAGCAACCAATGACAACGTGTGGCACTGAATGTATTTGCCTTGGATCATGCTGTACCCTTTTGTTTTCTTTGTCATGCAAAGTTTTTTTAATGGCAGGAAAAAATGACTACTTGGCAAAAATTGTCAAATTCAAATCACTTCCACCATATCACCAGAAGTGAATGTTGTTGTGATGCAGTAAACAATGTCTTTGTTAAATGGTTGTCACTCAAAGAATTCAAAAAATTGGAAGAAACTGAGACGTCCATTTGACCCAAGGTAATGCCATACTAAGTCCTTTCAAAACACTTTAAATGAGTTCCTGGTTTCATGGCCAGACATACAAGTATATCTTTCTTTTTCTGTTGTTTTACGGTCTGTAAATTGTCTGTCAACTGTTTGTGTGTGAGTGCTAGGATAATGTGGTCATACATGGATGTAACTAAGAATTTTTTCACACTGGCTAACTGTGGTAGTTTTTTCTTCTTCATAGTCTAGGATTTACTACGGATTAATTTTTAATCCTTCTCATCATGTATGTATATAGTTCTACAAAAGCAACAAGCCCAATTGAGAGCCAGGCTCCTGTGAATTTACATCACTGCAACAGCGCCCTCACACCTTCCATAAGTCATTGACCCCAGCTGAATCCAGGAATTAGTTTCAGGGTCATAACATTCCACAGTGTCCAAGGTAATTGGTGCGGTGTGCTCTTTACTTGTTGTCCGTCCACCTATGACATACAGGAGTCCATTGATAGCAGCGACAGATGCTCCTGCTCTGGGTGTCAGCATCGGCGTGACAAGGCTCCACTTTTTCTGTGTGAAAAAAATTACTGTTAGAGGCTTTTCAGGTACCTGATGCCACGCACAATAGCATTTCTGTCCGAATGTGTACTGACAAAACTGTTTTATAACAAAATACTTCACAAATGCGGAGTGATACTACCGTTGATGAATACTAATATGACGAAAATAAAGTCAGGCAAAACCATGGAATTTTGTCTTGAAATCTCTGCTCTCACTTTTGCCAATTTCAAAACTTAAGCTCTTTTGCAAATACCTAAAATAAACAATAAATAACCCTGAATAGCATTTTGAATTTGTGGTACTATCAACCTGATGATGCCTTTAATACTTTTCTTCCAGTATGAAATTTGTCTGGATGGAATTAAATTTTGTATGTTCTCCAAAATTTGACTTGAATCCGTGTGTCTTCTAGTGGGGTTAGAGGTCATCACCATACCAACCTCATGAGGCGCATATCTCTCCACAGTATTGAGTGCATCTTTTCTGTCATTCCAACCACCGACAGCATACAGACTTCCATTTAATATTGCAAGAGCCGCATAGGCTCTCCTGTATTTCATGTCAGGTAGCGGTGACCAGTCCTTGGTAACTGGGTCAAAACATTCTGCAGTCTTTAGTTCTGTATTCAGGTCTGAAATTCCACCAACACAGTATATAATACCTGTCAAAGTGAAACAGGGTCAAGAATTTTGATATGTAAATGTTTCTCTGGATCACTCTGGTTACAGAAAGAGGGTCCATATGGTTTTTCCAAGTGCAGTAATTTTTGTTTTTTTGTGTTATTTGAGATAAAGTTCTACAGGATAAAATTACATAAAATCTTTTTGTTAACAACATGAAAGACCTTAATTTTGATATGCATCCGAATAACTGCATATGATGTTGATTTTGTTTTGTAAAGGTGCTTTTCCATGTGACACTGTTGTTATGAAAAATCTATAAATTGAACCAACAATTTACTAACTTACAAAATACTAGTTTCTAATGCAAATTTGTAACTATAAAACCTACACAGTCTCTGTTTTCCAAACACAAATCCAGCAACATTCAAAGGACTATAATGATAATTGCTGTGGATGTAAAAGCAGGTACAAAAACACATACGCAGCAAAACCTTAATGAAATTGAAATTACCACAGCAATGATAGAAATCATTGGTAACATATTGTGGCAAGTCTGTATATGGGTTAATTTCAAAGGTTTCCAAGTCACTGAATCAGATTTCTTCCAAATTTATCAAAACTAATGTTAGAACACCTCAGGTTTCAGAATTTCTAAATTTGATCTATCAACATTCCCAATGCCTATGATCATGACAAAAATATGATTTCAGTTTTATCATGTTTTTTAGTGTATACCCAGAACAGGAATCTGTTGTACTGGTAACCATTCAGCAAACATCTAATATCTGTCCTTCTTGCTAATCAATGGAATACTGACCATCCATTTCTGCACAACCAAATGAGCTTCTTGGTGTTTCCATTTTGGCAACTTGGTACCACTGTCCGAAATCAGGATCGTAACATTCTACAGTTTTGCCAATTTCTGAGCCAATCCATCCACCAACAGCGTAGATGACCTGCCCTATTGAGCATGCACCATGACCACATCTCGGAACTGTCAACGAGGGCGCTTCAACCCACTGGTTGCCAACCAAATCATACTTTTCAACACTGTCGTAAATCAGAGAGTCACTTTCACCTCCTACGACGTAAATGGATCCTTCAACCACAGCAATGGCATGGCTACTGCGTGGATACTGTAGGCTGGGCATGTAGGACCATACTTGACTGAAGGAATCAAATCTTTCAACAACATCCAGCGACTTCATATCGCTCCATCGACCTCCTGACAGACGCATGTACCCTCCAATCATGTATAGATGCTTTCTTGCACAAGTCCTCGGTTTCACTTGCACCAGTGTTTTCTTGCTCAGTGACCTTCCTGGTCTGGCAGGCTGCAGTTTCCGGTCAGGATTGTATTCGGCCAACAGCATCCCTAGAGCCACTCGCAGACTGAGGTCAGTACACTGTTGTATATGGTTGAATAATAGTTTTGGCTGGATCAACGGAAATCTGATCGGTTCCATGAGCTGCACGAGATACCTGCGACGGTTCGCGGCATTGTGGGTGATCCAATCAACAGCGGCATGGAAGACTTGGAATTCAGTTTCTATGCGTAAATCTTCGCTGCTCAAAATGTGCACCATCTCCTCACTGCTGAGGTCATAAAACTCTTCCTCTTGCACAATGTCGGTGAAGTGAGAGAACAGATATGATTCACTGGCTTTCCTGAGCTCCTCACAAGCAAAAGTCTTGGCAAATTTGTACATCCCGATGCAGTTGGAAGGATGGAGCTGGGTCTTCAAGAAATTACAGCAAGCCTGGACAACCTGGCTGAGTTCCAACATATCTGCTGCAGCCAACAACTCTTGTGCATTGCCTGATGTGACGTCAACTTCACCTGTTGAAATAATTATACCTCACACTTACTAATGAAATGTACCATATTCATAACATACCATAGAAACATACCCTATCAATTTGACCACTGTATTAATTTGACCATCCTATTTTTTTCTCAAAATGTAATTTTATTTTACCCTTATCAGTTCGACCACCAATGGAAATTGGGACTTTCTTAATCTCTAATAATTCGACCAACCAATCATGACGAACTGTTTTGAACATTTTGTTTTCATTGAAATACCCAGAACAATACAATGTACAGCTCATAATGACTAAGTCTGGACTTCAGTAAAATCACCATTTTATGTTTCAATCATTCAAGATGGTAAGCATATCACTTATGAACTGTCAAAAAAGTTGAAATCCCAAATAATTCCACCACTAAAAATATTTTGGCTTTGTTAATTTTCTAATAATTCAACTATTTAAAATTGTAATTATTTTCTTCTGGACGAATTGTAAGGGTTTTTATTGTATTCTCTATTTTTCTTACATAGAATGGATTGTGGATTGACTTCCTGATGCTGTACACTCATGAAATAGCAATTTACCAATTTGTCCAAGGCATAATGTGTAGATATCAAAATAAAGCGCTATTAAGCTTTCAAAATTTGAAACGAAGTGAGATTGGACTTTGTCGCATATTACTAGATAGTAAAGGACAGTAACAAATATTAATATCCCAACTATATTGGTGTGCCAGACATCATTGAGTTTGTCTGATTAGACTCAGCCATTGAACACTCATAGCAGAATGGATTTGCTGTTTTGCAAATTCCAAAGTCGTGACTGTTCAAAAAGATGCTGTACTTCTTCATAAAATTCCTACATTATTACAATAATTGACCGTTTAATGCTGTCTGAGTATCTTCATCATATGGAATTGACAAAGTATAATTTATTGACGATATAATTCAATTCAAATCTTGGAAAATATTAGAAATGTAAAATGATATTTGTAATTAATCAGACTAAGAATCAGCTTTGATAAAAAATGCAAAGAGGTATTACCAGTTTGTCCATTTTCTTTCTTTGAAATGTGTTATAGTTTCTCATAATTTAAATGAACAATAAATTATGAATCAGTTGTCATCATTATTAACAAGATGATGATGATGATGATGATGATGATGATGATGACAACAAAAGTGTCTACCATATATCAACGGTGTTCTGAATGTTGTCTCAGACAACCTAATATTTGTCAGGAGCACCGTTAGTTAATACAGGCACCGACATACCTGTGTAGATGAAATCCAATAACAAGCTGAAGACACTGCCGTCCACTCCATGGATTTCGACTTCATTTTTACGCATTTCGCTCATACCTCCTGCAAACATCACATGAAAATACGGACTGCATGCCGACAGTACAACACGATGACAGTCAAACAGCTCCCTTCCAATTTTCAGCCGCACGTCACAGAACTCGTTGCACACTCGAAGCCTGTCCAATTTACTGAGTAGTGCATCAGCGTGGTCGCGAGAAGAAAAGTGTAGTTTCTCATCGTCAGCAGCTACTGAACAAGCCATTGCTCATCGATCGCTTGGCTTGACGATAACACTTTCCGAGCACAGACAACACATAGATAGTAAATTACGCAAAATCCTGTAGTGTGACACACATTCTCATGTATGTCCATACGATGGCTAATCGGACTAGTTGAAGTCAATATGGGTTAGCTCGTCACCTTGCTGCATTCTTTTAAAGTTTCAATGACAATGTTTATCGAAATTAGACTCGGAATGGTACAGGCAGTTTCTCGTCATCTGAATTAACCGGCCAGGCCATTTGCAAAATGCTTTGGTTACAAAATCACACACAATGAACAGTTGGTGCGATCAGTGGACGATTTTCACTCTACGTGTTTCATCAATGTGGACAGTTACCATCTGTAAAAGAGGCCCTGCAATCGTAAGAGGAGACCGAATCATTGGCTGCCCATATATATGTTGACAAAATACCGTGTAGGTATCACCTGATTCCTGGCTCGTTCACGCAATTAATAATTTAACATATCTTAAAGTCAACTTCCATGGAAAGTAGAACAAAGAAGACCACTTTAGCCCATTAAGATTAGTGTAAATCTGTCAAATTATAGTCCATTCTTTTATCCATTGGTAAATACTGCCATACATCTTTTTACAGACATTAGCCTCTGGACTTCTGATCTGAGATCAAAGTTTGTTGACCTGACCCGTTGACACACGAAGGTCTCCGGCTTGAACAGCGCCGCCAGCGGTGGCATCAGAAACTGGAAGATGCCTATATCAAGATCCATATTCCAGCACCAAGCTAATAACCAATAAGCTTATCTCTATACATATCCATAATCTGTTTTTCCCACTTTTGTTTGTCACATGATTAACTCAGGTAAACAATCGTTTTTTCAACCCATGGAGAGGCATAATATTGAAATCAGACAGCAAGTCTAGTTGAGCTCGGTGCATATGTTTAATCTTGATTTCCATAATAGAAAAATCAACATTTGACTGAAGACTCTCAAACAATGTGTGTCTTCGTCTGGATTTTTTTTCGAGTCTTACAAAGGTGTGGTGCTACAGAAGGATATCTTCCTCTATTAACTGAGTTATATTACATTTCAAGCCATTTGGAGTGATACATGGCAGGTTTGTTTCCAACTACACGTAAACCATTAAAATGACCTATGTCTTGCTAAAACGGCTAGACTTCCATTCTTAAAGATATCATAATTGTTAACTGATCAAACTTTACTGAACTGAAAATTTGTGCCCAGTCCTAAGACATATCAAGATGCTACAGTATAAGGTACAGTGGTCAACGTTATTTGGCTGCCCTTTGATGGCTACAATGCTGTGTTCAATTTATTAAAAACCTGGGCAAGACAAGATGAGTGGACACAAAGAAATTGTTTGAATTGTAGGTAACCTAGAGAGTCTACCATACCATAAATTTTTTTAGAGCCCCCCCTAAAAAATCCCTTTTAGATCACAACCAAGGTGTGTCCATTAATCTGCAGACATCTAAAAAAAGGTACGTGAAATTATGAAAATGGAAATCAATGAAATATTCTTTATTGTTATTTTGTTTTCTTTTATTGATGATACAGTTTGGAGAGTATTCAAATATCAGAAATTCAAATGATGCAAAAACTATCAGAAGACATTAAAAATTCATTAAGGTAGAATGCGCTTCATGTATAGACATTCAGACTCAAATTTTTACAATTCCTTTCTGATCTACTGCTTGACTTGGGGCTCATTATGAAGCTCTTGGAGTAAGAAAAATTTTACATTAAGTATTTTGGAAATCGAAAACATTAGTTTTCGCCCATAGAGTTAAAACAGGGATGGTGGCCATTTCAAATTTCAAATATTGGTAAATGTTTAATAGGTAATTTGTGAAGCTATTGCTAAACTTTTGATTTTTGTTCTTGACTTTGTTATAGGATGGTTGAAAGTTTTACTGAGGAAAGTTTGAGCAAAAATCTTTCACTTCCCAGGCACACACTACCTTAAAGGTTGTAAATCATCCCTGTGTGAGATGCAAGTCCTGCACTTTTCTATACACTTTGTGGTGTTAACAGCAATATCTCATTTCACAAAAGTTAATTTATTAAATTATTTGGTGAAATTTTTGCCGACTTATTTTGTGGCATAATTGTATACAATCAAAAGATATATTTCAGTGTTTGATCTGGCAAAGAGTTTAATTTCAAATGACTGAACAAGTCAGTGAAACAGATAATATATGCACTCTGACGTTTCTGTTTTTGGAAACAAGAGTTTGATTGTTGGACTATTTTCATACAAGTGACCTAGCGGCCGATATAGCTCCGCTGTGTTTATGTAGAGAAAAACTATTTTTGACACATGTTGATGAAGAAGGTGGAAATTTTTGAAAGCTTAATGCAGTGGCCAGAAAAAAGTGGCTAAAATAGCTGCAAAAATACACAATGGAAGATTTCATCATACTTTGAATATATCACATCGGATCATCCCTAAGAACATGTCAACCAAAGCTATCTGATGAGTAGTTTTTTGAGAATAAAATTTTCTGACCAAAAACGCCAACAATTGCCCCCCAAAATAAAAATTGCAGATTTCATCATAATTTCAATAAATATCATTTAGTTAATCTATAGAAACCTGTATACCAAATTTCAAAGCTATCAGATTAGTAGTTTTGGAAATACACATTTTTTGACCAAAAATGGCAAAAAATGCCCAAAAAACACAAAATTACAGATTTCACCAGAAATTCAATATATTACTTAGCTCATCTGTAGAAACCTGTATACCAAATTTCAAAGCTATCAGACCAGTACTTTTTGAGAAACACATTTTTTGACCAAAAATGGCAAAAATTGCCCCATAATTACAAAATTGCAGATTTCATCATAATTTCAATAAATATCATTAAAGTGATCTGTGGGAACCTGTATACCAAATTGGAAAGCTATCAGATCAGCAGTTTTGGAAATGCACATTTTTTTGACCAAAAACGAAAAAAATTGCCCCCAAAGTACAAAATTGCAGATTTCATCATAGTTTCAATAAATATGACTTAGTTTATCTGTAGGAACCTGTATACCAAATTTCAAAGCTATCAGATGAGTAGTTTTGGAAATACACATTTTTTGACCAAAAATGGCAAAAATTGCCCCAAAAATACAAAATTACAGAGTTCACCATAATTTCAATATATATTGCTTACCTTATCTGTAGTAACCTGTATACCAAATTTCAAAACTATCAGACCAGTACCTTTTGAGAAATACATTTTTTGACCAAAAATGACAAAAATTGCCTTAAAAATGCAAATTTGCATATTTCTGCACAATTTGAACAAATCTGAAATAGATCATCTCTAAGGACATATGTACCAAATATCAAACCTATCTGACCGGTAGTTTTAAAGAAGAAGATTTTTAAAGATTTTTTTACCAAAAATGACAAAAATTGCCTTAAAAATACAAATATGCAAATTTCACAAAGATTTGAACAAATCTAAATGAGGTCACCCTAAGTAAGCTGCATATCAAATTTCAAAGAAATCGGACAACCGGTTTCAGAGAAGAAGATTTTTTTTACCAAAAACAGCAAAAAATGCCCCAAAAATACAAATATGCAAATTTCACCACAATTTGATCAAACTTAAGTGAGGTCACCCCAAGTGAACTGCATATAAAATTTCAAAACAATTGGACTTGCGGTTTCAGAGGAGAAGGCAATTGTTGACGGACGACGACGACGGACGACGACGGACAACGACGGAAAATCAACCTATTTGATAAGCTCCGCGTCGCTGACAGCGGAGCTAAAAAGTAAGCAGGCTAACTTCAATTTCACCGGGGGAAAAATGTCAGGACTTTGGATAGTTATTGCTGTTCTGAAACAGAACCTTTTACATGTACATGTAAGATGTAAATTGAAATATCAAATCCTGATATAGAAGGTACAATTCCCTGGGTATATGAATGATGGTGTCATGTGGAAGCAAAGACGTTAAAAACATCAATGGACATGGCTACACTGAATTGTTTTCACCATGATATTGAATCCATACTTTTGCATCTGTGAAATTGGACCTCTTGCAGGCATCTCTACACTGCAGATAGACTTTAAAGGTATACAGTCACCTGTAATCTAAATATGCCCACATATGGTCAAAGGGGCGTTCCTTGTATTCAAAATGCCCATGTGAGGGCGCTGTTTTAAAAAGCGGCCACCCGCTTAAAATCTTTGATTGGTTAGATTTTCTCTTTCCATGGTAACTGTGGCAAAATCGGAACAGGTGACAGTATACCTTTAATATCAAGCTGGAACATGCATGTTAAATAGTATAATGGCTGCCCATTTAAGACACATTTGTATCAAAAACATTTTTACTTTTCCCTTTATAGAGATTTAAACACACCATATGCAAAACATATTGTTAGATCAAATCAAGTCTGCAAGGATTCATCAAGACCATATTATGACTGATGAAAATACTTCCAAAAGCACATGATGATCGTAATAAAGGCAATACACGAAAACTATAATAAAAAAGAATACAAGAAACTATAATAAAAGCTGTTGATTAGTTTCATATTCAGCATCATTTTTTACAATATTAATTTGTAAAAAAATATAGTTAAGCTATCACAAAAACTTAAATAATGCTTAAATTAAATTATTCATAATTCATCTACATGATATTTAAAATCACTGTGAAAATTTTAAATTTCCACACACCTTGATTAACAATTAATCTTTTTGAATGTCTTGGAGAAAAGATATTGTCATCCATACGGTTTTCCATGATCAATGTCAAGATACAGTATCAATGTGTTAAAGACAAAATCTTCAAAGTTTGATTTTGGAGATGTATGGCGCAAAGAGCCCTCAAAATTTCTGTCTGTGAGAAAAAGAGAATAAAATTGCTCAATGCAATGCACCTATCAGCCTCCATAAATTAGATTTCAAAAGAAGTGAAAGATTATTGGGTTAAAACTTAAAAAGTTACATTTTTGTAACCTCTATCAAAGTTTCCAGGTAGTTTTCTGAGACAGAAGAAAAAATTCTGAAATTGTTGCAAGAAAATGAAAACTACATAATTTTATTTATCTTCTCCGCTGAAAGACTTCATGTATACGTGGTATCCCCAGCACCTTTTATAGATATGTGTTCTTTCATCCCCAAACTCTGGTCTCTGTCCCTTGTTTTCGAAGGTAAGTTTTGATCACACAGAAGGTGATACTGTGAAAGGCAATGAAAGCTATAGTAACTCTGTGTGTTTTTTGGAATACTGTACTCTACAAGAGTTATTGACATTGATTTCATCAGTATTTTGTGAGCCTGTCAAGTGTGAGAAAATGTATCTGGAACAGTTGTGTGAAAAGAAAACATGAGCAGCTGAATATCACAACATTAAGTAGGTAAGTTAGTGCAAGCACAACAGACTGAAATACGCTTGGTTTTTCCAAATGTTATTTCAAACTGATATAGAGCCATCAGGAAGACTTTTCTCGTTAACTTACTCAGTACATGGAGCTAAACATCCTTGTACTTCTGAAAGAGAAAATGAAAAATCTAAAGACTTTCTTTTCTCAGTTGTTAGTGCTTTACAATAACAGGCAATGCATTACTGTTCACAGCCTCTGCTCCATTGTCTACTTGGCTATCTCTTCTTCTTGTAGTACTGTGTCAGTCTCCCTTTTCCACACTTTGAAGGCTTGAACACTGATTAGTTTCTGTGCTGCGTGAGACTTTGTCTGGTTTAAAAAGCTCTGTATGGTGTTCATACCAAACAAAAGGCACGACACCTCATCGTACGTACTGCTTTTTTGAAAGATTGCACAAAAACAACTAATTGCAGGTACACTATATGTATATACCACATATTATACTAGTGTCAAGCCAATAATAACAAGTTCATGCATTTCTTAAACTTCATTACCGGTAGATCATGCAATGGTTGGAAAATAGCCTTACCATACACATGAATCCATTATGCCCTTTGTGAAAGTCACAAAGCCATAGTCATGGTATGGCAAAAGGCTAGTGAAACCTGAAAGTGTTCCTGAGACCAAAAAGTTAAATTATAAATGTGAAATCAGACTGTTGTCCATCCATAGTGTCATTTCCTGTTTTCAACAGTGCACAGCAGGATGTCAGGAGTTGTAGAGTCTATTTAATGATCTTCATGGGCTCAACACCAAGTTCACTGGCAAGATCACTCTGCATGAGAGAAGAAAACATGTAGAAAGTATGAAGTTGTATTGCTTTTGTTTAGGCCAAAGCACAGTAAAATTTACCACATTTCCCCAGTCATGTTACCAGGGTTCCCTCAGTTATACCAATGCAATGCTATCAGGGGACAGCAGAGCTGGTACAGGGGCTTCCATGGCATTTACCTATCTTCAAAAATCTTTGCAAAAAACACTGACTTGCTCCTCATAGTGACAGAGCTTGCAGAAAATCTTGTCCATCCTGAAGAATTCAAACAAAGACATCTAATATGACAGAATTACGATATGATATATACAGCAGAAGACAATGAATTTGGTTAGGCCAAAAAAGATGTTAAGCTTCTGAAAAAACAATGTCAAGCCCATGCATTGGTTTCGTGAACAGGCCGTGACTGCAGGCTAACAGGCACTTTGTTGTGTCAGATATTGGACAACAACAGCAACGGGAGGTCTGTGTTTCTTTCAATTGTTGAGCCTCTCAATCCTGATCTGTGCATGATCTACTGTGGCACTGAATAAAACAGCAAATCTTGCCCTGTTCAAAGATATCAATGAAATATTATGAACAAGAGTGTTGTACTCAAAAAAGTGCTGAAATGCAGGCACATCAAAACTTAATTTCTTGAATATTTTACTTGATACAGTTGACAGTATTACAGAGCAACTTTTGAAATGAGTTAGCTGAAGGTACATGTGCAGGGCTTACCAGGAAATTCACTAAGTTTTCATGATATCTAATGCCACCCTCAGTATCCACCTTATGCATGTGTTTCCTTTCTGGGTCACCGGCCACTAACACTTCACTCTCGCCTTCTGCCTGAAGTCAAACATAGCAGTGATCATAGTCAATACGTTTTCATTACAACTCACCACCAATATTACAATTCTTCTGGAAAAGCTTATGATCATTTTCACTTCATAGGGGCTGAGGTCACCGGGTGACATAAAAGCTTATCTGCAGATTCACCATTATCAGAAGTTCCAAATGCACAGACAAAATTGAGGTTTTTAAAGTTTGAGCTGTCTTTTCTCAATAATGTGTTTGTTGGATCTTCACACAAGTAATTATATGTGAATTTTTCTAGTCACAAAATTGTAACCTCTTTTTCAAATTTCTCAACAATGTCTGGCAATGAGAAGCAAACCAATGCCACACTTTCCTGTATTTCTTTCTTTCCTTAACTAGTGCATGTACATGTCTTTTTAAATTCACTTGAACTGACTTTTGATGTGAAATTTCACTCTGCAAAATGCTTCTTGACAATAACTAGTAAGTAGCCGAAAACAGCATTGGATAAGAGGGGCAATATTAGTGTGAATCTTTATCTCATTTGATAAAGCTGGTCTTGTTTTATCATGATGGCATGTTTGTTGAGGGAAAGAAACAACAACTAAACCGTCCAAACATGCATGCGTCCTACGATGTGAAAGCCAGCCATTGCAGATAATCAATCCCTCTACTGCCTTTAATGCCAGAAGTTTTCAGTGCCATGATGAATTACAACATTCCTTGAGTGCCGGAAAATTCCAGCAAGATCCTTCACTTGTTCACAGTATATTTGGTTCAGAAATTTTAGTGGTACATGTAGTCAAGGGGTTAAGGGAAACTAATTTCCAAGTTCATGTATTTACTATGGATATTACTTACAGGAGGGAGATTTCTGCAAGTGTTCATCATGTCTTGCATTCTCTCCGGGAAACCAGGAGCAAATGCATCAGGATTGATGGCAATAAAACACTGACCCTGGAATGACAAGGAATTGAACTCTTGAGATCAGGTACATGTAATTACATATTTAGACTTTCTATCAGGAACAGCACAAAAAGGGGTGGATGATTGATGACAATGATTATGATAATAATTTTGGTGTTGGTAGTGATAATTGTTATCATAATAATAAAACTGAGGACAAATAATGATTGTGATGGAGGTGATGATGATGATGATGGCGATGATGATGATGATGGTGGTGATGATGAAGATGATTTTGGTGTTGGTAGTGATAAAGATCATCATAAGGATAAAGTTGATGGCAAATAATGATGATGATGATGATGATGATGATGATGATGATGATGATGATGGTGATGATAGTGATGATGATGATGATGATGGTGATGATGATGATGATGGTGGTGATGGTGGTAGTGGTGATGATGATGATGATCGTAATGATGATGTTGTTGGTGATAGTGATCGTGCTGAGCCACATTGATGTGCCACATACTCTAGAAAGTTTTCTCTGATGCAAACACATTCAGATATCACATGTCTATTGTACTGGCGTGGGGCTGAAATCATCATCATAATCACAATCAGTGTCATCGTCATCATCATCATCATCATCACGAAGGTGGTAATAGCGGAATAATGTGACAATAACGCAACAACTGCATGTCCACTAAAACTCTGATTAACGTGTCAATGCAAATTACAAAAAAGAAGAAAATCTTGATTGATGGACACACAGATGTATTCATGGCTTGCAACCACTGATGGACTGACAATGAAATGGTTCGTTACCAAATTTGCATATCCTCCTGTGGCTCTCCACTTCCTGATGTTTGCTCCATACTTGGCATCTCCGAGGAGACCACAAAATATTTCCACCAGCAGTGCCAGTCCATAGCCTTTGTATCCACCTGTCATTGAATGGAATAACTTGTGATTGACTCACACTTATATAACACAATTTACCACCAAATTAGCTTTGGTACAACTCAAATGTGTCCTCTCAAAACTTTGCACCTCTCTGCAGAGGAGTTAGTGATGGTTAACATTTTGGGAATGGAAAATTTGCTCAAAGAGATGATTTAATAAAGATATAATATATATATATATATATATATATATATATATATATATATATATATATATATATATATATATATATATATATATATATATATATATATAATTTCAATATAACAACAGGGATAACCAAACCCTTTCAATGTTTTGTTAGTCACTTTCATTGCTAAGATTGCATAATATTATAGAGGGCTCAGCCCTATGTGACGCGCCAGGGGTTAAGATTGGCAATGTTATTTGCATTGATTCATGATAAAATAGAATTAATTGTTACTTCATATACGTATATATGACAACTATGCCCACTTTCCCTCTGATGAAAACAGTTCACGTACGTACACTGACGTAAATGACGTCAAACCCTGCAGCAGTGCAGGAACAGATTTTCTGTAACGTGTAAAAATGTTGGACAAAAATTGGCAATTTTTACCATGATAACAGCCTATTGTGTTAAACAAGGGACGTATTATGCCATCGTTACCATTGCAATGGTAACCGCACTGCCCACCTTCCGCTTGCAAGCTGAAAACTAGAGCGTTCCGTCTAAAAAGTGGCAAGTTTTGAATCTAGTTATTGACACAGGGGCGCTTTTCTAAAATTCAATCCCAGCATTCTTTGCGTATACACCCCCCCCACCCCCCGTTCATATGCACGACAGTTTTCTCCCATTTTCTACTTTTTACGCGTGATATTAACGATATTTTGTATCAGCGACAAGGTGAATAATAACACTAACTGGCTAACAAAAGATGTATTTTATAAATGGCATGTTATAAAATAATAATTTGCACGTTTTGTATTTGTTTATTTACAAGTACTCAAAAAACATGGCGGCGCCCATGAAGGTAGGGTACACTTCTGGTTAGTTGCATAGTATATTATGAATAAGCGCATGCGTAGTCAGTAAGCCGCTGGCGCGACTATTACATTTCAAGGGCTAAAGTTTCAAAGGAATCTAAGTTTGCCCCTACAGAAAGGAAGAACAGACAACAGAGTACCAAAGAAATAGTGAAGAAAAGATTCACAGATAACGCTGCAAATGCATTGCTCACTTGATTGTTCAGAGCCTCCGAGGGGCATCAGTCCACCTCCATCCAGGACTGCCTTTGGGTTGTTGGTTTCTATGCCTCTACTGTCAGCACCCCATCCATTGGGAATATCAACACCTTTCCTGTCATGAAATTCCACCTAAGAGGGAATAACAGACAGAACTTTATTGGACAATGTACATCAATAAGACAGCTAGACAATCAAGACACAATGATGGTATTGACTTTAAGCATTGTTTATAAAGTCTGGATCACATTTTATTCCAATCAGCTAGATTGTCAATTTTTTTCTTATATCGGTAATATACAAACTACATGTATACAATATACTGTTAAAACTGAACTGCCCTCATTCTATGTTCTCTTGACCAAGTCTCATATTTTCTTCCAGTTTCCTATTACTAATATTTATTGAGTTATTTATTCAGTTAGCTTTTGTTTGTTCACATATATTGCTTTTACAAACAAACCTTTGCCGGATTTGTCTTGGCCTTACCCGGGGTCAAGTTTGTCCTCCAGAAACAGAGAACATAACATCAGTGTACGGTGATAGAGTTGAATCAGGAATTTGATATTCTGATCTGAGCAGATGACCTATGAACACTTTACATAAAATCACAAAAACCTATTTGAGCAAAGAAATCCTCTGCTCAGAGATTTAAAGGAGACAATACATCAATGTGAATCATTGTTTAAAGCACACTCACTGTGCAGCCTTAGGGTAGTATACGCCTCGAAAGTGAGAGACAAAACTTTTGCTAAAACTTTCCATAAGGAATCTCACAACCATTCTCCTTCAAAATCAAGCATAAAAATCAGAGGTCACCATGCAAATTTTGGCACTAGATAAACAAATAACCCAAGATTATTGATATTTCAAATTAAAAAATGCCACCATCCCTGTGTTAACCCGATGGAGAAAAAAAAAAGTTTTCGAATTTCGAAAAACTAAGCTGGTGAAAACTTCTCACTCCAGGAGCTTTAACCCTTTCACCACCATGGTTTGTCCCAAATCCATTGTTTTCTATGGTAAAGTTGGACCTGTACACAGAGAACTGGGGGTGGAAGGGTTAAAATGGGCCCCCACAAGTGGTATATTAGAAAAGAATTGTAAAAGTTTGAGAGTCTGAATATCTGTCCCCGAGGCACATTCTACCTTAATATGGTTTTCATTGCAGAGAGACGATAAAGCCAGCACAGTTATTCTCTTCACAGAATTTAAACTTGGCCACATAAACCAACAGGGTTGTAATTTATCAAGATAGTCCAGTAACAATCATTGCACAAGAAATAGATTTGCAAAATATACAACCAGTAATTATGGGGAATTAACATGTTTGACATCTACGCTTTCAACGCTGCTATTTTGGATCAGTGAGCCTGGCCTCATTTCTCTGATGTACAATAAATCATCATAAACTTGTGATCAAATCCAAACATGCCTACCGGTACATAAATAGCCAGGTCCATTGATAAAACTTATGACGAGAGGAAGCATAACCACTTCGCTAACTGTGCCCCCACCTATATATTGACCAAAACAAAGCTCTCAAAGATCAAAGAGATAGTATAATGACACAAAAGTAAACTTCCCCTTTTTTTCAATACCTCCCATTTGAAAGGAAGTCAGTGCTAGGACTTTTTAGTGCAAACATTAGTACTTGACAGCTGAAACTTGACGGATGCATTGATCTACATGAATGGCCATGAGTAGGCTTGATGCACCCAGTATCTCCACAATGATGACAATTAAGACCCAATGATTTGGTGCAATAACTGACGGCAACAGAACACACACACACAGAACACACACAGACATACAGACAGACAGATAGACAGACACACACACACACATACATACATATATATACATACATATGTGTGTATATGGGGTATTTATATGTATTTAATTGTATATATAGGTACATGCAACACACATATACACAAACAGAATATGTAATTATTTCATTCTCTTTTCAATAACAAGTAAGATGTTGAGATTTTTAAGCCCTACAAACTAGTAAAATCACAGTGTACATATATACATGTACCAGTATTTTAAAGGCTAAAAAAATTCTTCACAGCTTGCGATAGTCCCCAAAAATTAATACAGTGAATAATACAAGTTCCTGACTATCTATATACAACATAATGCCACAGAGATATCTCTGAAAGTTGTACTGGTACAGCTGGCTAGTTTGATTGTGACCTGAAAGGGGCCGGCACACAGTGCAATATACAGCATACCTTGCCAATGGCTGCAGTGGATGTTGCCATATCTAGTACAAAACTGTCGCCGCCAATCCCTGGTGCAGCCAGTGTAATTGGATTGGTTCCCAGCACACAGTCTCTGGCTCTGGTAGGCACTTGTAGTGGTGATGTATTTGTAAATGACATTCCCTGAAGAGTAAATAATAATGATGTACACATGTTCATGAAGATTTGGTTCATTTCTATAGGCTATTGGAGCTCTTTCTGTTTTCAGCATCCAGACTGACATTAAGCATATTTCTTTTGCCAATACTGATACTAATGATACAGTGTTTTCTGCATGTTCAAAGAAAGGGGCACTTTGTGCCCTATTCATCAAAATTAGGGGACAGACTTGACATTTTAAGGGGGAGTCACTATGCTAACACTAGAATTTTCCATAATTCAATCATTGATACAGTGTTTCAAGTTCTGCTCTCAAACTTTATCGCTATCAAAATATGAACATCAATTGAATAGTATCCATGGAGACTCAACCGCAACTATGTCGTTGGCTGTTCTTTTCGATGCGTACCACATCATGCACGTCATCAAAGCTGAATGACAGGCAATATTTTGTTATTTCCGAAGGAGTATTATTAGAAACAACAGCAAAGTCACAGGACACTAGACTGTGCACTTGGCACAACTCATATGGAGGACGTCTTTGCTTGCTATGGTTTGTGCGCGATTTCTGCACAGTCAGTAACCTTTTCACGGCAGACAATGGCCCCAAATGCACAATATGCGCAATTGCACAGTTGAGAGAAAACACTGCTGACAGTCTTTCACCATTTACCGAAATGTGGTTGATGATTCTCGTTACCTTCAATAGCTTTTCTCTTGTGCTAGGGGGTCAAACTACATGATATTGAAATGCATTATGGGTAAAAAGTTAACTTCTCATCACAACAGCATTTTGAGATAATTTTCTAATAAATAATTTGAACACAAATGTAATGGCATAAAAGTCATGTATAACCTAAATTTTACTTTGCCTTCTGTAATCCTAACGTGTTTTACTTGTAGAAATCTGCAATATTGAAAATATGGTTGACTGCCTGAGACTCTTATTGCTCACTTGGTCAGCAAAATTGTATTTAAGGTACCGAGAATGAAGCTCAGATTCAGGGAGACTTCATTTTAGCATCTCAAATAACTTAAATAGATTGCTTGAATATCACTAAACAATGTGCAATACACAGTCATAGAAGTACTACCAATTTTTCTTATACCGCCTCTCTCACTCTTCCTCTCTCTCTTTCTCTCTCTCTCTCTCTCTGAGGAAGTTTTTTTTTTATCACACAAAAAGTATGTGTCTACCATTAATCCATGTTCCAGTGCCTGCATACTGTACCAGCCAGCAATACCATAGTGATTTGAACCTATGAATATAATGAAAACAAAGTAATAAAACAACAGATAACTTTTGGGAAGCATATGAATAAAGATGCATTATGCAATTTCAACAATAAGCTAGTACCTATCTCTTGCTGTGATATATTCAATCCCTATAGTTTGTTTCTACCACAAAAAGAAAGAGCGAAAAAGATTTTCTCATACACTACTCATGCTTTTATGGCCATATAAAATTACTGGTTTATAAAGTGATCTTGCACTTTTGCAAAAATTTCTATACAGCATCACATTTCTATCCCATTGCCCCTTCACATTTGCATTACATTTAACTGAAGACTTTCTGATAAAGACACTGTTGTCATATAGTATGCAGGTATTTTATTAGCTCATGTGTTCACACTCATGAGCTAATGTCGCACCAATGTCTGTCTGTCTGTCTGTCTGTCTGTCTGTCTGTCTTAAAGTGTCTGTCTTTCTGTAAGTCTGTGGGCACAATATCTCAAGAACGGCTTATGGGATTGAAATCAAATCTGGTCAGAATCTGGTTAAAATCAGTAAAGGGTAAGCTATTCATTGTCATTCCCCAAAGCAATACATTGTTGAACTGTTCGGGATTATTAATAACAGCGGCTGCAGTTTTGACTGTCTGTTTGGTACATTTTCTCATGAAATGCAAAACTATCATAGTTTGTACATTTTATAAGATAATTGTATCGACTACAGACTGGAACAGTTTTCCGAGGTCAGACATGTCTTTATGTGTACAACTCCGATGAACTAAATCCAAATCCAATCTATAAAGAGACAAGCATTCAAAATGAATCATCAGCTTTGGTTCTCTACCTTTGGCCACAACCCATCCAACGCCAACATCTCTGGCTTTCTGAATGGCAAGATCCATGCAAAAGTTTCCAACCACTGGGCCAAGTAAGTTATTGCCGTTGACGTGTGCTGTAGCTGCCAATTCCCTTTCAATGGTTGGTTCTGTGTCACTAACTGTTGTACCACTTTTTATGTCATTAGCATACATATCTGCACAAGGACACAAAATTTAAGTTAAATCAGTTTGCGACATGATAGAAGAGCTCGGGTTACTGCATCAGGATCATAAACCCTGATGGCAATATTGTCTTCAATGTTGAAAAAAACAGATTTTATACATCGATTGAAATCGATTTAATGTTTTGAAAGCTATTACTTTGATAGCACTCATACAAGACCTCAGGGCTATTTTAAAGGGCCAGTACCTCTAACTTTTGACAATTTTCTGACTTTTTTGGTTTATATGCCGATTGCAATGTATTACTCTACTCCCCAAACACCTACTACTTAGCTTTTGAACACAGCATCTGTATGAATAAATTGTAATGTTTACTCTTGACTAATTGTCTGGACCAGAATTCACTTGTCAACAATAACAGTGCAGTCGACAAATGTACAGGCTGAGTTGACAAGTCGGATGCTGAGTATCTTAACAAGTTTCAGGGAGGATCAAAGGAAACTGTAGTTGACATAACAAAATTTGTGAAAAAATTCATCAAAAGTTACAGTCTTTACAACTGGCCTTGTAAAGCAGACTGTAACACTATTTAAAATCAAATGGACACATAAATACACATGTATATATATACACGTGATATATATATATATATATATATATATATATATATATATATATATATATATATATATATATATATATATATATATATATATATATATATATATATATATATATATTATATATATATATATATTATATATTATATATTATATATATATATATTTGTCAGTAATAGGATTTATAGTTTTGATGTGCTGCTCAGAAAGCAAATTTATGGTTTAATGAAATGAATAACAGCAAGTGACAACATCATTTGACAAAAGGTACATGATACTATGTACTTCATATCCGATTTGAGAAGACAGAGGATAAAGGCACTTTTCTTAACTCTGAGTCAAGTTTTTGGTCACGTGATCAGTATTATTTAAGTTTATTTATATACTAGGAGTTATTTATTTATTTTCATTTATTAATTTATGTGATTTGTGTTGGAACCTCTTTTCCCATTGCAGTTTAGTCAGGTGTTGTAGAATTCAGTTATTTATTTATCAACATATATATATATATATATATATATATATATATATATATATATATATATATATATATATATATATTATATATATGTAATAAAGAATTTGTGTTTTGTTTATTGATATTTATTCATTCATTAATTTATTCATTTGAGATAGGAACCCTTCCGATTGTTATGTAGTCACGTTACATGATTCGTTTTATTCATGTATTTTTTAGTTTCTATCTTTGTTATATATTTATGTTTACCTGCTTTATTTGTTTGTTTGTTTGTTTTTATTTAGCCTTGCCCACAAAATGACACTGATATACATTGAATCAACTCTGATGCTTTCATATTTATGTGACTTGAGAGACAGCTCTCTTCCTCAAAACAATCGTGCATCGCGGACCGGACGGTGCCTCGATATCGAGGCACCGTCCGGTCCGCACGGTCTGGTCAGATTCACGTACCACAGTCTCGAAGGGTCTCTGCCCGAAGAAACACCCGCAGCTAGTGAAGCTGGCAAGGGGGGATTGATGGGCTTTGGGCTAATACCAGCGCTCGCAGGCGTTCGTTATAGCTGGACAATAGAGAGGTTTAGTTACACGTAATTACGTGTAACTAAACCTCTCTATTGTCTGTGTCAGAGCAGGATGTCTACATGTACACGAACGCCTGTGCTAGTGGGGCTAGGATCCCAGCAAAAGGAGGCTTATGCCACTTTGTCTACAATTATCCTGGTAAGGGGCAATACTTTACCTAAACGGTTTAGACCGTGGCTGAAGTGACCTCTGTAATCAGCGGCAACCAATACTTGGCCAAGCGCTCTAGCGTGTTTGGGTTTTGTGCCTACCGATTCCATGCATCTTTGTATGAAGTTTTCAGCCTCTTCCCGGGCTACGAGTATCTCTTGACCGTTTCTTTCCGTCGACAATTTTCTTCTTCTTAGTTTAGTGACGTAAAATGGCCGAAAAATAGCACGGTTTATTGCATACTTCCCTATGTGGCACGCCATGTTGGAATTCCCGGGGTTACCCACAGCCTCGTTCTGACTCGTCGCTGTCGGGCTATTCCTTGATATTGTTGACCGTATAAACACGGTTATGTACCTCATGTAGGTTTTTCCTACCAATATAAATTAATCTTGTAGATTCTGGCATTTTTTCTTGCAGATTCTGGCATTTAGATTTCACAACAAGTTTCTATATGATTTTAACTTATCAAATATTGATTTGACTTTTTACACTGTAACTTTTAAAGTATCTATTTCGATCACTGCATGACATAGGCCTAAGCTTACGACGACAGTCTAGATCGTGAGTGACATCAATCTACAGAATCTACTATACACCGTGACGATTTATGAACTCATAAACACTGAAAACACCACCAATTAGAATGTACATCTATTGAGTTTCCCTAAATAAGACATGTAGAATAGTGGGAGAAGCACATTTATCTCAAGATCCGTTAGGCCTACATGCCATCAGCAACATCACTTGCGATTTTAATTTTTTACCATGTCCACCAAATTCCCCGGAGGAGGGAACTCAGGCTCCTTGTTTTTTTATTTGTTTGTGTGTTTACGCGTATTTGTTCATTGCTCAAGTATGATTATTTCCATATAAAATAAAGAAACCAATAAAAAGGGTGAGTATTCAGAGAGAGTGGTGGACACATATGAGTGCTCACTCCTCTTGGCATAGGGGATTGTATCAGAAGTTCATAAAATATTATTTATCGACTATACTTGTAAAATAAAAAAGCAAATAAACGCCGTTCTTTATTGCAAAGCGAAAATACAAATGCAACTCTTCATTGGTTCTTTTTTGTATATGGAGATAATCATAAATAAATAATAAACAAACACGCATAAACAAATAAACAAACAAACAAGGAGCCAGAGTTCCCCGTGCTAGCACTATGGCGACAGAGCTACTTTCCAGATTGACATTACGAATAATTCGTCCTTCTCTCCCACTTAATCCATCCTATGAAACAAGACCAATAGGTTTCTCCATTATTGAAGAATATATTGTCATCATCGAGGATTTCTGACGATACCCAATCAGTGAGTAAAACTACTGCAATTACGCAGCTATGATGTACACAGTTAATTACAAAAATTCTAAATGGCTTTAGAAAAATCACTAGCTTCATGTTTGCTCTACGCTCCCCAGAGAAATGAAATTAACCGGATAAATGTATAAGATAAGGTAAAAATCTGACTAAAATTCGATGCAGGTGATCAAAATGTGATGTTCACAATCTTTGGTAGAGTTTCCGGTGCAGAAAACAGCATGCAAGTATTCCCAAATAGTTTCTCCCGTGCGAAAAGTAATAAAATGATTGTTGCTGTGTACCGATTATCCTAGGCCTTCAATTTCAATATAGCAACGAAGTATAGACAAAATTTTAAACTTACTGGACTTTTTT
Organism: Ptychodera flava; assembly: GCF_041260155.1. Classification (NCBI taxonomy): domain Eukaryota; kingdom Metazoa; phylum Hemichordata; class Enteropneusta; family Ptychoderidae; genus Ptychodera; species Ptychodera flava. Next base: position 37,345,706 of record NC_091935.1, read on the forward strand.
TCAGTTCATAGACTTCATAATGTTGAAAGTATCAGATGTGCATCTTAGACAACCCTATTAATCCATACACGGAAACAACACTAATTGAGTTCGAAACACACTTATCTATGTAAATGATTGGTGTACACTGAAACATAAGCAGATTACGAAAATAGTGAAATTGCAGATCAGGTCAAAGATACCACAGTCTTAGGTGAGCTTAAGATTCGCAATAGGTAGGTTCCCGAATAGAAGGCAATGATATCAAGAGAAAGTTAAGACTGGAAATGTCCGGATACGTTTCAGGAAAGATGCATGTACCCATACTGAATATATGCTGTGCCTCATGGATAGATATTCGGACTTTCAAATTTTCTCAACACTTTAATTTTCTGATCCACTATTCTTATAGTCTCATTTTGAAGCTCTTAAATTAAAGATTTCAATAGTTTGCTATCTTGTTTTCGTGGAAATCGAAAACTTTACACCACCACCCCCACCCCCGGCCTAGAGTTAGCATGGGGATGATGGCTATTTTGAATTTCAAAGATCGGTAAATTTAAGGTGATTTGTTTCTCTGGTACAACTTTGCACAGTGACCCCTAATTTAATTTGTATTCTTGATTTCTGAGTGAGACTGGTTGAAAATATCCTTCAGGAAAGTTCGAGTATAAGTTCAAGTCTTTCCACTGTCAAGGCGGATGTGTTGGCAGGACTGTAGTACATAATGATCTGTTTTAGAGGATGTTTACATACACTATCACGACAGGTTATGGTACTTTTTGATTCAAAATGTTCCTTTATTACGTTTTGCAAATGCAACCTTTCAGGCTGGACAGTTCTATAGTTCCATCTTTTAGGAAAAGAAAATACATTTACATCAACTTGTCCACTTGTTACATTGATTTGCTGATCCTCTGAAAAGCTTGCAGTATTGTAACTTTTATGTGCTTCTCCTTTGCAAGATTATTCCTTATATTGAATTCTTTGTTTTAAAAACTGTGACCATGTGTACAGCTACATTTGCGATCCAGAATCTTTGAATACTCGAGCTCCATAATAATGTTCAACTAAAATTGAAAATCGCATAGATTTTTCTGTGTACGTCTTTTATGTTACATGTACTTTTATTACACTCTATGAAAATAATACATCCTTAGAATCAATGGAGTAAAATTACATGTAACGATATTTCCCAGACGAACCGAGGGAGAATGACGATTCATGTGATCCGCTCTGTGATTCACTTTATATCAAGTATTCAAAACTTTATAAAACGTGATAACTGTTTGTGTAATATAGCTGTTTGCGACCGCACACCATAATAGAGTAAGGTGCTGTGGTAAATTGGCATTTATCCACGCAGCCAATCTTTTTCTCAAACATATATAGCTTGCAAATGCTCTTCACAGTTCGAATTCATATGTTTGGTACCTCCACAGTGTTGTAATTGCTTTCAAGCTTATACTTTTACTTATAACCAAATAGGCCTACACACATATTATTTAAATAGGGTTAGTAATCTACATATCGTCACCAATTTCAACATAAGCTTATCTTTGTCTATACTTCCCCAGCAAAACGCCTGTCGTGATCTTCTTCGTTCAATTTTAACCCGCTACACTGATGGAACCTATGTTATGAAACTTCACATCCAATGCGATAACAAATAGTAAGCAGGCATGATATACGCAGCAGTAGACACTGATTTATGTATTTCGTAATTGTAGACAGCAATGGCGGAAACCTAAACTTCAAGTTTAAACTTTTATAATTTTTAGGAACCTGGTTGACCGTCTATAAAAGAAATGGCTACGACTATATGGAAAGAGAAACGAAGTTTGAGAACGGCGGAAACTTTTTTTCATTTCCTCATAGCTAGACTGCTCAGTTTTACAGGTGATGTCATGATATGCCCCGTGACCAAACCCACAATATGTGGCCTTGAACTATTTCTATTAAAACCACTTAAACTATTCACACTCATAAATTGTACACTGTTTATCACCTTAACTAAATTCTCTTAGCTGTAACATATTAATCTCGATGAAGTTTCGACCATCTCTTGGTCCAACTGTTGAATACGAGCTTGTAAGCTAAATGTTTGACTAACCATCGCCTAGTCAACCGGCAACATTAAACTTAACCCTGTTACCCTAATCTTTCCACATTAAAAAAAATCATGATCATGATCTTGTCAAATCTTGCTGTTTTGAAGGTTCACAGTAAAGTTCCTGACCGACCTACCCAATACGTTTCTTGAGGGCGTACGCGACACACGATATCTTTTATCGGAGTACACTGTAAACAATATAAAAACAGACGATCAACTGTGCAGTCTTCTAGTGAAAAAAACAAATACAATAGGCTCTTCGTGATATGAAGTCTGCTGATGGTACCATAAAGAGTCAATACAACATACAAAGGCCCCAGGGTTCTCGTATGTATGAACAAGAGCTTTGCTATCGTGGCCAATTGTATGGGTGACGTTGCAGGTTGAAGTGTTTTTTTATTTTACTGTATCACTGTTTTTGCAAAGATTCGTTCAATTTTCGGTAACATGTTGACCCACGATTGAACTATTGGACAAACAGTTGCCAGTTGGGCGAGAAAGAAGTCTAACTTTATGCTGCGTGATCATACAAGCAAATCACAAGATTTCCTGGATTCTTTTTGCCCCTGTTTTCATTGTTTCAAAGTACTATACTTCACTCTTGCTGTGTCGAATTGTATGAATTTTTTACATTTCATTCTTGAAATATTATACAAAAACAAAACAAATCGTTTAGTAACAAAATTCTTACATTTGGAATGAGAGTCATATCAACTTTGCTTATCATGATTATAATCACTTATCAGATTTTCGATTGCTACCATTTAAGAACGAGAATACACAATACAAAACAGAATTGCCATTTTTCCTACACAAATGCTTCTTTCAAATGAGGTAGGACATTTCATAGACTGAGTAGTGTCAACTTTATGACTTAAATCACTTGTTATTGGTACCGAAATGGATCATACATCTTACTAGTTTGACATAAAGTTACACTTCCTATCGAACGAAGTATGTAGGTCAATACGATTGACCCTATTCCACCATGAGATCATACATCTCATACATAAATACTCCATTCCTAAAATTATTAATGACGTCTGATCTAATCAAGTGTAAGGGAAGTTCTAATATAATGTAGGTCAGTTTAATGACACTGTGACAGTGGCCCCAAAACACACAAAAGTCTGTGTAAGGATTTTATTTCTGTTTTGGTAAAAATGAAAATGATGCTATATCGTTGTGTTGTCAGACGACAGAATAACTGAGGTGCAGGCGTCTATCTCAAGTAGCAAACAAAGAGAAATTGGTAATTAAGGTAGCTTTGCACTTAACCAACACACTTTTTTGTGATTCCTACACTGATTTTCAACTGAGACACAGCTCATTGGCATCAAAACTAGTGAGACAGGGATACACAACAAAAGACGCGTTAGGACTTTCAAAAAGTTCTACGGTCGATATGACGACATTGTGGCCAAATATGACACCTCGGTCACTCAAATGATTAGCGATAGCATTCCCGGCTTTGACTTATAACAGTGATTCATATACTCTATCATTTCATACAATATTTAGACAATTTTGGGACCAATCCTGACGGGTGTAGCATGCTAGCAGGGTACGCTTGCGGACACCTGGTACCACCACTAACTATCAGTGGTTCAGGATGGTCCCTACTTAAATTTGTAAATCTCAAATGTCCCATGGACCTGGTAATGTATTACCTTGAACGGAAATGATTATTGGACCAGTTTAATGACATATTTCAAAGGCAGCGATATTTCTTGTCAACCATGACATGAAAACGCCCTCATACTATATGTTTCGAAAAAGGCGGAAAATCTAAAGTTTATGTTAGCGATAGTTTACTCGAACGATGAAGAGGTTAAATACTTGGGGTGAAAAAAAGCTTTATATTGGTATTATTAGTAAAAATTAATTTAAGTCAAAAACTTGATACTTCTTTATGAAATCGGAATTTCCCAGTAGGATTTATGTTTAAAGTTTGTAATTTTTCTATAACAATCTAACTTGTGTCAGGAAAGTTTCACAAAAGCTTAGGCCAAAAAAAAAAAAAGAAATGTTTCTGGTCAGGCCTTTCTTTAAAAAATGGTGCGGCGACGCGGCTTTTTTTTTTTTTTTTTTCCCTCCTCCTCAAGGGAGCGAGCAGGGTCAGTTAAAGCGCCAAAGCTTAGCGGCTATTTGCATAATCATTTGCATATCATTAATTTATATTTGCATATGGATGTAAGCTTGCACATGCATCCACACATACATGTACACTCACAACAAAATGCAATGGTAACACACAAGTGTGCAGTTTGAACATCATGGAAACTCTTTATTACACTTAAATAAATCATCACAGTATTGTAATTACAATTGCAATTAAAACAAAAGATTCAGATTGAAACTTTTAGAGCAAGAAATGGTTCGTCTGATTGGAGTTTCATTAATACATAGGCCTATATTGCTAATAAATTGTCAAAACTTGCCAACAAAGAGGAAAATTCACAAATTTAAGCTTTACACAATTCAAATGCAATTGAGTTTTATATCATTTTTGAACGACAAACACCGCGAATAATTTTTCATCACGGGGATAGATTTCAACCAGCGGGCCCCCCCCCCCCCCCCCCCCCGCATAACTTCTACTCCACTGAACATCGTCGTTCGATTCTTGATTTAAAAATACCACCAAGATGATCACAAGACATGAACTACGTACAACTAGAATCCCTCGAAAATCAGGTGTAAAATCTTTCAGAGAAAGTGTCAGAGTGGAACCACACGCGACGCCAGGATCAATGTCAACACGTTATAAACCTGTCGACCAACATGGCCGCCGCCATATTGAAATTTATGCAATGTGAACTCAATCGCGATCGTGATCGTACTCAGACAAAACTCATCGTTGTACAATCATAATCAACCTCACCAGTCAACTCTTGTTTCTTTTGCGGTCCATTTCGTTGATCAAAGCATGGGAATGTGATCAAAGGCCCTGCTAGTGCTACACCGCTACCTCTGTGAACACTTGTCCGCGATGTATACTGCAGCTTTGTTGGTCGTAGTAGTCGTTCTGGAATGAAAATTTATGAACAACCCAGCCGATTCTTCTATTGTTTTAACGTTCCTCTCAACACTTCCGGACAACTTATCTGATGCATACCATACTTCACACCTTCCACTCTTTCACCAGGTTAAAAGTTGCAGTGAGCGCTTATGTGTAGACAATGCATGCATCAGCTGGTAGCTACGCAGAGCGTGTGAACTAAGGATGGCGGGAATATTTAAAGCGTAGCGGAGAGAATCAAAGCGTAGCGCTAGCGGGGGGGGGGGGGGGGGGGGAGGCGAAAGCGTAGCGGGACCGCTATGGCCTGGGGATAACACTGAGTTTTGTAGTTTTATCAATATAGTAACATTTAAACTGTTCATGCAGTCACTGATCATGTGCCCCAAAGAAGTTTCTTTCTCTTCAGCCGTTTTGGTTTGGTGTTATAGTAATCAGTATGTAGTTTGCCACAGCCGCCGGCCTCAAACCAGAAAAAAAAGGGTGACGCGCTGTTGTTCAAGTGACGCGCGCGCTGACCAGAAACATTTCATTTTTTTTTTTTGGCTTATGTATGCCCGTACTCTGCAACTCCACCCTTGTCTGGGTCACTGACTAAAGACAAGTTTTTACCTTTGCCTCTCCCCGACACAGCCTGGCAAGGCAACGTTGCACGGCCGGGCGCCGACGCACGTCATCCCGCCGTGCCCGCACTCATGCAAGCTCGATGCTCGTCTCTGTCCCCCTATAAAAATAGGGGGGGGGGGAAACGGTTTTCATCACAGTCTCTCCCCGACGAAAGGCAGTCGGTCCAGGGTCGGACTTGGCCGTCCGCTGCGGGCAAATAGGTGGGTCGTGGAGGCTAATTTTCAATAGATCGCCAAATATTATTATTATACCTTATTTCAAGAGGGTAATCTGATTACAATAGATAAATATTGTAATTTACATCAGAGCCCTAAGAATACGCGTCCCCCGGGTCGGATCACCCCTCTTATATATAGTCTCGGCATTAACCACCATGGAGGGCGAAAATATTGGCACCCCCGTCTCGGGCACGTCGGGCGCCGGCCGGGAGCCGACACACTTCTCCCGCCGGGCTTCCGGCCATCACCGTGCTCTCGGCATTTCAGCCTCCCCGGTCGGACTTTTATTAATTTCCAAGGTAATTATCCTGGCAACATGCTCTGAATCTTTGGATGTGTTAACGTGTCGGAAAGGATGAAAAACTACTAGCACCTTAACCACCGGGTCGGTCCCCGACAAAAAAGCAAGATTTACCAATATTTTGTAGGGGTCCGACATTGCCGCCTACCGATGGCGGGTGACGTAGCCTAGCTTCACCGTCGAGCTTTCCAGGTCGGAGTTCTATTGCTTTCTAAGGCAATTATCCCGGTAACATGCTCTGAAAGTTTGCATGTGCTAACGTGTCGGAAAGGGTGAAAAATATACTAGCAACTTAACCGCCGCGTCGGTCCCCGACAAGAAAGCAAGATTTACCAATACTTTGTAGGGGTCCGACATTGCCGCATTCCGATGGCGGGCGGCGTAGCCTAGCTTCACACTGACCGTTGAGCTTTCCGGGTCGGAGTTTTATTAATATCCAATGTCAGTGTCCCGGTAACACGCTCTGAAAGTTTGTGCTAACATTTAGGAAAGGGTAAAAACATCTACTTACAACCGATGGTATATCACCGCCTCTGATAAGGCCTACTTTTATTTCCAGGGGTTCGGGGAACGGCGGTCAGGGGTATACGTTGTGTTCCGAAGCGCATAATTTTACAACAAGCCGACTCGGTTTGGAATACTGAGGCTATTCCTCAGTCCAAAAGTGGGGATTTTTTATAATTGACCAGCTCCGTGCATAGTTAACCGATTTTCTAAGGCATACCCGACCAAATCACCGAATTTAGGACGCGGCCCGGGCCTCGTAATGCTTTGTTTTATTTAAACAGTCGGATCCCCCCCGGTCCGTACCAGTTCTGAGTCGGCCGTTTGTCGCCGGCCGAAGCCACCCGACCGTCGAAGCAGCGGGGCCGTGCAGCTGAAGCGCTTCACGGGAAGGACCCGACGCTAGTCCGGGCTCGCGTCAAACTTACAGCTGCCAGTGAATTCGTGAAATCCTTATAGAATTAGTTATAAATATTATTCTTATGAAACTTACGCCTTGATATATGACTAATATAAGTGAGGACGGAAATGGGATTTCCCTTTATTTGTCCATTTTCTCGAGAAAACGATTTTAATCTGCGGCCTCTTTCTCTTCTTTGCTGATAACACATCACAGTGAAATGTGTTAAAGCCCCAGTATTTGTAACTTTTAACAATTTTTTTCATATTTTTGATTAAAATGACATCCTCAGTATGTGAAAGTAGACCATAATTAATACTGAATCGCATGGTTTGCATGCCTAGCCCGCCTCACGATTAACAGTAAAAGGAGTGAAAAATGACTTCTTGTCCGGACCAGAAGTCAGCTTTGTTGACACACGAAACGAAACGTAATCACACCACCGCGCATGCTCAACCACATCTACGCAAGTTTTACTGTGGCGTCCGTAGAAACCATACGCTCTTCGAAAAGGTCTGGTCCATCGAAACTGGAGACTCAGCTAAAAACGCGCGAAAGTTGGGTGAAATACCGGAAAGATATAAATATGTAAGTGTTTACAGATTGTTCCGACTATAATGAGCCGTGCAAACAAACGTCTTGAACAGCTAAACTAAAGACGGAGGCAGTCGATTGTAAGCAGCCTTCATGCAAGGCACTGCACGTTGGGACCGATGGTACGGAGATCAAGTTTGCTGAATGAATTGAGAGAGAAAAAACATATATGAATAAAAATTCAACACTTCACTATTGTAATAATTGAACTAGTCGTTTCTTCCATTATGCAGTATAATGAAAATTTCGTTTAAAATAAATGACGGGACTGATTCTGCTCCGTCTACTCAAAGGAAGTTTTGTGTACGGCCAGGCTACGCTGCAGGCAACACAGCCTATCAACTCCGCATATCGTTGCCGTACGGCGTAATTCAAAACGCTCAGAAAGGAAAAAATTAGTCTTACTTATTAAATTTAAAAGTATTTCAAAATAGTATCGAACGTAACGGGTATCTAATCCTCACAAGGACTCCAGTAGTACAATTATCGGCTAGCTGCGATGCGATGGAGCTGCAGGCATTGTAGCTTAGAAGTTCGAACACAAGAGAGATCCCGGCCTCACTGCAAAGTCGTCCCCTGCGCACCCGGCCCGACAGCAAACTAACGTCTTGGTTTGATTCTGTTGTTTATATATTTTTGTATAAAGTTCATGATACATATATCTGACTTTCACAACTGTACAATTTGCTCAGGACTGTGAGTTTGGCTGTAGTCTACAGACGATCGGAGGGAGCTAAGGCAGGCCCCAAATTTGCATGGACAATGCCCGGGACAATTATAGACGCAGCTCGATGAGAAAGTCATTCACATAAACCTAAATGAAGTGATCAATACAAAACTTTTAAACATCACTGGTTCTGAAAATTTATGATCAACGGTTCTGACCTACGGATTTTACACTGCGACATTGTTTTTTGTGTGTTTGGCCGGCTACTTGTCCTGTAAAGCTGTACTACATGGAGGTAGTAGACTGTACAAGTGCAGCGGGCGGCCGGGCCGAGATTGGTGTGGGGCCTGCAGCAAGGTAAAATTGACAGCGTCCATTGCAAAATGCCCGCGTGTTATCCTTTCTCGTTTGGGAGGAAATTTACCGCTGTATTCAGAATGCCTTTTTACCAGTATAAAAGCTCAGTAACTGATGCATCAAGAGCCAAGAGTCTGTAAATTTCTTAGCGGTAGCTCCATTGTTTTTTTCTAAATTTTCGCTGAGATACAGCAGTGCGTATACTGATCCCGATCGTTCTGACTCAGGCGTTCACAGCTGTTTAGGGAGCCGTCATTATTTACGATCTGGGGGTCGGAGGAATTACATTAGAAACTCCGAAATTTTGAGTCACACCCCAGCCAACCATGAAGACTTTGAGTAACCCCTCTCTAACAGAAAGTTTGGCTTACCTGAGCCCATGTAACAATATGTAGATATAAAAGCTCACTAATAAGCAGTCTCCGACCATATAGTATTGCTAAATTTGGATGGGTAGCATGTCATTATGGTATGGTTAAATGTCCAAATGGTTGTTGAACTCAAGTCAAATAAAATATACATTTCTATGGTAATATAAAGGATGAATCCACAACAGTTCAGTTTTGTCCTAGATCCTGTGCACTTATAGTGATATCTGTCGAGAACATTTCTCCATGACCCAGCCTCTCCTTCCAACCTGGTATCAACGACTGCAGAAAACTACTGTGTGACATCATCATCACCAGTGTTGATCCTCATCTTTACTGTCGCTGGTGCCATTGTGTACATGAACAACGATATCATTCTCATCGTCACTATCTTCTCTTTCATAATAAGTATTGCTAGTAGTACCACCTACTTGTAGTTTTTTGCCTTCCTTCTAGTTGATATTTATTTGTACTGTTAGAGTATTTTTCTTTTTATTTAATATATATCAGAGTAAAATATATATAATCAACTTATCATTATTTCATTGAGGACAGAGTAAGACAAAGAAAAAACATTTTGAGCACCCCCTATAACTTTCAATTTTGAAGGACCCCAGGTCGTAAATACTGACGGTTCCCTTACTTGCTGCCAAAGGCCATCGCGTTCACTGCATTCGACTGCTTACCATACATTGCCAAACTATGTTGCTTCGATTTCGCAATCACCTTGCCGCTAAAGCGACAATCAGCTGAAATTTATTACTTCAAGTCACTCAATTTTGATAGGTATTTGCCAACAGAAGTGAGCCAAGTGTATATAGTGTCGTCTTGATTTTACATCGGTACCCGGAGTTCTGAGTGACCAACTGCAGGGTGCGCGTCGGTGCACTGCCGACTGCAGTTTGAATAGTCCGTATATAACGCACACTGTACTGACTGTACCAGAATAGAATGTCAGCCTCCTCTGCCAAAGTTCTGTATCCTCTGAAACACAGTAGCAGTACGTATTTGAACGGAGAAGAACAAAATAAAACCATTCGCAGGTCATTCAGCCGGCGACCATGGGCGTTACCCAGGCAGTGTGGCGTGGCATGGCAAGGCCCCAGGAATGTTGCAGACTCGATGATGTCATCAGTATCGGCGTTCTCGATCACGTGCACAGCCTACAAGTTGTCAACAAACCCGCGCGGCAATCCAACTCGATCGGGCAATATTTAGCGTTTGTATGTCACAACAGGAGCACAAATCTGGCTTATTTCTTTACTGAACAACATTTCACGATGGATGTAAGAGAATAATATGTAATTTCGAACATAAAAAAAGGTTAAAAGTTACAAATACTGGGGCTTTAATATAGTGAATTGAGATTAACCGAAAGAGGCCGAACTTCGCCCACGACGACGAGAATAAATTGTTATAAATCTTGCGTCGCATAGCTATGTAACTGTCGAAATAGAGACCCGAAAGTTCCCATGTACAATAAAGCTATCTCTGTTGCCCCTACAATTTAGACCACACCTAGTTTTATAGCCCGATATTTTAGACTCGGTTTTAGCGAGTTCAGTAATTTAACCACCAGAACCTCATGCAAACATACTATAGTAGTTCTGCTGGCTGTAGACGCAATATGATGGAAAAATGGAAGACATCGCACTTTGAGTATCTAAACTTACCGGTTGAAAAATTAGAACAATCTTGAACCCTGACCGTTAATCTATATTTTGTGGCATTATATTCGGAACGTAATTTTGTTTTAATCAGCATTTGTTGACGCGTTATTAATATTTTAATGAGTGTTTCTTCGTACAGTTCTATGCAGATTTTGACGTTTATGTAAAATATCGATATCGCTGCCTTTATCACCAGCACAACCATTTATTGTACTTGGGCCTCAGCCCAAGTACATTTGTTTTCATTCCGTGGGAAAAAACTCTGTAAGGTATAACCATTTCTGGCTGAGACCAGGGAGGGCAAAATGTCTTGGCTTCATCTTTCTTGGCATAATAAATGGCGTAATGATGTTAACTGAATGGAAGTGCTGCTCTCAGCCAGTCTTGAATAAGTGAGATGTGAATATTAATGCTTCTCTATCTGAGTTTTTGCCACAAAATCTTCTGAGGTTCCCAGACACTTCGCACCAAAACCACTTCGCACCATACCATCTCGTCCCATACCATTTCGCACCAAAACCACTTCGCACCAAAACAACCTCGTACCAAAACCTCTTCGCCCCAAAAGTCACGTCGCCCAAAACCATTGCGACCCGAAAAAAACACGACTTTACTCCCCAATTTATCGGTCAGCGTTAAAAGCTGAAAATAACCAACCACTGCCAGTGAAGTTTTAATCACCTTTCTACCATCCCGGGACTGAAATCTTGAAATTGTACACATTTCGAGAAAATGACATCGCATCGTGCAATACCGCGCACGGCACCTGATATGTACCATTTAGTAGTTTGTGTGTTTCTTTTTTCTAATATATGGTATGGTTTCATGGAAGAATAAATGGTTCGTGGTAGCCAAGTTGCAGGTAAAAACAACGTAATGATACATCGTGACATCGATGTTTTAGGACGAGTTGACGGTAAGCGAAGTGGTTTTAGTACGAGGTGGTACTTGGGGCGAAGTGGCGTTGGACGAGGTAGTACTTGGGACGAGGTGGTTTTGGTGCGAAATGGTTTTGGGACGAAGTTGTGTGGGACGAACTGGTTTTGGTGCGAAGTGTCTGGACCCCATCTTCTGAATATAATCAAAATGTGCATCGAAATGCAACAATTAATGCACCCTCCGTTTCCTAGGCGATGGCACGACCCTTGCTACACCCACTGGACGAGCCAAAGTGGGAGGGGTAATTTCAGTTTGGTCGAACAAGAGGGCTCGAGACCAGAATTTAACATTTAAACTTGTAACATGTTTAATCGCTGACAAGATGTGGACTAGTGTTAATTAAAGTAAAATTGTGAAAAGGAAAGGTTTTATATCCCGGACACAATGAAAAACATTACGACTGGAAACTGTACCCCAGTTGAGAATAGTAATGCCCACAGCGATGGAGAACACATATCCTTGAGCTGAGAAAACCAGACCATCATTTCGAAATAGAGCTGCAGATTCGAGAAGCTCGTTCAAAATAGCTAGGTACACCCCAAGGGGTGGTTTCGAGTTTTGAGGGCAAATTTCGCCTCCTTCATATAGAAATCGTACGTTTGTTTTTCCAGGAGAACACACCATTTGACACAAAATTTGCATGTAAAGGGGTCTCCAGTAAGCACGTGGTCAAATCTGGCATAAGAAACAATATGAAATGTTGGGTAAAGCCAGTCCAAAATAATCTGATTTGAACTTTTGTGTTTTGTAATTTATACCACTGCAGTAACATCACCTTTTTGACAACATCACACAATGTAATACGTTTGAAACTGAATACTCCGACGTATTCTGTGTCTCCTTTGCTAAAAAATACGGTATGCCGATTACCATGTAAGGAGATGATGACGTCAAGACAGATTTGTAGTGCGTTTGGTCCTTGATGGTGCACGAAGTTTTGTCAAGGTAGCTTGTGTATTTATTTCCTAAATGGGAGAGATTAGGGTCGATCTAAACGAAGGCCGAAGAATGTTATGATACTCTAAGCGAGCTGAACTCTAACGCGAATGGTTGGATAATTTGGAGGATGTTTAGAATGATCTCGTCTCATTAAGATTATTTGGCTGTCAGTATTGAATTTCAACTGCGTCACAAGTTTGCGAAATGAGTATTCCGTCGAACGGTCAACGAACGATATTTTAGAAATCTGGAGACATGGCACATCGCATTTTTATTTTAGTATTTTATATTTTACAAAAGATTTACGAAGCAATGATTTTGTCGAAAATTCTGAAAAAAATATAGGAAGATTTGATCGCGAACACGTTTTCACTAGGGGTCAACTAGCCCTGCGTACGATGCTGTGTGTTCCGCTACAGCTAATCGCCCCGCCCACCACAGCCCTGCAAAGACCCGTACGTAGGGTCGGTGACTTCAAATCCATTTTGGGACTTGACGTAAAAAGCCAAATTACTGCCGAAATTCAGCGTTCTTGGGCCCAAGTCGTATCCCAGCCTACCTCAGCTACTCGATCGCTTCCAAAAATGACAGTCTTTTATTCAGTTCTCGTAAATAACCGTCGATGTCGGCAACTCTCTCGCTAGCCCTGCGTACGATGCTGTGTGTTAGCTGTAGCACATAGCATCGTACGCAGGGCTAGGGGTCAACATGGGGTCGCAGCCATGTATGTTGCCTCAAAACTTATTTCTGTCTGCACTCAAAACTCAAAAATGTCGGATATGAACCTGAAAAATCGATGCAATTTTGTCAAACTTCGGCGAAATTTCAGCCTATACAAAATTTCATCTAGGTAAGGTAAATTTACTGAAATTTGATCGACAAATAATCCTGAGCTTGAACGTGACAGCTCGCCTTCTCCGGGAAGTCAAGTATCCAGCTGCCCATACACAGTTGCCCATATGGCCAGGTTTATGAGATTGTTTTCAAGCGACGGCGGCAGACCGTACGGGGCTCTGGATATGAACCTACCGCCGATGTAGCTGTAATAACTGTTGCGTTGTTTTTAGTGCCCACGGACGAAGTCCTGGGGGAGTTATAGGTTTGGTCATGTCAGTCCGTCCGTCCGTCCGTTCACGCAGATATCTCAGACATGCCCTGGTCAATTTCTTTCAAACTTTGCAGTACAAGAATAGTACCCAACCCCATACAGATGCACGTCGATTTGTTTCACAATGCGATCGAATTTGGCCGTGTTAGAGGACTTTTAAGTTTACACCTCCATAGACTCCCATGTATAAGGCAGTTCTCCATAGACTCCCATGTATAGGGCCAAGAAAAATAAAAATTTAGTTTCTCATCGTATTCATATTGCCTAAAGGATGCAGTGACACAGTTTTTAGTCCCCACGGATAAAGTCCAGGGGACTTATAAATTGGGTCATATCCGTCCGTGAGTCCATCAGTGAGTCCATCAGTTCACGCAATATCTCAGACATTTTGACAAAATATCATGTGACCTTGGTGACCTTTGACCTCAAATATACATTATTGTCCATAACTCAGTAACCACAAGTGCTAAACCTTTCATATTTGGTATGATGGAACACCTTATGACGCCACATATTGTACCCCATTAATTATGCGCATATCTAATTTTGAGCGAGCCAATAGAGCTAGAGGTCTGATTTTTGGTATATACGGATAAGTTAACAATATAATTTGTTTGACAAAACGTCACGTGACCTCAATGACCTTTGACCTCAAATATGCATATTTGTCCACAACTCAGTAACCACAAGTGCTACACCCTTCATATTTGGTATGATAGGACACCTTATGACACCATATATTGTACCTCATTAATTATGCTCATATCTTATTTTGAGCGAGCAAATAGAGCTAGAGGTCTGATTTTTGGTATATAGGAATAACTTAGCAATACAATTATTATGACAAAATGTGACGTGACCTGAATGACCTTTGACCTCAAATATATATATTTGTCCACAACTCAGTAACCACAAGTGCTACATCCTTCATATTTGGTATGATGGGACACCTTATGACACCACATATTGTACCTCATTAATTATGCGCATATCTAATTCTGAGCAAGCCAATAGAGCTGGATGTCTGATTTTTGGTATATGGGGATAACTACAGGGTAGAAATCTAAATATGCCCATCTAAATATTAGACATCTACCATCGAGAACAAAAGAAATTTGCAGTAATTTGAATATTTAAGGAGTTTAAGCAATTTCCACTATAAATAAAGAACCCCTGCCTCAAACTCCACAAAAGTTGCAAGACATATTTTGCCGTTGTCATGCCATTGCTTCGTTTAATAACCAGTTAATCAAATGCCTAACTGACAGGAGGAAATTCAAGACCATATTTGAATAGTAGTATATATTGTCCTCAAAATTACTCTATCATGGCCCAAGTACTCATTGCCTTCAGCAATACTGCCTTGTTATTATTATCATTATTATTATTATTATTATTATTATTATTATTATTATTATTATTATTATTATTATTAGTAGTAGTAGTAGTAGTAGTAGTAGTAGTAGTAGTAGTAGTAGTAGTAGTAGTAGTAGTAGTAGTAGTAGTAGTAGTAGTAGTAGTAGTAGTAGTAGTAAAATTTCTAAAAAACGCAATGCACATACGTCACAGTGAGTTGTACAGAACACACAAAAGAACAATGCAAATTTACAAAATACTTCAAGTTGATGCAAGTGTCAGGAATAAAGCGCACCACACGAGCAGTCCTGCGGTGAAGAAAATGTACCGCAAATCATAAACAAAATCACTGATCATACAGATTAAAAATATAGGTTTTCAAACCCCGTTTAAAAGACTCAACATTTCTTGCAGTACTAATCTCTACAGGCAACATATTCCACAACGATGGCGCAAACACTGAAAAGGCCCTCTGGCCGTATGCCTTTCTGAATTTACCACGAGGTGGAATCAGACGTAACTTGTCTGCAGAACGGAGATATCTGGTAGGAACACATTGCTCTATCAGCGCTGTCAAAACACAGGTGCAAAGCCTCTAATTAATTTAAAAGTAGTCAATACGTGCTTCAAAAAGCAAACCAATGTAAATCAACTAATATGATCAAATTTGCGGGAACGGCTGACTAAACGTGTTGCGGCATTTTGAAGAGATTGCAAACAGTGAAGCTGATCTTTGTTAATTCCGTACAAGAGACTATTAAAATAATCTAACTGTCAGTGAGATGTTACAAATACATTGATCGATGTCTCGATCATCATCATCATCATCATCATCATCATCATCATCATCATCATCGATCATCACCACCGTACCAGCACCACTCATTAGCATCATCACCACTACCAAACCGCCAACTTCATTACATCGTACCTCATTCTGTCCTTTCAGTGTGCATCATTTTGACACATTATCTGTTCATGCATGGAAACAAAGTTATGTGTAACCGACGGTACTAACCCTTGATGGGATTCACTACTCAAATATCGAAATGAGAGAAAATCACAAGAACGGTTGGAGTTATACCAAATTTTTTACTATATTTAATTGAATCTGACAACACAGGCGTTTTTTGTTGAATGTGTTAAATGCATATAGTAAACACTGAATGTTACAGTGAACGCTTTGTACCTGTTCACGGCCTATTGTGCCCGTTTATTACCCCGGGGTCAATGCCAAATCAAACTTTGTATTCTGGTAACGCATAACAAACAGATGCTATACAACGTTTTGTACACGGTATTCGTTTGTTGGAAATATGCAAAAAAACCCGGGCCTTCCTAGTTTATTCGGATATTGATCAGAACAACTGTTTCGGTGAAATTGCTCCTATATCATGAAATAAAAATGTCGTACTCCTCTTCGAGTGAGTATGTCAAGTGTTTAGGTACGGGAGTGCGATTTACTTTTCACTTTGAGAGCATACTTACAGTAATGTAGCTCTTGAGAATGCGCCATGGTTGCTGACTGTATGGAAAGTATAAATAGTTTATAGGTCAGGTCATCGACAGTTCAGTCAGATGCATAAAAGTCTTTATTTTTTTGTTCTATCATTGTTATCAGTGTCAACACCGGAGAAAGACAATCGAAGGGTCTTGATATAACCATAATGTTCGATTTTTTACATCTTGCAATAAAACTTCTTTCCCTGGTGTGTAAACTTTGTCGCAAAAATTTAAACAGGTGCACGGTATTTGAACTTGTCAAGATATAGACAAAATGATCCTTGTGTATGTTTTGAGTTTTGAAGTTCAGTCTTTGAAGATAAAGAACTATGCTATGGCAGCGAACAATGCATAAAAACGCAACACGGAATTCAAAAATGTTCACTTTGCGTGCACTGTATGCTCGATATGTGGAAAATGATGAGAACATATATTGGATATCATCACTCGTCCTATAATCTCTTTCTTTCAGACAGTGGTTCTATCATAAAGAAGTTTACGTTCATGAATAATTTACACAGTTCTTTATTTACATATTAGTCAGGTGGCTTAACAAAAATATCGTTACACGGATGACAAAAGTGCCAAATTTGCTACAGAGGTTCGCATGTATGTGTAGATCAAAATTAGCTATTGCTCCAAAAATTTGCGCCACCGGGAAGGCTCGATGACGTCATAAATTCAAAATGGCCGCCATTATATTGCTTAAAAATGGTAATATACGGGTCACTCGGCCAGTTTTCAATATTTTTTTGAATAAACTGACATAAACATTCTCAATTATAAATAAAACATTAAATTGATGCAAATCAATTACTGTGATGACGTCATAAAGCCAAAATGGCCGACCAAATTCAAAATATCCCCCAAAATATCGTGTGATAATGTTCAAATACAGTTAATTAAGCCTTTGTCCAGCATTTTAGTGCCTGAACTGAAATTCAAACTTTAAATTACGGACAATACATATAATTGATGCAAATTAATTATTGTGATGATGTCACAAACCAAAATGGCAACCGAAAATTACAAAATGGCCTATTATGAAGTCCACTATGCTTTGTACAATAGCCCATTTACGTGACAAAATAATAGTTTAAAGGTAATATACAATTTGTCTTGATGATCCATCAGCTCAAAATAAATGATAAATGTACCAAAACTTAGCCAATAAATTCAACACAAGTTAGAAACTACTATGAAATTATTGATTATTTAAAAATGGCCTCAGTCTGAAAAACTGAATCAGTGTAAAGGAAATGATGGCAACTTTACTTTCAAAGTGTTACGATATAGTGAGTAGATCAATAGTAGTGTGATTTCATGATAACGAAAAATATGGCGAGAAACAGGTGAATAAATCATGCCTTGACCCTGGTCATGTAACCTTGGTCCCCGAAAAAAAGGTTTTACGTTTGTGATTTTGGTCTTTTGCTTCCTTTGTATGAGAAGCCTGTTTCGTTTGTTGAATTTTCTGTTTTTTATGTCTTGATGTGTCGTGACAGACGTATAGTTTGCTACTGTAACAGTAGTTCTCTATTTTGAGGATGCATGTGCTGGCCTAAAAAGACCGTTTCGTCAGGGTTTTATGAACAAAGAGAAAACTTTTTTTGTCTTTTAATTTGAAGCTAGCTAATCTTGCTTTTTTGCAGCTTTCGTGAATTTTATGAACAGCGTCTTTGCCTTTCGTTTTTGGTATCGTTTTGCTGTTTGGAAACCAAAAACATAAAAAACGCCAGGAAGAATATAAACAGAAATTCGAAGATTAAACAAAAACAAGAAATCAGAAAGATTCTCAGATTCATCAAAAATCTTGTAAATCAAACCTTACCAAATGTTGAAATCAAAGCATCAAGCAAAGGCTTGAAATTTATTCCCCTTCCGAAGTGTCTGTACAGAAAAATTGTCCTATCAGATATCAGCAAATCTATTCGCAACATAAGATTGTGCAATATCATGAGAAACAAACAATCAAGCAATCAATCAGACATCTGTTCTAAGATAAGTCCAATGTCGATACTACTAACAGCGGAAAACCCAAAATTATAAACTGTCTCGAAGCAGCTTAGATCGATAGAGGAAATTCCATTCGCAACCCACATCAGAAAGAATATAACTCTAACAGAAAAGACTGCTCTGAACAAGCTCTCTAAAAACAAACAAATCAAAACAAAAGCCATCAATAAAGTAAGAGGCATAGCAATTGTGAATACGACAAATGATATTAAAGAAATTTATAGACAGCTGCGAAATGTACACTATTACTGTACATTAAGGCAACACTTGGCGACATTAACTATACGGTGGAACTTGTATATGAAATCATTGATCTGCGACAAGAAGATCATTGACAAGGTTATTTACAGTTTCCTCATTCCCATGAGTAGAATAATTTGTACACCACGGTAGTATTTCCTGCCAAAAATACACAAAACCCAAACAGAAGGAACAATCATAATCCAACGTCTCAATAGAAATGGCTGCTCGAGCCCCATAAACCAAATCTCGGAATTTCTAGACTTCGTCATAAACCAATCGTGCAAAGACGACTTACATATGTCAGGGACACAAAAACTTCTTTAACTAGTTAGAATCAATAAAAATACAAGCAAACGCTATTCTGGTAACATTAGAAATGGTATCAATGTAGAAAAACATGCCAAAAACGAAGCCATAAATGCAGCGATCGTACCGTTGGACTCTGAAACAGTACCGGCCAACTGATACGATACAAAAAACCCAACAACAACGTACACGAAAGCCTTACTGTCGATTATTCTGAAACGCAACATATTTTAAAGTTCCATTAGCTGTATCTTCTAGCGATTTTTCCGTTAGTTTTGATTGAAATGATCACTGGCTCATGTTGAATAGCCAGTCAAATAACAGAGAATCGCATATTATTCGGAAACATTACGTGCCCTACAACTAAATAACATGTGATTTTACAACGAAAATTTCAATTTTTGTCCGGACACTGGACAGAAATACAAACTCTGTTGACACGCGGATTGCAACGTAGACATTCTTCTGCACCTGCGCGAGCCATTTACAGCAATTTCAAAATAAATATTCATTACTTATGCCCGGTACTTACGTTGTAGTCCATTGTCCGAGCACGTTGCGTAGCCAGATGTTTGGCAATCCACGACGCAATGTTGTTTTGATCCCGCAATAAAGGTGAACTTGTACATCTCGCGTGATCGCGGCGTCACCATATCTGCGTTCTCCCCAGCACGCTGAGCATGCCAGACGTCAACAAACGAGCTCGGAATGGCAACAAGTTTGAACAAAAATTAGCAGTTTTATGTGGCTATAACATCATGTTTGTTTCTTCGTAAAAAACATTTTGCAACAAATATGAGCCTCCAACATGGAAGTTTCCGAGGTAAAAAATGGTCAAAAGTTACAAATAATGGCCCTTTAATTCAACTGAGAAAAATACAAACAAATCTATGGATGAAGCATGGGCTCACCAGAAATAGCTGATATCATATACCATGACACGAAGAAAGTTATATTAAATCCCCAATCCGGTCAAATATTCGTATGGGAACGTTTAAAAGGTGACATTTTCATAATTTGCTAAGGAACAAAAAATAAGCTTATAACATTCAGAACAATTGTCGAGGAGTGCAACACCCTGTAACCTACGTTCAACTTGGGAATTCATAATTGAACATTCTATCGACAAAATCTCATACCCACTGACCATGTGGTCTTCAAATACCAGAGACGCAATCGAGAGAGATGGCTCGACCGTAAAACCCACACCAAATCATCTGACGATAATTATCTACCACCAACCTTCAAATGATTCATTAAAGGTGAATTACTCAGGTATGTTGACACATGCAACAACAATATGGACTTCATAAAGAAGGTCAATTTCTCAACGCAAAAACTTCAACTACGAGAGTGCAAAATGAAAGACATAGCTTGTATCAAAAAGAAGTTAGTGTAACAAAACGTCAGCCTTCCTTCATCAACAAAAATAAGCGTAATGATGTCACAAAAAACTTTTAAGCACAACCTCATCAAAACCAGCCTAATCAAACAATGTGATAAGAAACTGGAAAATAATAAAGGGCGATTATACGCTGGCCATGGTTTTCCAGAAGGGGGGGACCGTTAGAAAATCTATAATAACGTATAAAAGGAAGAAAAACATACAAGATATCCTCCTTCAAGCAAAATTTAACCACAAGGAGAGTACCAATGAACGGTCTTAGCAACAATTCATGCAACAGACCACAACATAATGATCTTAGCATCTCTCTCTGATGGCTACCATCAAACTAAGCATGTTGGAATACAAGACCATTCAAGTGACTGAAGAAGGGACACAACTTTGGCCCGAAACACCGCTAGGAGGAATCACCAACATAAAACCTTTTTTCTGGGACCAAGGGCACATTACGAGGGTTACAGCACTACCGTTTCACTAGTTTCTCACCATGTTTCCCTATCACGAAACCACATTGATCTACTCACTATACCATATCATAAACAAGGTTGAACCAGTGTGGGAAATTGCCTTCATTTCCTTTTATATCGATTCGACTTTTCAAACACAGATCATTGTTTAATGATAAATAATCTCATAAGAGTTTGTTACTTGTGTTGAACTTATTGGCTGAGTTTTGGTACATTTATCTTTTATTTTGAGTTTAATGGGCTATTGTACCAAGCACAGTTAACTTCATAATCGGCCATTTTGTAACTTTCGGTTGCAAATTTGGTTTTATGACGTCATCACAATAATTAATTTGCATCAATTATATGTTTTGTCTGTAATTTGGGGTGTTAATTTCAGTTCAGGCGATAAAATGCTGAAACAAGCTAAATTAACAGGGCTTTAACAATTTAGAAAATGTTACGGTGGACATTTTTAATTTGGTCGGCCATTTTGGCTTTATGACGTCATCATAATTATTGATTTGCGACAATTCAATGTTTTATTTATAATTGAGAATGTTCATGTCAGTTTATTCAAAAAATATCGAAAACTGGCCGAATAAACCGTATTTTAACATTTTTAGCAATGTAATGGCGGCCATTTTGAACTTATGACGTCATCGAGCCTTTCCGGTAGCCGAATTTTTTGGAGCAATAGCTAATTTTGATCTACACATATATGTGAACATCTGTAGCAAATTTGGCACTTTTGTCATCCGTGTAACGATCTTGCTGTTTTTTGTTGCTAAGACACCTGACTATATAGATTAGGTAGCTCGTTGCTCTCTAAATTATTTAACAAATTTCAACTGAACAGTCTTTTCAGGATCAGACGAGTTTGTAAGATCTGACTTAAAAAAAATGAAAACAGTCGCTTGATTTGTGCAATTCATTGAAGACAGTGTTTAGTTGTTGATTTTTCTGCCGAAACAAATGGGGAACATAGGCGATTTTACTGGTTTCTTTATTTATTTTACTGCTTTCTTTATTTATTGCACAGCGGATCTTTGCTTCGTAAATGATGTCACTTGATGGGAGAGAAGTGGTCGACACAACAAAGCAAGGCAAACACTTCAACTAGCTAGGCTTATGAAGAAGTCAAATCCACTGTTCATATACTTCATTTATACTTACGTCATTTACATACAAGTGTACGCATGCGTATTGCGCGTTGGAACGCTAAACACAGTCAGTGGGACTGTTTCTCAACCCTTGTCTTTACACACCTTGACTTTCCCACTGTAGTATGCTTTCCTTCGTCTGTCGGGACAGCCAACAATCCGAATTCGAAATTGCCCGCCTCAGCAGCCAAGTCCCGAAAGCAATAGGTCTCTACTCTCTACCTACTAAGCTTGTCTAGGTTGTCTGCTCAGCGAATTAATGCCCAACCGGTTCCTTTCTCCATCCTCTGACCGCTCACAAAATAAACAAAACAAACCAGCTGATCCATCAGCCAAGAAATCGCTTGTGAACATATTCTTTCACAAACATCTTTAGGAGCAGCTCCCGACGTGACCTAAGTTGCTAAAGCAGACTAGATGTTTGCGCACTGAAACGGAGAGACCATGTAGTACTTTGCTCAACTCGCGAGTTTGCGGTCCCCTGTCACTCTAACTGCAGCTACAAGCTACATGGGCAACTAATGTTGGTCGACTTCTCCGTTAGGGACAAAAAGACGTGATGGTTCCTCTTATGAACGTGTAATTCCAATCGAATACTTAAATTGCACAGAAAGTTCGAATTAAATGTTTACGATTTTTATATCATTCTAATGAAATACACAAAAAGTGTACACAAATGCTACTTCTATTGTATGTACACGTCTACTCGAGCAGGAACAATATAATCAGACCAACTTTAATACCATAAATACGCTTTGTTGGCTTCTTGCATACTTTTTTCCCTAGACCAAATACACAGGCCATTCAACATCATGTGATAAATGATTTTAACAACACTCTGATAATACAGTCTTATAAGCCAAGTACCGTGCCACTCTGGGCACTTGAAAGCAGGTCAAACAATATCACACATTCTCATTTGTCAAACAAAATCTTTCTTCAACAATTCCGTCATTTTCCTTCCCTAAAATTTCAAGCCGTTCCACGTTACCAATGACTGTGTAGGTCCTTTTCCGTGTCAATAATTGCCAGCCTCCACATACAGTCGGAAGTAGGTCAGGAGAGATCTGCACGAACTTGCTTGTATGCTATAAAATGACCCGGGGAAAGTCCAATTTAATTTGTCACACTTAAGGAAACAACATTATTCAGGGACTTCAAGCAAAAGAAGATATAATAAAAA
The DNA here is from genome assembly GCF_041260155.1 of Ptychodera flava. Lineage (NCBI taxonomy): Eukaryota > Metazoa > Hemichordata > Enteropneusta > Ptychoderidae > Ptychodera > Ptychodera flava. The sequence continues at coordinate 37,369,130 of NC_091935.1, forward strand.
TAAACAGAAATGAAAATACACAAAGGGGCCATTTGTTGATTTACATCTCGCAGTGGACATTTCTCTGAGAAACAGCTTCCTTATTCATCGGCTTCTCCTTCTTCCCATAGGTATTACTAATATGATTGTTCAGTTGTCTGTGTCCATTGCTGTCATCGTAATTCTGTCCTACTGTTATGCTTACCCTTGTACCTGAAGAAACCACGACACTAAAATTGACATTGAACAAAGGCAAAAGAAAACAGTTCAGTGAGATTGTGAATTTTTATTAGTCTTATTCAATGTCATATTACATTTTGAAGCTTTATTGGCGACAAAGCGTATACAGAAGATTACAATTTTTAAAGACGTTTTCTGACAAATTGATAGCAGCCCAAGAGAATATTCAAACTTGAATCAAGACGCTTTTGAACGTATCGTAATGATTTTGGTCAAATTTTATGGCGAAAGGAAAAGTCGTTGTTTGGAAATGAAGGGGAAATACTAAAAATCGACTGGAACTGACTGCTTATTAAATATACACCCCACAAAAGCAATAGAGGGTTGGACTTTGTATATGCCCAATATTCACCGTTATGGTAAACTGTTTATTTTGTACTTTATTCAACTTTGACTACTTGAAATGCAATGTATTACGATGCATTAAAATTCCGTTTTTATAGCAATCATGCATATCCTTTTTACCCCGAAAGAAGATCATAGGCTGTGTAATCTATTGAATGTTTCATTGGATACCGCAAGGTACGAGGAAACACGAAGATCACCGAGTGGACACAAAGCTTTGGATAACAGCTAAAGTGTTTTACTTGGGCCTCAAGGTATACTCTATCGGTAACCTTAACGACTCCTAAGATTATGGATGATTAAGGTCGAATGCGCCTCCAGGAGAGACATTCGGACCCATATATTAGTTTCTGATCTACCACTTGTGTGGGCTCATTTGGAAGCTGTTGGAGTAAATAGAATTTCCATAATAGAGTTCGCAGATATGGTTAAAATCAGTCCAACCACAGTGTTAACGCATCAACTCGGAGACATGGACTTGAAGTAATTAGAGAGTTTGAAGAAAAGAGCAAGTCCCTTTGTCTACAGTTAAAAAACTTTATTTTACCAACGTTTCGACCGCACACAGGAGGGCTTCTTCAGGGTAAAAATTGTTAGGTCACTGAGAAAAGGTGTTGTAGACGTGCGTACGGAGAGCGTGGAGTGACTATACGTAAAACAAAACTTTTAACCGTAGACAAAGGGACTTGCTTTTTACTTCAAACACTCTAAAATTTCCACCATCTTCCTTTAGTGAAAATCAAAAATATTATTCTAGTTCTTTCCATAGAGTTAACACAAGGATGGTGGTCATTTTGAATTTCAAATATCGGCAAATTTATGGCAAATAGTTTCGCTAACGCCAAAATTTGCACGGTAACCCCTGAGTTTTATTCTTGATGTTAAAAGAGAATGATTGACAGGATCCTGGGGGCCGGGGAAAAACTGAGCAAAGTCTTTCACTTTTGATGCACATATAATATTACCTGAATTCTAAATGTTGACTGTCATCACATACCTTCTCTCTTGCCTACAGCAATTATTCCATAACGCAAGTGAATTAAGTGAATTCGCTAATGGTAATATTATATGTTGATAAATCAGCGTAAACTTATGAAACACATGCCATGGATTTATGAATTGCTTTGCATGGTTGTCAAATACCGCCTAAAATCGCTCTGTTGAGGACAAGCTTGCACCCTTGACAATTTCAAAAATCTACGAGTTGCACTTTATCACCTTTGGAGTATGCTTAAGCAATAAAGCACACCCAGCGACGGTATACCACGAGATTTTGAACAGTTCACGACATATATGCACGAGCGATAGCGAGTGCATATATGGAGTGAACTATTATATCATAACAGTATATTGAAATTCTGGCGAGGAACGACTAAAACAGATTTTTGCTCAAGCTGAGAGCTCGCGCGTATGCCAGCCGCCGTATATATCGCCAATATACCACGGTTCTCAACCAATCAGATCGCTGACAGGTATTTGTGCCATGATATGATATAATACTTGATATAGGCTCAAAAACAATGCAGCAGGTGAACGCCGGCAAACAAAAGTATTCGAGCAAACGAAAAGTGAACATATGCTCCGCAGGGATTGCCTGCTGCTCTGTTGAAAAGTTGTCAGCGATTGGTCCACACGTCTTTACATGTCATTGTTAGACCAATCTTTGGTTTGTGTTACAGATTATGTCTTTCAACGAGTTGTGGGTCAACCCACTCACAGTACGAATACACGACAGCTATCATCATTATATTAATCCTGTCCAAAGTTTCAATTAGATATCATTTTGATTCCACTTCAGAAAGGTTTATGGCGCGGTAGTCACTCTTATACGCTCGTGATTTTGAAAATCTACCACCATTTGCAAGCCTATTGTATGATATATATTTGACGGGTGTTAACTTCTTTTATGTGTACTTTGGAAGTGAAACCATACAGAGCAACCTGTTGAATCCACAAGTATAAAGTTCTTTGAAGTGTTGACAGTGTTTATATCGCCTTTATTGCCAGCACAAAGAGATTAAAAAGAGGAACACGCAGTTAAATTTAGACACGGAAGCGGAAGTATCAGGACCAGTCATTGAGACTCGAGCATGTCTGGTATAGACTCCTGGTTGGTTTCTGTGGAGTCTCGGACGTGGCGAATATAGACCCCAGCATTTAAGGTAGAACGCGCCTCGGGACAGATAGTCGGACTCTCAAATTTTTACAATTATTTTCTGATCTATCACTGGTTCTTTTCTGATCTATCACTTGTGGGAGCTCTTGGAGAAAGAAAAACTTTCACCGTCTTAGTTTTATGAAAATCTAAAATTTATGTCCCCCCCCCCCCCCATAGAATTAATACAGGAATGGCGTCCATTTTGAATTTCAAATACCGCAAAATGTTGGGTAATTGGGAACCTTTCATTCAGGAAATTTTGAGCAAAATTTTAGCATTTCACTTTCTAGGCGCATACAACCTTAAGTAGCGACTCTGACACGTTTACTGTGAACTGGAAGATAACTTTCCGTGAATTAGTAAATAACTTTCTGTCGTCCTAATCGTAGCACAGCGCAACGTTTAAAACTACATTCATGGTCACCTCTCTGAGTGTAATATATAGTATTTTAATCTTTTGTCCTTTTTCCCGCTAAAATAGAGATATATCAAAGCCACATATGCTACTTGTGTGCTTGTGTTGACATCACAATATTCCACTCATCACAAATATTCTGTAAATACTAGCCACTGAGCAAAATAGTCTATAGGGCTTACTACATTTACTGCAACATTTGTTTATAACAGAATGGGCAAGCAAATATGCCAGCTTTCACTTTATGTTTCATAATTTGAAATTTCCTGCCATTTTCAAAAAAAAATTGGTCATATTATGAAGAAAACAGGGAATAAAAATTGAAGTGGAGACATGTGTGACACTTAGTGTCATATGTGCCACTGCGCCACAACATTTTGCTTTTGTAAGGCTACCAACTCATATCTGCATAAAGTCTGCCGGATTTGTTTTTAAGTTTTGGGAGTAGTCTAGGTCACCCAGACTGTACTACGAGCCTCGAAGTATAGTATTAGTAACCGAGACCAGCATGGGGGTGGCCACATTTGAATTGGACCTCCATTAATTCAAACTTGTTCATGGCGAATAATACTAGTATACACATTCTTCAGTAAGAAAATTAACATGAACTAATTTAGTATGAAAGTAAGACCCAACAACGAAGGAAGTTGCTGCTTATTGGCCTATATATAAAATCGAAGCAATGCTACAATCAGGTACTCTGGTTTTGCAGACCTCAAAGGTTTTATCACTCGTAATAAACCTCACTCTCATTGTTATTTTCCCGATCAACCACACACCGTACATCACCGCACATGATTGGCAGATGGTAAGCCGTGGGTCTCGACGGAAACGGCACACCCCGGCTTGCAATCTGGAGGATGTGTACTCTACTACCGGAGTCTTCGCTGAGGTCTGGGTGATCACCAAGGCTGCATGGGAACCCGCAGGTGAAATCTAGATTCGGGAAGTCTCTATCAACAATATCCTCCACATACTCATAGAGACACTTGTACAAATGAAACGAGTCGACAACGCGTCTTCTTCTGAGGGTCACTTTGATAAGGTTCTGTTCGGGTACCGGCTGGAATAGCTGTATCATAAACACATGCATGTGGAAGCAGAATCGAGCTGCAGACCTAGTCGGTCTATGTTTCGTGTTATCCGTCCATCTAGCCATGCCCGATTGGCACTTTGCAATGAGTCTAGTGAAAACAAACTCCGGGTTAAAAGCCTCAAAATTGAAACAGAATATTCTGTCGTCTGTCTTCGGCCGCCAGAATTCTCCTTCGGGTGCTGAGGGTAACATGGACGGTACCAGGTAGAATCGGCCTGAGCAGTCAGCAGAGCAATCATGGGAGCCTTCACTAGTTTGGGCGTGTTGAGTACATCCCGGGGCGATGATGCAGTTGTGCTGCAGAAGAAGAACAAGCATAGACGCACTATTCTCATCAAAGTTTGCCTCTTCGAGAATATGGCTAAGGAGTTTGGCCCGGAGAATACTTCGAGTTTTATACAGACGCCAATCTTCAGCAAACTCGGGGTTTCTTTCGTGTTCTTGGGGAATAGACCTTAAAGCCCTTGTTGCTTCAGCTAAACTTCTTGGGTCAATAATAAGGGTTTTGCTTGTTTGTCCTTCGCGTAACGTCTGACAAATGATATCGCCACAAACGTGGAAGAGTTCTACTATGGTTTTGTACTGTTCGAAGCTTTGTAGGTCAAACGATTCTGCAGACTGTTCAAGTACTGTCTCTAAATCGCAGACAAAGTGGTCTACCTGCCCTGCTGTACTCATAAGCCTCTCTCTGAGGAGACCCAGCCACCTGACCGGAATTCTGTAGTCACTCGATCCTCTAACTGCTGTCTCCCAAATCATTTGCCGGAGAGTTAATCCTTCCTCGTCTAGGGGCAAAGAATTCTCTACGGCAAAAACGATGGAATTGCTGTGCCTGTTGACAACGAACATGTTCACATATTTACTTTGGTCGTAAAGTCTGGTGTGCAGTGCTGTTGAAATGCTGTCTACTCCAATATCTGAAGGCACACAATTCCTGTGTGTACCAACGACGAAGACTCTCCCACAGGGGTTGTTGGCCCTCATCTTAATGACGGTCAACCAATAAATCAGTCTCTTGACGACCCAATCGAGGTCACGAGCAGCCTCGACTATGTTAAACACAACTACATACACGGCTTCTTTGGCCAGAAAGAGTTGATGGGCATCATAATAACAGACCTGCCCTGCGTAATCTGAAATGTTTAGCTTGGTTTTCGCTGGCCCACACCGGCGACTGTAGTCCCATTTCCTTATGAGTTCACGGATTTTCAGCACGGGAAAGGGACATGTGCGTAGACGGTATGGAAGAAAACCACAGTACCACGATAAATTCATTGCCGACGGTATTCCGATCATTACAAATGTCTGTACGTTTATATCACTAATGGTGGCCAAGTCTAAAAATTTCCAGGCCATGACGTATTTCCCCACGAAGATGCCGAAACAAAAACCAACAGAATATTGGATCAGCAAAAATTGTATGTTATCGACGATTTCTTTGTTCCTGAGAAGCGTCAGACCATAATGAGCACCCATCACGAAGACAATACACCATACAGAACCTAGTAAAAAACACGTCGGTATCACTTGCACCGCAAAGAGGAAAAACGGTAGGAAGATGACGAGGCCTCGAGCTAGTTTATTGCCGCTGTAAAAAAGGATAAACGCTGTTGCCATAAACGAGACCGAGTTCATATTGAACAAGAACGCATGGCACTGCCTTTCAACTTGTTCTCCGGGATGCATGACCACGAAGGCGAAAAAAAGTCCCGGGAGCAGGCGGCATCCAATGCTTACTCCGTAGACGAACCAGAACGCCGTCATGCAAATGAGACAGCTGTACGACATGGCGTACTCGCCTGCAGGAGTGGAGCGGGCGCAAGCGAAGGGTAGAGTACTCGCCTTCAACAATAGCAACACGAAGGCCTGGACGTCTGCCATCATGTACGGTCCGCTAAATAATGTTGTTTCCAAATACCATACCATCATGCACAGCAAAAACGCCACTTTGTCGTCACAAAAGCCCAGGAGCATTTCCATGTTGTAAACTTGAAGAAAGAGCACAGACACCAAAAAAAACCTACTTGCTTGCGATAAAGTTTGCATAGTACATCTGCTAAGAAAGTTCTTCACTGTTTGGAACGCAATCATTTCTTGTGCTTCTTCGTCAATAGAAGTCTCCGTGACTTTCCAGTCTTCTCCAACTGGTGTCGATTCGACGAAGACGGTGCTATGTTCCACTCCGTCAGTTGGTTCTTCATCAGGACAAAATCGCTGCTCCACGAGCAATCGTTTCAGGCTTGTTTTTCCCACACGAGCGTCCCCGAGAATTTCGACTCTGTGTCGGTCGTACGTCACCATCCCTTCGGTGGCGCGGACGAAGTGACTTTCAACTTCGGGGTTCCACATCATACTCTGGACCTCGGCCGAATACCCGAGGTTGTCGTCGAATTCCATTTCAATGTACCTGTATTTGGGAAAGTAATATTTGTAATCATTAGTAGCGCTCTGGAAATGATAAAATGGTGTTTTTGACGTGTCTTTGTTCATTATGTTACCTGAAAAATAACGTCAAATTGTCTAATATATTATTAACAGCATTGCATATGCCGGACATAATGCATTTTACTGAAAGGGGTACTGCCTTGTACTTCATCATACTTCAGAAAGTGGAATAAATAGACATACTTGTTCCCTTATACAAAATAATTATAAGATCATCAATAGTTACAGATACATTGTCCTTTTAAGGAAACCATTGGTGTAAGTACACACCGCTCAGTTTCCTTTCACCATATTTATTTATTTTTTACACTTTTATAGAGCGGCTGGTAAAGTAATTTGCATCTGGATTCATAAATATAAAAAGAAAAAGATTACGTACAAAACTAAAGTAAATCACAAAGGCACGTTGTTTTTGACATGTTCTTTCAAGTCATATTGAATGTACTCAGACAGAATAATTGCCTTATTTCAGTCGGTAATGAATTCCAAACTCATATGACACGGAAATGAAAATTATGTTGTCCAACATTTCAAACGCAAATCTAGGTACATACCAATCGTGATAATAAAAAGAAGACTGTGTATAGTAATCATGAATATCTTTGTGGTTAGTAAATGAAATAAATACTGTAGTTCAGAGCCATTCACACATTTGAAACTTAAAATTGCCATAAAATAAAAAAATTCTGATCGACATAAAAAAAACAACCCAAAAAACAGAAAACAAAAAAGAAAATAAAGCATCAGAGGGGAAGATTGAGGGAAATAAGTTTATCTAATCTAATTTTTCTCCCAGTAATCTCTTCTTGCTTCTTACAGTTATCTAATCTTCTCTCGAAAGCATGTTTAATCACGCCTTTCCTTGTTTGGCCAGAGTAAGCAAATTCTTTTGTTTTGAGTCATATTGAAAGGTAAGCTGTTCAAAAGCATGTACTGATACTTTTATACAAACAAGTTTAATATTTACTTGATTGACATGTTTCCATGTAATATGAGCGCGCATTCAAAATGAAAGCGGACACTTCTTTCCGACCTCCATAATTTGCACTGTGATCTGAAACTCTGCACGCATGCAGTTTTAAGGTCCAAGTCACTTTACAAAAATGTTTATCAAAGATTTTGTAGGCAGAAAAGCTGTGCGGTAAATTCAAATTCTGTTTACCATGAAACTCCAAAAAACAGTTGACGTAAAACTCGCATGTAATGAAAACAAGTTTAAAAGTTTATTGAAAGACTTTAGTATGACTCGCATTTCGTTGCAAAAAGAATTGTATTTGGTTTTTTGGGTTTTTTTGTATCCTGTCAACTTATGTTTGCTGTATTTATTGGCGTGAGCCCCGAAGAATATTACTCATTAGAGTAAATTGGTCACAATACAATGATAATACACTGTGAAATGTGTCATGTATGTTGATGTTTATTCGAAGTATGCATTTAATACAAGATTTAATACCATTATATAATACTTGTACATTTTTTGTACTTTTACGCAAAGTAACATAGACACGGAAACATTCAAATTCAAACGAATCGAGGTCGTAACACAGTCAACACTAACCGCCTGAAGATGATTTTGTCATCGAATATCGGCATACACTTATCTTCATCACAGTTCTAGTTATTCTACGTGAATTAGCGCACACTGTTCAGCTTACATCTCAGGTATGCACGAGCAACTCCGCTTAAGTTTGAATCAGACGGTTCCAAAACAAGCGTAAAAATGAATCCAGGTGCGTGTATCAGGCTAAGTCGATAGAAATTATATTATATATATATATATATATATATATATATATATATATATATATATATATATATATATATATATATATATATATATATATATATATATGCCTGAATATACGCCTGAATCTAGGTCATTGACACAGACTGCCACAGAAATGATATTCAAAACACGTTGACCATGAACTTGGATTTCTGGCTACCTAGAAGTGACTTGAACAACCCCCAAGCTTAGTAATAAGGCCCCCCAAAATAAATAAATAAAGAAATAAATTGTGCTGTTCCGATAACATGGTTGTGTAGGTAGGTCGGCAGGAAATATTTTTCCAAAATATTTTTATTTTTAAATATGCATTTTTCAGGGGTTTAGGGCGATCAAAAATGTATCATACATATAAAAGGAAGAAAACATATGAAAGACATCCTCGTTCAAGCAAAAATATTAATCAAATGCCAAGTAACGAACGCAAGATTTTACGGGTTTTCTCTTCCTTTTTTACTCCATAAGGGCAATTTCACGTCACACGTTATATGTTTAGGAGGTTGCCTCAGTCTCACGAACCCTACATTTGTTGAAAAATCATTTACAGGAATAAACTTTCATTTGTCCATACTTTTGGCCGATAAGCATCGCTCGAGCTCTTGGCATACAGTTTTGTTCAGTCGACTGAAAACCTTTATCCACTGAAATGTTTCCTCAGACTTAAAAAAACTGACTGAAGACAAGCCATAGGTTTATAATGCGGATATTGACCTTCAGCAACACAGAGAGAAAGAGTGGAATAACAGGAAGGCAGAACGATAGATTGAATCGCCGATAGCTGAAGAAGGCGACCCAACAGCGGACTGAGTAGCTCGGCTATTGTGGCCACTCCATGGAACTTATTAACTGTGTAAGAGTGATTCAACGCGGTTATCTTAACTTCGGATCGAGAACCTTTCTAAATATCCCTCACATTGAAAACTAATCTGCTGAATTAGGTATAGGTAGGAGCACTGAAAAGAACCTCCTATACGTTGAGACCAGATTATATGATTCTTCCACATTTAAGTCCGGATTAAGTCACATACCAACGACAACGGTATATTGCAACAACGAACATAATTGCCTTATGTCTAGTTTTTAGTTCGTTTATATCTCCGAACAGAACATTTTCTTTCCATTCAGACAAGCGACTGTTAGAAATCACGGACAAAAGTGGAAGTTGAGTCAAGTATTGTAATGTGGATCGGAGGCGATCACCTCGATTTAATGTGTTGTTGTTGTAGCGTACTTGTCTGTGTCACAATCCCTCAACAAAACGGATCCTGTTTTATATCATTTGTGCAGTCGTCAATATTGCTCATGAATTTGGCCATACGGAAGAGGACAGGCACTTGTTCAGTTTGTCGCACCGAGACAGTGTCCCCAAGGTCTGACTCCTGTTTCTTTCAATAACTTTCAAAGGACGGTGGTTCAATAACCCTGATAACGCTGCAATGGCGCCTAGCACTTGATCTTTAGCACTGTCGCATGTTGTGAACTCAAGTGTTGCAAAGCTAATGTATACATACGTGCTTCACTTATCATGGACGCCTTGTCTGGTTTTACAAGCTAATGAGAAAAACTGATTTATTTCTGTTAGACAGAGGCAAAAGTTCACTGTGTATACTAGACGTACCTGCTGCAGCTCCAAGTAATTATGATGGAATATATACAGACTATCACGCGGCGAAACTACAATAGGACACTCCCTATTAATAGCAAAGGCATGTCCTCAGGCTTGTACGGTGGAGTCGATCAAATACCGATGCCGTTCATGGTCTCACGTTTTCACCTGTAATCAGTGGGTAGATGTTACAGGACCGCTGTCAGAATGAAATTGTGTTGGTAACATTTATATAACAACATTACAATTACTGTACCGTTGTTCAAGCCTTACAACGCCCTCGTGAAGGGGGAAACAAACATGACACTTTTGCACAGTCAGCAAGCAGCGACAGAACAGATTAACAGAACAGGAAATGCGTGCTTGAATATTCGATACACCGAGAACAGTAAGCTTCCAGGCATGTCACTGCATGACACGTAATGATGAAGATTAATTTATCTTCAAGTAACAACTGCTGTATCTCTAAGACTCTTTTTGTGACAGTTTCCTTGTAGTATTTATGGAACTAAATACATCGGACTCAGTTCCTTTTCCTTAAAAGCTTGAAAATTTCATAACAAAAATGAAATCGGGAGAGTAGGGGAAACATGCGATTTCATCCGCTCAGATGTTTAACAAGACTATTATGGTTTGAGTAACCATGCAGAGCTTGGAGATAATTACATCTGTATCCACTGTTTCTATGTCTTTTATTCGCTTTCATCCTACCGTCTAGATATAAACCATACACACGTGGATTTATAGCAACTCAAACGACGACGACGACGACGGCGAAAGTAACAGCAGCAGAAACAACAATAAAAACAACAACAAAATAATAAAACGAATAACAAATAATAATAATGATGAATGATAATGACGAGTACAGTATTACCACCACTACCACCACCACCATCATCATCATCATCATCATCATCATCATCACCATCATCATCATCACCACCACCACCACCACTTACTTTTTTAATTTTCCACTTATGATTTGTATCTGTTAAGGGTACGAATTACCCAGATTAGCCTCGATCACAAATCGTATTGTAATTTATGAGTGAGGCATTTATTTTTTCAGGAATACTTCATTTTTCGACAATTATTATGAAGCGATGTAATTCGCTCGTAGCCGTTCTCAAAAGCTCTAATATCAGCCGAAGGCGTTGAGTCCAACATTTGTAACTTGTCAGACATATATTGAAATCTGACTAACCGTCAACATTGTATCACAACAATGTCTAGCTAAAGCAACGTTTTACAATTTCACAAACCGCCAGATACGCTTTGACAGAAGCGGTGAGTCGAATGCTATTCTTCACACTACGGAAACTGTTCTGAGCAGGATGTAACGAAAGCCGAGGGAAAAATTCCTCGGAACAACAATTGCGAAGACGATTTCACAAGGACTGTTCACAAGAGAGGAACAGATCTCTCGGAAACAACGTATGCTTCGGTTTGCACTTCGGATCTGTCAAGAGGGTATTTCCTGAAAGTGTAGTACTGCCGCGCAGAAGTGTAGCCTGCAACGAGTTGGAGGTGCGCCATCACCGGCGACAAGCAAGTAGTGGCATTCGCAGTACTGTTTCCTGTACTTCAAAGGGCCAAAGCTCCAATAGAGCTTATGAAGTACATTAATCTATCAATATGTTCAGATATTCCTAGTTTAAATGGGAAGCATAAAAAGGCGCGAGCCTACTTCCCTTTTTTGTGTCACGTTTAAAGTTCATGGTCATGAATGTTTCGAGTAAACGTTCATGAAGCTTTCTCTCCGTGAACCACAAAGGGAAACAAAAAAATATGAATCAGTAGTCACAAAATTTTATCATCAAATCATTTAAACTGAGGTTTTGCTCTTCGTCGAAAAGAATGAGTTTTTATTTGTGCCAAGATCGTTTTTAAAACAGCAAAGGCTAAATCGCACAGAACCCTGTACAAAATCGTGAAGGTTGTGTGAGTCACGAGTCAATGTAGGGATAACTGATGTATGATCAGTCGCTTGTATGTAGATGTAACACGCCGTTTGTGTTATTTGTTTTCAATAGATTCCACATCTGGTCGTTCGCCAGAAACTTAATATGAAGGTGACTATTTAGGCAGCTAGTGTCGTACCATGACGTGCGGGCTGTAACAGCTGGCTTTTTTTTCACGGGGATTCAGTTGTGTTTTCCAGGAACTATTCGAAGTTTATTCGTACACATTATATAGGGCAATATGCTACCTGATTTGCTTGTATTTAACTTTTTTCAGGTCCGAGATGTCACAAAAGCGCAAGAATTTTCGGATAATCCCGGTTGAACGCCACACTCAACAGTGTACTATTGATCTCAGACGACTAGCAGTCTCAGATAAACAAGTGCCAATCGACCTTCCACAAAATGAATACAAACACGCTGCTGTCATATCAGGACGCAAAGCTTTATAACCTAATAAGTGCTAAACAATGCGATTTTACACCATCTATGGGTATAAAGAAAAACTTCCATCAGAGCTTAATTGAAAGATCAGAAATAAAAATTTTTCTCTGGATCAAAAGACTTAAACTCCATCAATCAAATAATCGTTTCGTTACGGTAATGCATGTGCTCGACAATAAAACGCAGAGTGGTGTAAACGTAAAGTTAGTTCAGAGAGAGAGAGAGAGAGAGAGAGAGAGAGAGAGAGAGAGAGAGAGAGAGAGAGAGAGAGAGAGAGAGAGAGAGAGGGGCGGAATAGAGGATTAAACAAGACCAAATAAACATAAAAGACATTGAGTGTGAGCATTTCCATAAATCGTTGACAAACATTTCTATTTTTGAGTTCGTTAAAAATTGAAATGTATCTCTCGGCATTGAATAACAGCAGGTCATAAGATTGCAATTTAATTATTTAAAGTCGCACCAAAAATAACATTTTAATTTAAAAAGTATCACTCATGCTAATTTTGTGTTTCTCATCACGTGAATGATGTCGGTGAGTTTGAAAGATGAACTCTATGAAGTCAGAATTTTGATTGTAGGCACAGAGGACGTTCTATGCGGGACTACCACAGATCACGTGATATGTTTTGAGGTTATGTCGTTGGACCTAATTAGGCAATGTCACACGCATCGCCAAAAATACACCTATCTATGTAAATACCCTCATTGTTCGGCATGACAACTTGTTGTTAGAGGACGTTGCGTGCGGGAACTAGCACTGATCATGTGACATGAGTACAGCAGGTGGAGGGACTGTGCTTTGAGGTTACGGCGTCGCTGGACCTAATTAGCCAATCTTGCGAATATTTTATACATAATAATGCTTTGACAAAAATACACCTTTATAGACAATTACGTTCATTTGTTGTTCAGCACTACAATTTGTTATTCCACCACTTCTCGTCGATAACAATAAATACACCCAGAGGATGAGTCTTTGGATTTCGATGGTAATCTTCTCAGTGGTATTCGCTGATAATGTAAGTAACCAGTTATATCTTCGTTCTAACTCAGGCGGACTTACGTCTGCTTGTCAAAGCGCCTGATGCTTAACATGTGATATACCGTTTGTTCGCCAACAACATTAAGCAAAGCTAGCTTTCGAACCTTCTTTACGAGTTAACGCCGTGTTTTAGCTGAAAATTAAGATGTGCAGATGTGTATGGCACCGGCAAATAAACATTTCAAATAATTCGACATTATTTGTAGTATCTGGAATTTAACAAGCCTCAAAACAATGCACATCTTTGTGGTAGATGTGATGAATTGTTTAATTTGTGACCGAATTTCCAAAAGTTGTAGGTATAGGAACTTACACTAAAATCATGAAAGACGTCTCTGTCAAGTCATACCAACTTTCGTTTTCCCATTCCGAATTATGTACATGTTAGATGTACGCATATACACATTATAGTACACAAATTATTGTCAATCATGGCAAACGACTTTTCGTCACACTCAGGCTGCGCCATACGCATTCAAGTTCAGTATGGTCAAATCGACTCATACATCATCGAAAGTAGAATGTACTGATCACCTCAATCTAGTGCATCGTCAAGGATTCAAACACAGGATACAGCGTACACATACGGTCGTGCACATACAGACATTCAAAATGTTAACCATGGAGAACAGCAAGCAAAAACATTTCAAGAATATTACTCGGTAGGTTTGCTGTCGTATCATCCTCTTTACTCAAGGTTGTTGATAAAGCCTATTGGCAATGTCTCTACAGCATTAACAATCCTTAAAATCTGATCTCTTTCTTCATTTGCACTTAGGTCCATGGCAATCGAAGTAAGTGGAATACGGAATAGCAGAAAAAGACATACAAGTGATATATACGCGTGTGTGTATATGTATGCATATGTGTATGCATATGTATGTCTGTCTGTCTGTCTGTCTGTCTGTCTGTCTGTATGTATGTATGTATGTATGTATGTATGTATATGTATGTATGTATGTGTATGCATGTATATATATGATATGTGTGTATGTATGTATGCATGAATCCGAGGCAAAACGCGACCAAAGGTTTTCCTTTAAACTCACATTTAAATATCTTAGGAGCATAAGTTGATCTCTGCTAGTGTAATATACTTATCTACGTTGGACACAGGACTGGTAATTTTATATCAGATATTCTTCAAAAAAAGTACTGTCAGGAATAGGCTGATTCATAATTAGGTCGCGAAGTGCCAGGAATGTAACGATGAAACATTCATGAAATTATGATAAGTCTAATCGTAATATTCACGAGAATGCTTCTATAAACATTTATCAATCTAGATATCATGATAACTCCGTCTCTCGTTAGCATTGACCACGCCTAAACTCAAATAGGAAATCGCAAAATGGCAAATTGGAAATAAGGTTGCAGTAGCCAATTAACCATGGCAGGTTTGAAAGGTGAACACCACACTGCACAGAGTTACCTAACATAAGTTAAAATGGGCACTTTTCTAAGATAAATAGCATTTACGAATACGTTTTTATATGAAAATACTGACTGGCTGTAAAATATCATCCTCACAAGGGTTTTTACCAATTTCTCATAATTTCTCCAGCGTTGAAAACTTGTTCATTTCGAAAATGACCAAAAAGCGCTTCATCAAAGTGAAGAAACGTTTCAAGATTGATTATTAGCCTAATTTATATTTACTTTTTGAATAAATAAGTTGGAATATCGCTTGGCCGCAATGTGTCACGGATTTAAATAACTGTATTACTTACGAATTTGAAAGTGCTAGCGAAAGTGCTATTATATTATTATCACTGTCTTATATACCGATTGCTCACACCTTCACTTCATCTACTTTTTAATATTTAATTATTCTCATACCAGAAATTTTTCAAATTTTCTTTTTTTAAAGTACAAGCTTGCCATAATTTATCGCTAAATTTTCCAGTTGAAATGCCACATCCCTAGTGCTCATCACGTCGTTATGACTATCAAATGGAAGTGCGGGCTTCAGAATTATCAGGGCCTACATGTTTATTGTGACTAATAAGATACGATAAATAGATCAGATAGAAGAAAAAATACCCTGAATGTGCTTATATTGTGAAATACGCAAATATGTAAGCATCGACTAAACAAGACCTAGGCCTAAATGGTATCGATGCCACCATGGCATCACTGGTGTTCTTGTTTTTTACTAGTGCAATGTTTCCGTTACGTGGGGTCTGACGCTCAAGTTGCGATATCAACAGGCTGAAATGTTGCTAGTTATCGCTGAATCAACGAGTTCGCGAACTTGCTGTGGGTCAACCCATCCATCATGCTACGTTTACAATCTGTTGAAACCTGTGCTGTCTTTCAAATGAGAGGGAACTCAATTAAATAGCACAATGTCTGCGTAACAAAATATTTGGACAATAATTTAAAAGGAAAAATACAAAAATACTACGTTTTCGTTTTCTTTTCACTGGGCATAGACACTCAAAAATCTTTGTTTCTAGTGTTTAGAGCTTTAAGTAATATATAGGCAGTTACGATGAAACGAATGGACGCAATTAGACCCCCTCTTTAGTGAGAGGGGTATCCTCGTTTCGTTATAATTTTTTTCGGTGCGAGTAGCCATGTAATCACAATGGGCTTATAGACTAATTATCTTTCGATAACCTATTAATAAAAAACATAAAAAAGGCTCCTTATCCCATTTTACATTTAAATGTGAGGAAAACAGTTGGATGTGTTTTGCCACGGATTATGTAATGTATGTATAATTTTACATTATATTATATTATATTATATTATATTATATTATATTATATTATATTATATTATATTATATTATATTATATTATCTAATTTTATATTAAATAACATATGAGCAATGTACTTACTTAAAGGTTTTGGGTCAAACCATTTTCTCGGGTACTCTGCAAGTTCTACAGGTAACGATGCGTACCCTCCTGATAGAACGGCACCGTACTCACAACATTCAATACTGGCATCAATACACAGTCGCCTGTGGTCAGGTGCACGGTTACAGAGCCATGTATCGAACTACGACTGTGAATCAATACATATGATATGTTGCCTCTGCTAAGAATCTTGTCTACAGTGATGGATATATTAAAAACTGGAAAGAAACTCAGTCACACAGATAAGCATTTTGACTAGTTAAGTCATCCTCCTCTTTCTGTTAGTCTTTATTACGAAGATATTTATGTTGATTTGCGTCACTTTCATTTTATGTATTTATAAATTATTTATGATTTTTTGTTTGTTTTCTTCTCAAATTAGTGCCAGCGTTGATAGGAGTAACAGGAGATGGCGATTTGGTCGGCAGGGATGAACAGGTTGGTACGTGGAGCGAACCAGTGCCCAATAGTTGCTGCGTAACAAAAGTTGCTGTCATGACTGATGGCTCTCTAATCGGTATCGGAAAGGATAAGAAGCTATACACAAAAGAATCGTATGGCAACGGGCGTTGGGAAGGCCCTGTAGACAAGAGTTGTTGTGTTACTGATGTAGCCGTCATGCCAGACGGTACAATCGTCGGTATCAGTCATCCGCGGACGAGGTTGGTGTCGAAGGCCGATTTAGACGAGTCCTGGGTGGAGGCTCCGAACGGAATGGGAGCCGTCGGAGTAGATGTGTTCCCAGACGGCCGCATACTTGGTGTGGCGCCAGTAGGGGCAACGAAGCTCAGAGACGGACTGAACGGAAAGTGGAGCCTTGTGAAAGCTTTGGACGTGCAAGTGGATGACATCGCAGTGCAACCCAATGGGAAAGTTATTGGAATCAAGACTGGCACTTGCACACTGCACTTGCGAGATATGAACGGAACCCCTGGCAGTTGGACACCACCATTCCCAAATTCTGGGTGTGTCTCATCCATCGTAGCGGCCGGGAATATCGGTATGAACAACCCAGTTGATCTTGTGAATGTTAAATTACTCTTTGATCATAAACGCGAAAACTACAGAGACTGTAGTATTGAATACAAATGTGTCCTCCTCTATTTTGATTCATGCTTACATCTTGCAGACAATGAGAATCATCAAATAGGCAGTGCAATTGACTGTAACACAAATTTATGACATACTGTAAGTCACGGAAAGATATTTTATTTCGTTTGTTCTTTTTTATTTGTAACTTGAAGTTGAGTCGGGAGACATTTTAATCCTTACAACAACCCCAATACCGGTTGTGAAGACCGATGCCGCCGTAGTTACAACAGAAGCTCTCGTCGAAGCGACCGAAGCCTCCGTGGTAACGACTGAGACTTTGCCCGAAGAGGAGAACCCTCCCGTCGACGTCATCACCTCTCGACGGCAAGGCTCTGGTATGTTTTAAATTGAGTATCAGGAATGTGGGACATCTTGATCACATGTTTCCATACTGGTAAATTAAATGACTTTATACAGAGAGGAACGAAAAATTAACGACTCTATACTGAAAGGAATTAAACTGATTCTGGTTTACTTCCGCCATTCATTAACGTTAGGTTGTACAGCTTGAAGGCGAAGAAAACTGATTTTAAAAGCAGAATCACGTTTGTATAATTTTGGAAATCTGATTATTTCATGATTTTGATGTCTTTTCTTGTATGTGGAGGAGAACAGGATGACATGAATATAATTTTTATCTGAGCGTTTCAATTCGAACCAATTGATTGTTACTGAGGAGAATCAAAATCATGTTTGCAGATGGACTATTAACGGGACAGGAACAGCGTGTTAGAAATGCAAAATTAATTGAACAATGAATGCATGTCCGTGAGGGATTGGCAGTCAATTCTTTCTGAAGTCTGCAGACCTTAATTCGGCGATGCGAAATCCGACGTCACTCAGGCAGTTTTCTTAATTTCCGAAAGGTGGGCTTCTTTTAGCTGGACGTAGGGGAAACCCAATGATTTTAATTTACAAAAGAAATTGCCCAGAGATTTCGCCTCGTACAGTTTACAAAAGTCTGTAATCAAGGAGCAGCCTTCGACTGGTTGGATTCGTTTTATCCCCCTCCCCGGTTTGCCAGTCATTTCAAACGCAAACTAGACAACGGAATCATTTTATGCACTGCCAATCTATGTTATCCACACATTTATTTATAATCCATTCACATGATCATTTACTGATTTCAGGACACGCCGACTGCAAAGGCTTGGGCGCGGGTTTTTACCCGTTCGCATCGGACTGTCACAAGTTTTTGGAATGCAACGGACGTGACGTAGTGGGACAGGTTTACTCGTGTCCGACTCCCCTCCTCTTCAGCAGAACCGTACGTCTCTGCAGCCCTCCAGACGAAGTCCCTGACTGCCAGTAGACCGCACGACGTTCTATAATATATATGTTTGCAATGATTATACCGGATTTTGCTATTTCGTGTATGCTGTATCACCAATATGATAACAGATTTCAGAAAGTCCAAGATAAACACGGCAGCGAATGCTTATAACTAACATGATGCATTTTGAGATAGAGAATTATTATTCAATAAAATATCACTGAGAATAATGAATGCAAATCCATACTATCGATAATCAGTGTTGCATCCGAACTTAAGTCAGAAACACCTTGACCTTAGGGAAAATATTCTTTTAGCCATGCTCTAACAATTTTGTTTCACATGAATATCGATGTAAGTCAAGTCAAGAAATTACTTATTCCAACTAAGTACTCAAGTTTTCCCTTTATTAATGTGGAAATTCAAAAGAGTTACATTTTACGTAAATATTTGCTTGTATAGCCTGAAAATTTTGTCTTGGAAGTGATGTTGTACATGCTGGACCTGACAATATTATCTACAAGCATGCAGGTTTTGCAATCCATGACATTTCGCGGCCAAATGATTTATCTAGTTAAAACTAGTATATTGACATATCGGTACTTCGTCAACAACCTAATTTCCTATTTGATCTTTACACTTGCATTTTCGGTCAGTCCCTATCGATCGACGACCGACGTATTGGACATTCTTTATCGTCATGTGCACCTTTTTGCGAACGATCTCCATCAATCTAACTTTTTAGAATTTGCAGCATGTACAGTACACTATGCAGCCATTCCGTTGTTTGAAAATACAACCTAATAGTTTTTATTTAAATTAATCTTGGAAATTTGATTGTTCTGTCACATGTTGAGGAACGTTCAATTATAACTGTTGCAATTGACTAAATGCTCGATATTGCAATCAGTTTCCCTTGAAAATAACCATTACTGCGGAAGTAAAGGCTCCCAAAACATTACCGCTGGCAATTTTATTTGAATTAGATAAATATGAAGGATTTCATCATCATTATTGGCATGTCGGAAACCTTCCGTCTCTGCATTGTACATATGTTAGTCATACTACTTTTCGAAGACGACAAACACCATAATTAACGTATCGCCACTGAAATTTGCCACTCCCACTTGGTCAAATCCCTCTTCGGATCTCTGCTACCATATCATCTGCCTTGATTGACACGATGCCGTTCCCTTGGGAACGCGCTACCTTCATGAGTAAGGACAATTGCAAAATGATCAATGTACATTCAGAGTTTGGGGGGGGGGAGAAGGATGCCAGACGCAAGGCATCACGGTATTACTTGGACAAAATTAATTAGCCCTCATATCAAATTTAATCCTGCGAGATTTACATCACGACTTTCACAGTCGTTCCCTTTATTCTTCCACAGTAAATTTATATGGCCAACACTTGTAAATAACCAAAATCTACGTTTCGAATGACGACTGAACGAACGCAGATGACTGTTTGCTCAGACAGACAATAGTGCGCGCCTAAAATTAGTATGGAACAGCACTGTGCAGCATTCTGTTAGCAAGACAAAATGAATAAATCAGGTGTTTCTGTGTATAATGCTAAACCTTAGGGTGTACCAAACAAGAAATCTGTGCGTGTCGAACGACGAAACTTCACAGTCAAATAATAAGCGCTGAAAAGTTCGTTTAATAAGCAAATCGCTGATTGGCTGAAACTGCCAATACTGTTATATCATAGTATCTTCAATGCACACAGCAAGTTTTGTCAACTTTGACGGAGTCAATCAAGATATATATCCCTCATTGGGAAAATCATTAGATATGCAAATTAGTAATAAGCTGATCTCAAAATACATAACAACTTTCAGTAACATTATATCATACTATCATTGATGTACATAACAAGTTTCGCCAACTTTAGTGGAATCAATCCGGATTATCAATAATTAGCAATTAACATTCATGTTACTCTTTTAATATCTTTCACGCCTGGTATATCCTGGTGTGATAAACCCGAGTAGCAAATCTCATCATCAATGTATATCTGTTTTTTTCCTAAAATCATTGATTATGCAAATAAGCAAAAAATTTGCAAGCTACACCTACCAAACTAATCAGATCTTTCCACTTCTAATTAGAATCTACATAGCGGATTAAATTCCAATCGTATTAGTCTTTCTTGAGATATCACAGCAACTGAGAGAGAGAGAGAGAGAGAGAGAGAGAGAGAGAGAGAGAGAGAGAGAGAGAGAGAGAGAGAGAGAGAGAGAGAGAGAGAGAGAGAGAGAGAGAGAGAGAGAGAGAGAGAAATCCAGACATCGGTGCGACATCAGCTCACTTGTGGGGGCTAATCAAATAGTTATCATTCCAGATCACACGTACGACCTTTACAAGCCTGTAACTAGCTTAGTCTAGCAGTATTATTGCCTTCCATAATCCACCCAGATTCATTAAGGTAGTTCGGGCCTAAATTCCCTCGAGCAAACTTTCAACCATTCTCTTCTAAAACCAAGAATAAAAAATGGAGGTCACTGTACAAGATTTGATAACAGAGATTGAAACAAATTACAAAACATTTACTGATATTTGAAGTTCAGAATGGCCGTCATCCCTGTGTTATCTCTAAGGGGAAAATGAAATTCCCGATTTTCGTAAAACTAAGCCGGTGATAACTTCACTAATCAAAGATCTTCAAAATAAACCCCCACAAGTGATAAACCAAACCAGAATTGTTTAAGTTTGTGAGTCCGAATGTCTGTCCTTTGGGCGCATTCTACCTTAAAAAGGAGGTTACAACTCAATCTTCAAAACTGTAGTCGAACGACTTTTCGTTCGTCAGTCTATTCATACTGTAGACTTGACACAAGTGTTTGGATAAACAATAACTTGGTGAATGCAATGTAGTAGAGAAATTAAGGCTGTTTTTCTGACCGCAAGGTTGCGGCGTTATCGCTGGCCACTGAACAACGAGTCTAGTTGATTCTCACCAGTGAATTTATTCTCACCATGAAAATCACCATTCTCACAGTGCTTGGTAAGAATGTCCATTCTCACCAAGGAGTGAATTTCTCACTGCAGTGAGAATCATGACAAGAGATTCTCACCAATTGCGAGAAAGCGTCACTTTCTCGCTCCAGTCTCGCAATTTTTCCTATAGTGTAGAAAAATAGACAGTGACAAACCTCTATCAATCAATTTGCGAAATATTGTCCAGTGATTCACTTTATCGAAGGCTTTTGTCTCATCAAGAAAACAAAGGAAAACAGGGGTATTATGACGCTTATAAAAATCAATTATATCTTTTAAAGAAAACACACACATATCAGTTGAGTGACTTTCTTGAAAACCAAATTGATGATCACTTGTGTACAGTAGACTATCACACTTATCAAGAATGAATAATTCATACATCTTAGAAATGGCAGTGGCAATAGCAATAGGGCGATAATTCCCAGAATTGGTAACATCACCATTTTTATTCTTTACAAGTGGAACCAAGGTGGTATCTATCATGCGAGATGGCAAATAATCATGAATATGCAGTAAACATTACTGAGAGAAGAACACGCAGGCGGGAATGCGCAAACTTTTGATGCTCAGCTGTAATGCCATCTGGACCGGCCAGCAGATTTAACACTGGCCAATTTTGCAATTGAATTTCTAATGGCAGTTAAGTTGAGTGACAATCATATCATCATCGAATAAAAGAATCGAAATAATATCTTTCACAAAACACTCATTATTGTTGTTGGTGACAGAGGAAAGCAGACTTGCAAAATGGTCACGTCACAAATTTGCAATGTCATGTTGCCCATTACAGCCATCAATTGTTGATGATAAAGGTGTCTTCTTTTTACTTTGAACACGCTTCCAAAACTGCTTGTTATTATTGTTACAGAGGTTGTCCGCTGAGGCGTTAGCTCTCAATTGAGATTCACTTTTTTTACAGATCTTAAAAATATACTTAAACTTAGCACGTGATGTCTTCGTGAGATCAAAAATAGGACCTTGTCTGGGACTGCTAGAGTCCCGCCACAACAGGAAAGCATCACGAGCAACGGCATGATAATCTTTAACATGTTGATTCCAACCTGGAATTGATTTAGCCCCATTATTAAACTGGATATTAGAAGGAATGCTTTGCAAACCAGCATCCTTCAAAGCTTCAACAATATCATCATACATCAGCTTTCGAACCTTCTTTACGAGTTAACGCCGTGTTTTAGCTGAAAATTAAGATGTGCAGATGTGTATGGCACCGGCAAATAAACATTTCAAATAATTCGACATTATTTGTAGTATCTGGAATTTAACAAGCCTCAAAACAATGCACATCTTTGTGGTAGATGTGATGAATTGTTTAATTTGTGACCGAATTTCCAAAAGTTGTAGGTATAGGAACTTACACTAA
Organism: Ptychodera flava; assembly: GCF_041260155.1. Classification (NCBI taxonomy): domain Eukaryota; kingdom Metazoa; phylum Hemichordata; class Enteropneusta; family Ptychoderidae; genus Ptychodera; species Ptychodera flava. Next base: position 37,392,274 of record NC_091935.1, read on the forward strand.
AATCATGAAAGACGTCTCTGTCAAGTCATACCAACTTTCGTTTTCCCATTCCGAATTATGTACATGTTAGATGTACGCATATACACATTATAGTACACAAATTATTGTCAATCATGGCAAACGACTTTTCGTCACACTCAGGCTGCGCCATACGCATTCAAGTTCAGTATGGTCAAATCGACTCATACATCATCGAAAGTAGAATGTACTGATCACCTCAATCTAGTGCATCGTCAAGGATTCAAACACAGGATACAGCGTACACATACGGTCGTGCACATACAGACATTCAAAATGTTAACCATGGAGAACAGCAAGCAAAAACATTTCAAGAATATTACTCGGTAGGTTTGCTGTCGTATCATCCTCTTTACTCAAGGTTGTTGATAAAGCCTATTGGCAATGTCTCTACAGCATTAACAATCCTTAAAATCTGATCTCTTTCTTCATTTGCACTTAGGTCCATGGCAATCGAAGTAAGTGGAATACGGAATAGCAGAAAAAGACATACAAGTGATATATACGCGTGTGTGTATATGTATGCATATGTGTATGCATATGTCTGTCTGTCTGTCTGTCTGTCTGTCTGTCTGTCTGTCTGTCTGTCTGTCTGTATGTATGTATGTATGTATGTATGTATGTATATGTATGTATGTATGTATGTGTATGCATGTATATATATGATATGTGTGTATGTATGTATGCATGAATCCGAGGCAAAACGCGACCAAAGGTTTTCCTTTAAACTCACATTTAAATATCTTAGGAGCATAAGTTGATCTCTGCTAGTGTAATATACTTATCTACGTTGGACACAGGACTGGTAATTTTATATCAGATATTCTTCAAAAAAAGTACTGTCAGGAATAGGCTGATTCATAATTAGGTCGCGAAGTGCCAGGAATGTAACGATGAAACATTCATGAAATTATGATAAGTCTAATCGTAATATTCACGAGAATGCTTCTATAAACATTTATCAATCTAGATATCATGATAACTCCGTCTCTCGTTAGCATTGACCACGCCTAAACTCAAATAGGAAATCGCAAAATGGCAAATTGGAAATAAGGTTGCAGTAGCCAATAACCATGGCAGGTTTGAAAGGTGAACACCACACTGCACAGAGTTACCTAACATAAGTTAAAATGGGCACTTTTCTAAGATAAATAGCATTTACGAATACGTTTTTATATGAAAATACTGACTGGCTGTAAAATATCATCCTCACAAGGGTTTTTACCAATTTCTCATAATTTCTCCAGCGTTGAAAACTTGTTCATTTCGAAAATGACCAAAAAGCGCTTCATCAAAGTGAAGAAACGTTTCAAGATTGATTATTAGCCTAATTTATATTTACTTTTTGAATAAATAAGTTGGAATATCGCTTGGCCGCAATGTGTCACGGATTTAAATAACTGTATTACTTACGAATTTGAAAGTGCTAGCGAAAGTGCTATTATATTATTATCACTGTCTTATATACCGATTGCTCACACCTTCACTTCATCTATTTTTTAATATTTAATTATTCTCATACAAGAAATTTTTCGAATTTTCTTTTTTTAAAGTACAAGCTTATTTCTTGGATCAAATGCCATAATTTATCGCTAAATTTTCCAGTTGAAATGCCACATCCCTAGTGCTCATCACGTCGTTATGACTATCAAATGGAAGTGCGGGCTTCAGAATTATCAGGGCCTACATGTTTATTGTGACTAATAAGATACGATAAATAGATCAGATAGAAGAAAAAATACCCTGAATGTGCTAATATTGTGAAATACGCAAATATGTAAGCATCGACTAAACAAGACCTAGGCCTAAATGGTATCGATGCCACCATGGCATCACTGGTGTTCTTGTTTTTTACTAGTGCAATGTTTCCGTTACGTGGGGTCTGACGCTCAAGTTGCGATATCAACAGGCTGAAATGTTGCTAGTTATCGCTGAATCAACGAGTTCGCGAACTTGCTGTGGGTCAACCCATCCATCATGCTACGTTTACAATCTGTTGAAACCTGTGCTGTCTTTCAAATGAGAGGGAACTCAATTAAATAGCACAATGTCTGCGTAACAAAATATTTGGACAATAATTTAAAAGGAAAAATACAAAAATACCACGTTTCGTTTTCTTTTCACTGGGCATAGACACTCAAAAATCTTTGTTTCTAGTGTTTAGAGCTTTAAGTAATATATAGGCAGTTACGATGAAACGAATGGACGCAATTAGACCCCCTCTTTAGTGAGAGGGGTATCCTCGTTTCGTTATAATTTTTTTCGGTGCGAGTAGCCATGTAATCACAATGGGCTTATAGACTAATTATCTTTCGATAACCTATTAATAAAAAACATAAAAAAGGCTCCTTATCCCATTTTACATTTAAATGTGAGGAAAACAGTTGGATGTGTTTTGCCACGGATTATGTAATGTATGTATAATTTTACATTATATTATATTATATTATATTATATTATATTATATTATATTATATTATATTATATTATATTATATTATATTATATTATATTATATTATATTATATTATATTATATTATATTATATTATATAATATTATATTATATTATATTATATTATATTATATTATATTATATTATATTATATTATATTATATTATATTATATTATATTATATTATATTATATTATATTATATTATATTATCTAATTTTATATTAAATAACATATGAGCAATGTACTTACTTAAAGGTTTTGGGTCAAACCATTTTCTCGGGTACTCTGCAAGTTCTACAGGTAACGATGCGTACCCTCCTGATAGAACGGCACCGTACTCACAACATTCAATACTGGCATCAATACACAGTCGCCTGTGGTTAGGTGCACGGTTACAGAGCCATGTATCGAACTACGACTGTGAATCAATACATATGATATGTTGCCTCTGCTAAGAATCTTGTCTACAGTGATGGATATATTAAAAACTGGAAAGAAACTCAGTCACACAGATAAGCATTTTGACTTGTAAAGTCCTCCTCCTCTTTCTGTTAGTCTTTATTACGAAGATATTTGTGTTGATTTGCGTCACTTTCATTTTATGTATTTATAAATTATTTATGATTTTTTGTTTGTTTTCTTCTCAAATTAGTGCCAGCGTTGATAGGAGTAACAGGAGATGGCGATTTGGTCGGCAGGGATGAACAGGACGGTACGTGGAGCGAGCCAGTGCCCAATAGTTGCTGCGTAACAAAAGTTGCTGTCATGACTGATGGATCTCTAATCGGTATCGGAAAGGATAAGAAGCTATACACAAAAGAATCGTATGGCAACGGGCGTTGGGAAGGCCCTGTAGACAAGAGTTGTTGTGTTACTGATGTAGCCGTCATGCCAGACGGTACAATCGTCGGTATCAGTCATCCGCGGACGAGGTTGGTGTCGAAGGCCGATTTAGACGAGTCCTGGGTGGAGGCTCCGAACGGAATGGGAGCCGTCGGAGTAGATGTGTTCCCAGACGGCCGCATACTTGGTGTGGCGCCAGTAGGGGCAACGAAGCTCAGAGACGGACTGAACGGAAAGTGGAGCCTTGTGAAAGCTTTGGACGTGCAAGTGGATGACATCGCAGTGCAACCCAATGGGAAAGTTATTGGAATCAAGACTGGCACTTGCACACTGCACTTGCGAGATATGAACGGAACCCCTGGCAGTTGGACACCACCATTCCCAAATTCTGGGTGTGTCTCATCCATCGTAGCGACCGGGAATATCGGTATGAACAACTACCCAGTTGATCTTGTGAATATTAAATTAATTTTTGATCATAAACGCGAAAACTACAGAGACTGTAGTATTTAATACAAATGTGTCCTCCTCGATTTTGATTCATGCTTACATCTTGCTTACAATGAGAATCATCAAATAGGCAGTGCAATGGGACTGTAACGCACATTTATGACATGCTGCATGTCACGGGAAGATATTTTATTTCGTTTTTTCTTTTTTTTTTTGTATCTTGAAGTCGAGTCAGGAGACATTTTAATCCTTACAACAACCCCAATACCGGTTGTGAAGACCGATGCCGCCGTAGTTACAACAGAAGCTCTCGTCGAAGCGACCGAAGCCTCCGTGGTAACGACTGAGACTTTGCCCGAAGAGAAGAACCCTCCCGTCGACGTCATCACCTCTCGACGGCAAGGCTCTGGTATGTTTGAAAATTGAGTATCAGGAATGTGGGACACCTTGATCACATGTTTCCATACTGGTAAATTAAACGAATTTATACAGAGAGGAACGAAAAATTAACGACTCTATACTGAAAGGAATTAAACTGATTCTGGTTTACTTCCACCATTCATTAACGTTAGGTTGTACAGCTTGAAGGCGAAGAAAACTGATTTTAAAAGCAGAATTACGTTTGTATCATTTTAAAAATCTAACCATTTCACAATTTTGATGTCTTATCTTGTATGTGGAGGAGAACACGATGACATGAATGTAATTTTTATCTGAGTGTTTCAATTTGAACCAATTGATTGTTACTGAGGAGAATCAAAATCATGTTTGCAGATGGACTATTAACGGGACAGGAACACCGTGTTAGAAATGCAAAATTAATTGAACCATGAATGCATGCCGGTGAGGGATGGGCAGTTAGTTCTTTCTGAAGTCTGCAGACCTTTATTTGGCGATGCGATATCCGACGTCAGTCCGGCAGTTTTCTTTATTTTCCGAAAGGTGGGCTTCTTTTAGCTGGACCTAGGGGAAACCTAATGATTTTAATTTACAAAAGAAATTACCCAGAGACTTCGCCTCGTACAGTTTACAAAAGTCTGTAAATCAAGGACCGGCCTTCGACTGGTTGGATTCGTTTTATCCCCCCCCCCCCCCGTTTGCCAATAATTTCAAACGAAACCAGACAACGGAATCATTCTGTACACTGCCAATCTATGTTATCCACACATTTATTTATAATCAATTCACATGATCATTTACTGATTTCAGGACACACCGACTGCAAAGGCTTGGGCGCGGGTTTTTACCCGTTCGCATCGGACTGTCGCAAGTTTTTGGAATGCAACGGACGTGATGTTCTGGGACAGGTTTACTCGTGTCCGACTCCCCTCCTGTTCAGCAGAACCGTACGTCTCTGCAGCCCTCCAGACGCAGTCCCTGACTGCCAGTAGACCACATGACGTTCTATAATATATAGTGTTTGCAATGATTATACCGGATTTTGCGATTTCGTGTATGCTGTATCACCAATAACAGATTTCAGAAAGTCCAAGATAAACACGGCAGCGAATGCTTATAACTAACATGATGTATTTTGAGATTGAGAATTATTATTCAATAAAATATCACTGAGAATAATGAATGCAAATCCATACTATCGATAATCAGTGTTGCATGTAAACTTAACTCAGAAACACCTTGACCTTTATGGAAAATATTCTTTTGGCCATGCTCTAACAATTTTGTTTCACATGAATATCGATGTAAGTCAAGTCAAGAAATTACTTATTTCAACTAAGTACTCAACAAGTTTTCCCTTTATTAATGTGGAAATTCAAAAGAGTTACATTTTACGTAAATATTTGCTTGTATAGCCTGAACATTTTGTCTTGGAAGTGATGTTGTACATGCTGGACCTGACAATATTATCTACAAGCATGCAGGTTTTGCAATCCATGACATTTCGCGGCCAAATGATTTATCTAGTTAAAACCAGTATATTGACATATCGGTACTTCGTCAACAACATAATTTCCTATTTGATTTTTACACTTGCATTTTCGGTCAGTCCCTATCGATCGACGACCGACGTATTGGACATTCTTTATCGTCATGTGCACCTTTTTGCGAACGATCTCCATCAATCTAACTTTTTAGAATTTACAGCATGTACAGTACACTATGCAGCCATTCCGTTGTTTGAAAATACAACCTAATAATTTGTATTTAAATTAATCTTGGAAATTTTATTGTTCTGTCACATGTTGAGGAATGTTCAATTATAACTGTTGCAATTGACTAAATGCTCGATATTGCAATCAGTTTCCCTTGAAAATAACCATTACTGCGGAAGTAAAGGCTCCCAAAACATTACAGCTGGCAATTTTATTTAAATTAGATAAATATTAAGGATTTCATCATCATTATTGGCATGTCGGAAACTTTTCGTCTCGGCATTGTACATATGTTAGTCATACTACTTTCCGAAGACGACAAACACCATAACTAACGTATCGCCACTGAAATTTGCCACTCCCACTTGGTCAAATCCCTCTTCGGATCTCTGCTACCATATCATCTGCCTTGATCGACACGATGCCGTTCCCTTGGGAACGCGCTACCTTCATGAGTAAGGACAATTGTAAAATGATCAATGTACATTCAGAGTTGGGGGGAGGAGAAGGATGCCAGACGCAAGGCATCACGGTATTACTTGGACAAAATTAATTAGCCCTCATATTATGACTGATCAAATTCAATCCTGCGAGAGAGCTGATTTACATCACGACTTTCACAGTCGTTCCCTTTATTCTTCCACACTAAATTTATATGGCCAACACTTGAAAATAACCAAAAATTTACGTTTCGAATGACGACCGAACGAACGCAGATGACCGTTTGCTCAGACAGACACTTAATACCGTTATTGGTAATAGTGCGCGCCTAAAAATAGTATGAAACTGCACTGTGCAGCATTCTGTTAGCAAGACAAAATGAATAAATCAGGTGTTTCTGTGTATAATGCTAAACCTTAGGGTGTACCAAACAAGAAATCTGTGCGTGTCGAACGACGAAACTTCACAGTCAAATAACAAGCGCTGAAAAGTTCGTTTAATAAGCAAATTGCTGATTGGCTGAAACTGCCAATACTGTTATATCATAGTATCTTCAATGCACACAGCAAGTTTTGTCAACTTTGATGGAGTCAATCCAGATATAGATTACTCATTGGAAAAAATCATTAGATATGCAAATTAGTAATTAGCTGATCTCAAAATACATAACAACTTTCAGTAACATTATATCATACTATCATTGATGTACATAACAAGTTTCGCCAACTTTAGTAGAATCAATCCAGATTATTAATAATTAGGAAAGTTCATTGAAAATGCAAATTAGCAATTAACATTCATGTTACTCTTTTAATATCTTTCACGCCTGGTATATCCTAGTGTGATCAACCCGAGTAGCAAATCTCATCATCAATGTATATCTGTTTTTTTTTCCTAAAATCATTGATTATGCAAATAAGCAAAAAATTTGCAAGCTACACCTACCAAACTAATCAGATCTTTCCACTTCTAATTAGAGTCTACATAGCGGATTAAATTCCAATCGTATTAGTCTTTCTTGAGATATCACAACAACTGAGAGAGAGAGAGAGAGAGGAGAGAGAGAGAGAGAGAGAGAGAGAGAGAGAGAGAGAGAGAGAGAGAGAGGAGAGGAGGGAGAGAGGGGGAGAGAGAGAGAGAGAGAGGGAGAGAGAGAGAGAGAAATCCAGACATCGGTGCGACATCAGCTCACGTGTGGGGGCTAATCAAATAGTTATCATTCCAGATCCCACGCACGGCCTTTACAAGCCTGTAGCTAGCTTAGTCTAGCAGTGTTATTGCCTTCCCTAATCCACCCAGATTCATTAAGGTAGTTCGGGCCTAAATTTCCTCGAGCAAACTTTCAACCATTCTCTTCTAAAATCAAGAATAAAAAATGGAGGTCACTGTACAAGATTTGATAACAGAGATTGAAACAAATTACAAAACATTTACCGATATTTGAAATTCAGAATGGCCGTCATCCCTGTGTTATCTCTAAGGGGAAAATGAAATTCCCGATTTTCATAAAACTAAGCCGGTGATAACTTCATTACTCAAAGATCTTCAAAATAAACCCCCACAAGTGATAAACCAAACCAGAATTGTTTAAGTTTGTGAGTCCGAATGTCTGTCCTTTGGGCGCATTCTACCGTAAAAAGGAGGTTACAACTAAATCTTCAAAACTGTAGTCGAACGACTTTTCGTTCGTCAGTCTATTCATACTGTAGACTTGACACAAGTGTTTGGATAAACAATAACTTGGTGAATGCAATGTAGTAGAGAAATTAAGGCTGTTTTTCTGACCGCAAGGTTGCGGCGTTAAAGTTACCACTGAACAACGAGTCTAGTTGATCCTCACCGGTGAATTTATTCTCACCATGAAAATCACCATTCTCACAGTGCTTGGTAAGAATGTCCATTCTCACCAAGGAGTGCATTTCTTACTGCAGTGAGAATGACAAGAGATTCTCACCAATTGCGAGAAAGCGTCGCTCCAGTCTCGCAATTTTTTCCTATAGTGTAGAAAAATAGACAGTGACAAACCTCTATCAATCAATTTGCGAAATAGTGTCCAGTGATTCACTTTATCGAAGACTTTTGTCTCATCAAGAAAACAAAGGAAAACAGGGGTATTATGACGCTTATAAAAATCAATTATATCTTTTAATGAAAACACACACATATCAGTTGAGTGACTTTCTTGAAAACCAAATTGATGATCACTTGTGTACAGTAGACTATCACACTTATCAAGAATGAATAATTCATACATCTTAGAAATGGCAGTGGAAATAGCCATTGGGCGATAATTCCCAGAATTGGTAACATCACCATTTTTATTCTTTACAAATGGAACCAAGGTGGTCTCTATCATGCAATATGGCAAGTAACCATGAATATGCAGTAAACATCACTGAGAGAAGAACATGCAGGCGGGAATGCGCAAACTTTAGATGCTCAGCTGTAATGCCATCTGGACCAGCAGATTTAACACTGGCCAATTTTGCAATGGAATTTCTAATGGCAGTTTGAGTGACAATCATATCCTCATCGAATAAAAGAATCGAAATAATATCCTTCACAAAACACTCATTATTGTCGTTGGTGATAGAGGAAAGCAGACTTGCAAAATGGTCACGTCACAAATTTGCAATGTCATGTTGCCCATTACAGCCATCAATGGTTGATGATAAAGGTGTCTTCTTCTTACTTTGAACACGCTTCCAAAACTGCTTGTCATTTTTGTTACAGACGTCCGCTAAGGCGTTAGCTCTCAATTGAGATTCACTATTTTTACAGATCTTAAAAACATACTTAAACTTAGCACGTGATGTCTTCGTGAGATCAAAAATAGGACCTTGTCTGGGACTGCCAGAGTCCCGCCACATCAGGAAAGCATCACGAGCAATGGCATGATAATCTTTAACATGTTGATTCCAACCTGGAATTGATTTAGCCCCATTATTACACTGGATATTAGAAGGAATGCTTTGCAAACCAGCATCCTTCAAAGCTTCAACAATATCATCATAGAGTTTTGAAATTGATTGCAAATGAGAAGTTGACTTACGTTTTTTTGATATACCCTGATCAAAATCAAAAAGTGTTCAGTTACTGTTCTGATGTCAGGTCTGCAAGTTTTAATCTAAAGTATGAACCTACTGGTATAGTAGGTTCATCCATGAAAAAATATCGCAGTGAGTAGTACGTATTTTGTAAAAATAATATTTAGAAACAACGTATTACGATCGTTAATGTTACTTTTATATTATACATGTTGCACTATACGTGTCATGGATATCGTTCCTTATTCCCTATCAAAGCGTCACTTGCGACGGCTGACAAATGACGTCAACTTTTACACGTCGTTGGAGGCGTCATTCACGCCGTCGGAAGCTGAATTGTGCAGACTGATCGAGGAGGGCGAAGTCACTAAGTATTGCTTATCACCTTTTGGTCACAGTGCAAACACTTTTAACAAGAATATTTAGTTTCACTATGTTCTTTCAGAAAGGTTTCACTTACATCTAAGAAATGCAATGGGACCAATCCCAAGTCTATCAAGTTTGCGGTGTAAGATATGTAGCTAGCTACCCATCGAGCTAGTACAGTGTACGACCTCCATACCCTTACATAAATGATCAACATATGGTAAAAAGTCAAACTGTTCACTAAGTTTACCTGTGTATGATTTCCTTACGTACGCCAGCAGCGTAAGCAAAACACTCACATAGACCACAGGGTACTGCAGGTATTATTCGTCTAGAAGTCATGAATATGACGGATAAATGTCGTGTATTTGACCTTTTTTTCATTATATAAGCCTTACCTGTGTCACGTGTGTACCTATTACTTTACCATCGCTAACTCGTCATAGTATTTCAAAGAAAACAGTTTATATCCTTCCTGTTCCCCTTCATTAACGCGGGGGCTTATCACCCTGACCAAATATCTCGTTAGCATATCATAAGAGCTGCTATCGAGTTATTTGGTCAAGGCTATATGCCCCCGCATCGGTGATCGGTAGGACCATAGACTCTCGAGAGTCTATGGTAGGACAAATTAATAAAGGGGATCAGGGAGAAATGACAACGAAAATCAGACGCTTAACTTACAAGGGATTTTAACATCGTCCTTGACTCAAGCATTACTTTCAACGACCGCATCGATCTCAACTTGAAGTAAACTTACCTTGGTTTAATGAAGCTTAATTTAGTCTTACTTTGATGTTTCTATCTTTATTCATTTTTGTTACTACTGTTGGATAGATATTAGGACATGGTAACGGGGCCAACCTAATCATAGGTTGGAATTCATCTTCAAGTTCTATACGAACTGATGATGGCATATGATGTAATTGAATATATCACCGTGTCACACTTTCTGTTTCACTGCAAGCCTGGACTACACTATCGCAGAGACTTTCTCCCAAGTTGAACTGTATAGTCCAGTCAATCTACGAGATTTTGGCACCTAACCCACCACAAATTGCAACAGAATTTTTTTCTTCAGAATGCATTTTAGAGAGGTATCCAGAACAACATATTAAAGTTTACTCGAATCCGCCTTGGGGAAATATGCCTAATTTGCATAAATCAAATATGGCGGCCAACCATCCAACAAAATAACATAATTGGCCATATATCATATGTTGAACAAGCTATTTCAGTGATTTCAAAGTCTGAAACTAGTTATTTGGCTCATGGAATCATTTTGGACATATAATGTTTTATATAGGCACTTCATTAATTTGCATATTTCCAATATGGCTGCCAACATTCCTACAAAAGACATTTTCGGTCATAAACAACGTATTAAACCAGCTATTTCAGTGATTTTAAAGTCAAAAGTATATTTCTTTGCCATGGACAAACGATTTTCGAGATGCAATGATTTGCATTGTTACTTCGTTAATTTGCATAAATCCAATATGGTGGCCAATATACCTGCAAAAGACATTTCTGTCATATACTACGTATTAACCCTTTGAGCGCCAAAGTCTATATTTTATCAACTTTATAAAATGTAGCAGAGTCAATTTTTGTGCTATTTGCCAAAATTTGACAAAAAACTGTAGCTGATGAAAAATGTATCCATTTTGTCCAAAATTATGAAAACAAAGTACAGAAAAGTTGACAGAAATTGGTAAAATATTGCATTATAATTTTGGTGTAAAAATTACAGCAATCAAAGGGTTAAATCAGCTATTTCTCTGATTTCAAAACTTAAAGTATAATTCTTTGGCATGAACAAACGATTTTCGAGATGCAATGATTTGCATTGTTACTTCGTTAATTTGCATAAATCCAATCTGGTGGCCAATATACCTACAAAGGACATTTTCTGTCATATACCACGCATTAATCGTTTGAGCGCCGAAGTCTATTTTTATCAACTTTGTAAAATGTTCCACAGTCAGTTTTCTGCTCTTTGCCAAAATTTTTATAAAAAACTGTTGCTGATGGAATATGATATCAATTTGTCCAAAATTATGAAAAAAAAACGTACAGAAAACTTCACAGAAATTGGTAAAATATTGCATTAAAATTTTGGTGTAAAAATTACAGCAGTCGAAGGGTTAAACAAGCTATTTCTGTGATTTTAAAGTTAAAAGTATATTACTATGCATGGACATACGATTTTGAGGTGCAATGATTTGCGTTGGCACTTTGATAATTTGCATAAATCCAATAGAGCGGCAATTTTGAAGTTTAAATATATTTCTTGAGCATGAAGAAACATCTTTGGCGGTTCAGTTTTTTAAAACACACTTTGATAATTTTCATAAATTCATATGGCTGCCATATAATGTCCGAATAGCTTCTAATATAAATAAGGTTCTGGTAGAGTTTTAAGCACTAGGTTTATCAAGAAGAAACTGTTAAGAGGGCACTGCACCCAACACACCGTATTTTGACCAAAATAATTTTTTTGCAAATATTTATCCAATTGTGGTTAATTTGTTAAGCCAAGATTAAAAATTGGTTAAGTTCACTTTTTAGCTTGGCAAGCAGTCGTAAGTTGCATGATATAGTGTTAATGTATGCAAATGTATGCAAATCACCCGATTTCCTGCTTCCTTTTTTTCCAATTTTAAGATTTCCAAAGAATTTAACTCCAGTCTGGCTGGGTCAAATATTCTGAAATTTTCACATTATGTTCTTTAAATGCGATATAACAAAACAATTATTTTGTTTTGCAATAAAATGCCTACGTTTTGAATAAGATTTTATTTTGCTTATCATGATTTTAAGCACTGTTTCGATTGTCATTCTTTAAGCCCATGCCATTTTAGAATGAAGATAGATAATGAAAAATAAACTTGTCGTTTTTTTCTACATATACTCTGAAATATTACACTTCACAAAATAGTTTCTATGGGTTTCCTTGTCATCTTAGATATTCCTTTGAAAAAACTGTATTGGCAATGTGCAGCCTCACCTTAAGTCTTTGAACTTTTAAAATTCATTTTCTTTTAAATGTCGAAAATATACTATAAATTTACTAACAATAACGATCCATTTAAGAATACAAGTTTATTTTAATATGTGTCTGTGATACCTGAATTCGTTAAAATACTCCATAAATATATTGTATTTTGAAAAGAGTGTTAAAGTGAATATGGAGGACTTACATATGACTTCCGAACGGATTAAAATACATATATGTTTATGTGCGTTTACTAATGAGATGTAAGAAAGCCATGCAATTTTAATTATTTTGTGATTTTTGTACATATGACAACCGTTAATGATTGTTAGTTGTCTAATAATAATCTCTTTCTGAATATAACATTGGATTCATATGTTTACGGCACTACTTATTAAAAAAAATAAATCTTTTTCATTTCTGGCAAGGGGGCGCTCGGAACTTACAAGTGGGCGCTACGCCCCTGTTACCTTATTCAGGGAGAACACTGCGATAAGAACTCATTTGGGATAATTGGATTTTCATATCTTTCAATTTCTCAAAAATGTTAGGTGCCGTATAGCTGAATGTTGCAATATTGCAAATTACTCATAAAAACAAGTGTGTAACGTAAAACGAAAAGCAGATGAGATTAAATTTGTAGATGAAATTGCCATTACTTCGCCATCCAATTATCCCAAATTAGTTCCAATCGTCTTTATATGTGTTTTATACTGTAGTGTCAAAACATGTAATCATTAATGTTTACCTTTTTAAAAAAAGTGGCGTACAAAATATTTAGTTTTTTGCTTTAGACTGAATCCCCTTCTTAGTGACGAGTGCATCTTAGAATTTGGTACATCTCCCTATTTGATAGGCAAAAAGTCATCACATATAACAGCAAAAATACAATAAAGACAACAAAGATAATAACAAAGCAGAAACAAAAAAATAATGCGACCAAAAATAACAAATGCCACAGTACAGATAAATTTTGTCAGACTCTTAAAAACTTGATCAACACACAAACTCTCAAAAATTGAAAACTGCACGCTTAGCGAAGGTTTAACATTAATTCAAACAACTCATCAGCCCAACAGAATCCAAATATTACACGATACAAACATGTACATCTGGAAAAATGACACTAGGAAAAACGACTCCTGGTGTACTTGCTTGTATTGTGTAATAGTTGGATTCTGTGTAAGACTTTGTTAAAGCATGCAGTATTCAGTTTTTGTAAGTTGGTGTGTCCTTAAAGTTTTTATGAATCTGACGTTGTTTGCAATAGATCAAAATTTTAATTTGTGTTTATTATTGCATTTTTTTTATTTGGTCATATCATTTTTTCTGTTTTTTTTGCTTTGTTGTATTTATTGTATTTTGCTGATATGTGTAATGACTTCTTGCCTATCATCTAGGGGATCTTATAAAGATGCAACCATCAATAAGAAGGGGGGTTCAGCCTAAATTAAAAACTGAAGATTTTGAACACGTCTTTTTTCGACATTAAACATTACAGATTACATATTTTGACACTGTACAGTGTTAAACACCCACACAAATTACAAAAATGCCGTACACAGATGAATCTGATGTTATGTTCAGAAAGAGAAAATATTATTCATAAGACTAACAATCATTAACAGTCATCATATATAGAAAAATCAAAATAATAAATCTCAAAGGACTTAACACTTTCTTCTTGATAGATTCCTAAAAACTACCAAACCCGTATTTATATCAGAAGCTATTAAGCAACGGACCATTTATATGGCAGCCATATTTAATTTATGCAAATTATCAAAGGGTTTTTGTAGAAATTGAACCACTAAAAGTGTTTCTTTATACCCAAGAAAAATATTAAATCTTTAAAATCACTGAAATTGCTTGTTCCATGCCTGGTACATGACCGAAAATGTCCTTTATAGAAATGTTGGCCACCATATTGGATTTATGCAAATTAACAAGGTGCCAATGCAAATCATTGCATCTCGACAAATATTTGTCCATGCCAAAGAAATATACCTTTAACTTTAAAATCACTGATGTAGCTGGTTTAATACGTGGTATATGACCGAAAATGTCTTTGATAGAAATGTTGGCAGCCATATTGGAAATATGCAAATTAATGAAGTGCCTATATAAATATTATACCTCCAAAATGATTTCCCGAGCCAAATAACTAGTTTCAGACTTTGAAATCACTGAAATAGCTTGTTCAACATATGATATATGGCCAATTATGTTATTTTGTTGGATGGTTGGCCGCCATATTTGATTTATGCAAATTAGGCATATTTCCCCAAGGCGGATTCGAGTAAACTTTTAATATGTTGTTCTGGGTACCTCTCAAAAATGCATTCTGAAGAAAAAAATTCTGTTGCAATTTGTGGTGGGTCTAACCCTATTTGACTGGACTAGTAGCCCTAATATCTTGTATCATGAAATGTTTTCACTCTACACACATCTCGCTTTTAGTTCAGTTAACAGGCACGGCAATTAATGTACAGACAGTCCTGTTGAAGTCATAGAAGTAGACTTATTTGTTACATTTCAAGACTTTGATTTACACAACAGTCATGTTGGTATATATTTTGGTCATATTTTCAAATGTTGTTTTTTTAAAAAAAATGTCTTTGATGTCAGTAATACAGTAACGGTACTTTCTTGCTTAATCAATAGCTAGCCTATAGGGTTATCCTACATGGAAAGAGTTTTCCTGGTTGTTCTAACTTTTGCATACATTTTTTCCATCACATTTTCAAAGTGATAATGATAATGGGTCATGAAAGCAGAACAAAGCATATATTAGAACTTACTACCTCCAAAGAATAAAAGCAAAAGTTTTTATTTAAAGTTTTTTAAAGAAAAAAAAATACACTATACCAACCATGGAAACCACTGTCTCCATTTTAATAAATGACTACAGACTGCTTTGCAGACTCGGTGCCGTATTCGAGCCTGGCTTTCGCCTTGCTCTGTCTTTGGTAGCTCGTACAAGTGGAGGTGCGCCAAGTGTCTCTGCATCAAGTGGGCCTGTGCGGGTATTGAACTCTATTCATTCGGCCTGACTTCTGATAACTATGGTTCCAAAGGCTTGGACTCTACCACTGCGCCACGATGATTCAGCCCACCTCCACCCTTGATCATTAACAATTTAACCAATTTTGACAAATTAATGCTAACATTTGATTCCACTATTCCAACCATACGGTATGATGATGGAAAAGTCTTTGAATTGTCACAATTCAAGTTGAACACATTGAGCCTTAGAGAAGTTGTTGCACAAAATGTAATATATTATTGCTTTCATGAATATATCAGGCGCCTTTGCAACTATCAGTGTCAGTACTGCAAGACAGTAACCGCCGTTTCCATCTTCAATGGTAAACACAGCAATAGATTGTATTCCTAAATTCAATCAGTGATATATAGTATCAGCTTTCGAAAACTAGAAGTCTCCTTCATCAGATACTGTAGTAGAAGTATAGACCATCTTGCTTGTATCCCCATGCACGTTGCGGTAGAGTGACAGTGCTCCATGCAAAAACTGAATCACAGGACTGTGACCCAAAACAAACGTACCCACATAATTATTCACTGTAAAAAGGTATGTACACAGGAGAACAAAAGGGTGCAGGAGGTGCGAAACACAACAAAGGAAATGTTAAAATGAGCAAAACAACAACAAAAAGTGAAACTGCCAACCAGAAAATACAGTAATCTCGCTAATACCTCCATCTTTTTAGTGTGCAAGAAAGATAAATATAAATCCTTGTATAGACTAGATTCTTAGTTCTTAAATTTTCATATCGTTGGTAAATTCAGTTTCTTGTCTTTCCATACGACCAGAGCAGAAGAACTATCTCTCATCATACGGTCAAAGAAGCTGTCTTGATCCCCTTCCCACAGCCTTGCTGAAGAAATGCTTAAATAATTTAATTCTGTACACGAACCGTTAATCGCTCCCTACAGTCGGGAAAAGTACCTTTATTACGTTATTCAAGTAAGCGATAACCTAAAATGCTATCGTATGAGATTTGTTATTTTTCATAAAATAATGGAAAACACTGTCTCTCCTCACTTCCAAGTTGCTACTGGAATCTTTGTACTCTAAACATAGAAAGTTTCACAGTATAGAGACTGCTCTACTTAAAGTTACTTAAAAGTTCAAGAAAAGTCGTTGTCATTGCGAACATCAAAATTTGCATATATTAAAGCTCTGCGTATGTGTGAATAATTGGTGAAACTTTGAGGCGTCATCGTTGCCCACTGCACATGGTATACCGTTCTCCTAAGGCTATGATCTGCAGGTATTGATGTCAAATGACTAGAAAATTCACTTCCTGGATAGAATCAGGCAAAATAAATCGTTCATTGTCTATATATAAATAAAAATATCCTTTACAAAAAGAAACCTCTTCATTCATGCATGGGCTACCAGACCTTGTCGTTGGGCTACCAACTTCAGAAAATGGTAGCCCAATCGGACTACCAGGGGAAAAAGTTAATTTCGAGCCCTGCCTGTATTCGTGGCGAAACCTACTGCCGAGCGCATTCACTCCACGCGTGCGCAAATGCTCCGCAAAACTCAGATTCGAGGACAGCAGTTCTGATCATACTGCGATTATCTCACTCAAAACCTTTCACACAAAAAACATCATCGATCCACTGTAACCTGAGGAAATGTCTTCATTTCACATAATCACCGACTTCAACCAAATCTGCTCATACACCACAAAATTTTGGCACTTGTTACACTGAACGAATAGTGTGCATTGTGAATGTCTCTTTGACATTTACCAGCTACTGTTTTCAGTATATCCATTCACTTGTGGACATGCTATTGTCAAAACATGGTCCCAAATGTTATGTTTACATTCATTTAGAGTCTCCCCGATTGTCGCTGGCCCATGTTTATAAAATTGGTATATTTTTTAAATATCTGCAAAGTAAGAACAATGTGGAACTCTCCTTCACAATTGTTTCTGATTAAGACTATCTTTATTAATCATACCAAATATGCTGTACCGCATCAAATGCTTCTGAAACAATGTCATCATGTACTCAAAGTCCGCGTATGTCACATTGTCGGACACAGGCGACGGGTTTAATGATGAGCTGTTTTTGACCCTGGGGACAATTTTAGCGTACGCGCAATAGAATACTAGGATGCCTACTAGCCATATTCTTCCTCCTTTGACGATATTTGGAACATAAAACCTAGCGCGCAAATAATAAATATGCCTGGGTGACGCGAAGGCGACGTAATGGCAAAGCAGGGGGCATCGCGCATGCGTGAATATTATGCAAAGTCTAATTTTCTGTACCATCTCGCAATGAAAACTGGACAAGTCGGAAAAGGAAATTAACGTTTTTATTGACATGTTAGGCTTTTTCAGATATTTTTAAAAAGACAATAAAGGTATTTGAGTTTCAATTTTGCATTAAACGAAACTATCCTTCAGTGTATCAAGCATGCAGAAAGACTAGGTATAGCGTTGTGGAAGAAGCTGTCTAAATTAGATATATAACTTAAAATTGAAAATACATATCCTGTTGGAACATTTTGCCCTAACTGAAAGCACATGGGATCTTCAAAGGATAGCGACTTTTGTTCGATCAATTCGATGAGTTGTTGATGTTTTTTTCGATTGTTTTAAATGATCAGTCCTAAAGGACTCTTGTCACCTCTATACATAAATAATACTTTTGGCATTCATACATTTACAGGTGGTACCAGCACATATGTTAAATCCATCACATCGAATCATACCATCTCTTTTTCAATGTAAATTTGTACCTTCTCAGGGTAATGTGCGTGTCAATTCATCACTTTTGCTTCCATGTGTTTCGCCTTTGTTCGAGCTTCCTTTATTGCCGGCTTTGTTATCATTTCGATAGCAGCCGTAGGTCACTAACATCAAAAACAATCGAAAGAACTATTTGTCAATATATATCTTGGTTCCATCATAGTTTGCTGTAGGATTTAATGCTCGTGCTTTGTATGTCTGTCCATCTGTTTCACTTTTATTAAATTCAATAAATGATGTATTGTTCAAATACCGCACTTTTATATATAATGCGGCCGTTACCGGTTTATTTCCAGATTCACCCGAAAAGTTGGCCATCATCATATCAGAATCAAAAAGGTTGGTACTTTTGAACTGGTATAATTGCATGACAACGTGGTATTGAATCTTTCGTTTAGTTTCTTTGCCGCACTTTTCACTGTCAGTGATGCTAGCCTATAGGTATTTACTGATGAGTCTTTTTAATTTTAATGCTGTTCTGTCATCGACAAACTTAACAAATTTTACATCATGATTCGATGGTAAATACGGCTTTCATAATCAAAGTGTGAATTAACAGGAGGATGTACCGATGGGTTGAGCAAATGGTGAATTGACACGTGAATGGAATGATTATATGAACAGATGAAAGAATGGACACACGGGTAGATGGATGCGTTGCGTGTGAATGAAAATTAAACAAACTTGTTCTGTTTAATCAATTACTACTTTCTAGCTATGCTAGTTCTTAACCGGAGAAAACCATATGCTCCGTTGATGGAGTACTTTTAATGCATCCTAAATATCAACGGAATGTCGAACAGCGAAATTGTCAAGCCACGTGAAACTAACTGCGCTGTCATGTTCACCGACATTTAGTGTTGTGTATGGTATATAAGGTATACAAGGAATTTACTGTATAAAAGAATTAGATTTGATAAATTGATTGATTTCTCCATTGGTAAAATTACGTCAATTGTACGCATATAGGTGCAAGACGAATTGGTATGACTTGCAACATTGTCTAAAGAAACTTTTGATAGTGATTGTCAGAAGTTTTCATGCTTTTCGCCTTAAACACAGAAATAATTTCATTTTCCGTTCCCACGTGAGGATGTCTTCTGATTAAATGTGCAATGTCCATTAAATGTGCAATCATTTGACAGTCACGCTTAAAGCATTGGTTGGGAAACCCTTGGTTCTAATTGAGATATTCGAGGATTTGCTTGTAAAGATGTAATCTTTTCCCTTTCTGCCGTCATGTATAGATTACAAAAACAGTAACGGAATTCGGTAAGATGACTGACTAACGATATTCCGATCGTCTCTGAAATGAGAGTCGTTCTGATCCCGTGCGTCAATTGATCTATCGAAGTTCTGTGATGCACAGTGTATAGCCATGGCATTTGCTAAAGGGGGTTCTTTACAGTTCACATGATCTCCGGTCAAGAAACTTTCACACTTTGGGTCACCAAATGTCAAGGTATCGAAGTTTTCAACCGCTGACATAATTCAGTCTATCTTTTATTCGACCTATGACAGCATCCAAGATGAACTGTAAGGTTTTGTTCGTTTTTGTCATCGTTCTGGTCATCTCTGCGCATGCACACCCTGGTGCGATGGACAAGCGTGGAGGTATGTATATTTGTGAAGAATTATTACAGCAAAATTACACATGGCGGAAACAATTTTTAACATAATAGTGAGTAGATTTCTTCACATTATTAACTTTACATGTGTATGCGATATGCAACAACAAGGAAATTGTTGCAATTACATCCCTATGCTGTGACGTCACCGTGATATCGTCAGTCAACATTAAACCGAGAGCAGATTATATCCTCTAGTTGGATAAATGAAGTAAGCATCAGATTTCAAAGAGCGTTTATTGAAACAAAAACCAGCCATGTTTCTGCGCTATACGGAGGATTGTCATAATTAGAATCTACATCAGATTCCATACCTGGGCAGTAAACGTGCAATCTAATTGGATTTGTGTCATTCAAAATAGTATATATTGTAGCCACCTATGAAAGCTCAATCATCCGGATCATGGCGAATGATCATCGTGAAAATGGCAAAGGAAGTTTAGAATGATATGGCTCATTTCAGTGTTCGAGTGTTACTTTTTAATGGTCGACATTTTTTTTCCTTGTGAGCGATTAATATTTCTTTCGATCCGGTTTTGTGACAGTGGTCTGTTCCGACGACAATACGTGCAGGGGCCGGTTGGAAGATTGCCCCGAAGGCCAGCGATGCTGTGCACGAGAAGATGACACCAACTTCATGAGTGAATTTTGCGTCGTTGTGCCTGATGGCGTGGAAATCTGAGGTAGGAAAAAATTCCACAAAGATTTCATCGGCTTTTCTGTAATTTATCTCGCGTGGCAGCTAAATGACGCAAAAAGTAATGTATACATTTACGTCATCTCTTTAATCTTTTCCCAGTTCGACCACAACTCCATGCAACCACGTTGCAAATATACACATTTCAGCGGCACTGCAGACGTCACGCGGTAATGTTTCACCATTCTGCCTGCAGATTTTTAAAGCCATTGCTAATTACCTACTTCACCAATTCATTGTAAAGACCTCAATATTCAGTAAAAACAGGACGGAATTTCACCCTACGGCTTTCCCTGCTTCGTCCAAAGCAATCGATTCCTTTAAGAAACATTGCTCGTGACTTATGGCTCGAGGTCAATTTTACATAATCTTCACCCATTGACAAAGAGACATCTTAAGTGCGTTAACGATAATTTCGATTTCTGCATCCTTGGTTGACGATTTTGTAAGTTCAATGACATCATCAATGACATCATCTAATTTTCTTATAGTAATTAACTTAGTGCTCATGCAACAAAAATGTTCATTCATTTACAAGTACAATTAATGTTTTAACGTTATTCCATATTCTGTCATCAAGTAATCGAAAGGGTTCGATCAAAAGCACCATTTCAAAATCTTGAAATCAACATTTATTTTCAGAAAGCTTAAACATCTTTCGAGTCCAAGGTTGTGTGATGCATCGTAATTTCATAAAAAACCCGTCAGCTTCGCGGATCTCATTATATGTTTTACCATTCTAACAGTGTCATGTGCATTCCTTTCTGCAGCCTCAACTATCTGATTTGAAGACGAAGATGACAACCATATAGGAATCGCTTTTTGACCAAACCCGGATATGTTAATTAGACGGGGTTACTTCGGATTCGTGGTGTAGCTGTTGATTTAACCATAGACAGTAGAGGTCTTCCCCCTCTACTGTCTATGATTATACGTACTATGTATAGATTAGTCGGAATAAAACCAAAGGTTAAAACGCATCCTGTGGCGTGGTTTGCTTCTTGTTAGTAAACGATGGCGGTTACATCTCTTGCTATGGCAACTGTTTTTGAACTTGCTTCCCGGTGTTTCCTATCGGCAGATTTTATGATTTTTTAACTTATTTCAGAAACGAATATTTTAGAAAATTGCTTGCGCACTATTATTGAAGCTTCTGTTTTTGGGCATCGATGTCTTCAGAGAGGTACACTGACAATTTACAATGAAATTACGCACAGCTTCCTGTGCTGAAGGGTCGCTTCAATATCTACCTGACGAGCTCCATGCAATCGGCCGTGATGTAATTGTATTTCATTCGGTACAAATTATTATGAAATGAAAGAAAGACAGTCAAAAATTCCCAGCCTAAGGGAAATGTGCATACGTTTGGGACTATGTTTTCCCAAGACAAAATGCGTTCCAAAAGGAAATAGCAGTTCCCACAAAGTTTCACATCAGCAGAAATAGCCCCGGCGTTATATTATGACACTCCGGTAATTAGTTTTTTGATATCCATGGCAACAGAGCATTGCTGTCGGGGCTAGCTAGCGACGAAGGAAAATTCCCGTTCCATAAAGGCAATCGCGAAGGAAACACAGTAAGGGTATGCCAAACTGTCGTAAATAACAAGAAATGTCTTCGTGGCATTTTTAGTGATCGATATTTTCAGTGCGAGTGAAAAATTACAATGGTCATGATGGATAGATTCTGATTGCTGATAATAAATGATGGGCCACACCCATGCTCGTATGACATGAAATGTCGGGCGTTGCTTGCATTATGCAATCAATTTAGATCATCCGACTGCAGTTTAAATGATTTTGTCGAGGGCGAGGTCTCTTTGATTTTATTTCATGATTCCCGGCAGGTTAGTTAAAAGGGTCTAAGTGTGACACTTCTTCAAAATATGAATGTGTTCCTGCGCTCAGTGAATATCCGTACCAGCAGACCAGCGCTCAGTGAATATCCGTACCAGCGCTCAGTGAATATCCGTACCAGCACGTACCAGCGCTCAGTGAATATCCGTACCAGCGCTCAGTGAATATCCGTTCCTGCGCTCAGTGAATATCCGTACCAGCAGAAAAAAATCGCCAGCGCTAGCTCTCGATTATGTAGCCGTCGAAAATGCAAGGACTTGTTGCTTAACAGGTTCTATCGAGCAAACGAGTAATGTGCGTTCTTTGTGAGTCCTGCTTCACCATTGAATCATCGTCGATTACTATGATAGCTGGAATGGGTATTTGATCACGAACAAACGATTGTATCGGTCTCTACTTTGATATCGAAAAAAATGCATCAGGTCTTTGAGAATGCAGAAAAAATAAAAATAACAAACTCACTGTCTCTGTCTCTCCTCCCTCTCTCTGTTTCGCTCTCTGTCTGTCTCTCTGTCTGTTTTTCTGTCTCTCTGTCTCTCTCATTTCCTGTTTGTATGTCCGTATGTGTATGCACAGTATCTAGTAAACAATATGAAATGCAGGTATTTGATATGACAAGACAAGTATAGCCAGTCGCACGGCAGCAAAATATCGCAACGTTAATAAACATTTCGACTGACTCTACTGCAATATGGCGCATTTTATTTCGTAGCTGGCAAATCTTGAGCCCATCACCGACGAATGAAATTGGACAAGTGCCGGGCAGTGAAAGCCTCCACGAAGTGAATCTTGAGAGGGATGACCGTCTGTATATGCAAAAGTGAACGATTTCCAACACTCTTTTGATTTCTTAGATATCTGCCTGGTTTCACATGGTATTTTCCCTGGTTTAATGGAAGAGATGCCGAGGAAGCATAGGAGGAGGATATTTGAAGCCCCTTGAGGTAGTTCAATTTAAACAAAAGTATATGCGTGAGATATACAAGTAAATGAAATTCTGGTCCTCTGTGGGATCCAGTTCCTTCAATCTGGTTGACTAGCCGAAGGGCGGGATAAAGAAGAAGAAACGCGAAACGAACTTTGCAAATAGCTTTTAAACGGTGACCTCGAAAATACAGGATTGAGTGGAATTCATCACCTATGACAAAGCCACCCTTGCGAGGTTATTTTTCTTTATTCATGAAATACCAACTTTTGGTACTCAGGCTTGAACAATCCAGCTCATTTCATTTCAGCGCATGGTCAAATACTTTTGGAATGGGACCTAATTGAGTGAGTAAATAGATAAGGAAATAAATTAAGTGATATGTCGATTTCGGTGATTTTAAATCGATAATGCGGAACTAACTGCCGTTTTTCACATCTAATCGTACACCCAGGCGTTCATCAGAGATAATTTATCAGCAATGGCCGTCACATTGATTGAAATGATACCAAGTGATAACTTTGGTGTAATATTCGTCGTACGAGTGACGGCGAAAGGCGTTTCACGGCAGTACACGCCTCGAAAGTGAAAGACTTAAACTTTCGCTCAAACTTTCCTAAATTAAATTTTCAACCGTTCCCTTACCAAATCAAGAATAAAATCAGGAGTGACCGTGCAAAGTTTGGCACTAGAGAAACAAATTACCTGACATTAACTTACTGATATTTAAAATTCGAATTAAAAGCCATCCCTGTGTATTCTGTATGGGGAAAATACAATTTTCGATTTTCGAAAAAACTAAGACGGTGAAAATGTTCTGTACTTTAAGAGCTTCAAAATGAACCCCCCACAAGTGGTAGATAAGAAAAGAACTTTTAAGAGTCCTAATATCTGTCCCTAGCACATTCTACCTTAATATCATACGACTGGACAACTATACTGATCATGATTCTCATTTCACTTAGCAATGTGATTTAGTAGCCAACAATGGTGGATAAATGAATTTAATCGCCAAAACTGTCTGAATGTTTCGATTGAAATTAGGTTTACATGTCGTGAAATTCACTGTTGTGAGATTCTATTCAAGCTTGCCAGTATTGTATTTTCCTTCAGAGTAAGGGAGGTGAACACGCCTTGCGCATAGCGCATCCAGATTTCAGCAGTTTTTATCGTCTCATGATATATTCTTGCGGTGACGAGTTTTCTGTTAAATTTAGCGCGGCGAGGGAGATTCACGGGATAGACTTAGACAAAACAATCAAGTTTTATCTTTGGCTGAACTCAGCTGTTGAATTTGCTATCCAGTTATGGGTCATCAATAAGGATTGGTGTACGGCTTGTTGGATATGCAACGACCTTCAATGTAAGGCGTAATTTCAATTGTTCAATTTTTTTCGGGATTTTCTTAACATTTGAAAACTGAATGCGATCCATAAGATATACAAGTTACGTTTAGAGATTAAGACATTCTAGTGACAGTGAAGTTGTTTATTTTTCAAAGTAGTAGAGAAATGTAATATTTGTTTCTATTCATGCAGTCATGTGATCTTATTATTCATTTCTCTCGCTCTTTATCTTTAAAAAAAGTGGCACAATGATTTTATTTTGAGGTCAATATTCGAAAAAATGATCATCGAATTCAGTTGAAACAGTCCTAGGGAAGCGAAGTTGGAATTTGTATAGAGTCCCCTGTTGGTTGTGATATTAACTCGGAAGAATTTTTCTCCTGATTAAGCTCCGGTAAGGAATACTTCCAGCAATTCATGGCTATTGACGGGTCACACCGTGTGGTCGTCATATTGCCAAGGTTACACTGTGTAACAGTAGGTCACCGACCGGCCGATTTATTAGAATATCTACGGCGATATATTAACAAAATGCAAAGCGACAGAATAAAGGTTTGAAATTTGTCAACCAGCTATTTCCTCGTCCAATTGCATTTGCCATCGGCGAAGGCAACTTTGCTACTGATACTGTAGTTGAAGGAAAGTTATGTGATGCCATTGTTACATGAACGTCAGTGCTGGAACACTCAGTCGTCGATAACGTTGTTGCCAATTGTGGCCTGTTTTCTCTGACGTCCGTTTTATTACCATCACCTCGCCGGGAAGCGTGTCTCAATTTCTGGAAACGATCAGAAAATTTTGACTATTTCTTCATCCAAAATTGTCTGGTGAAGCCTAAAGCAAGTACAAATGATACATGATTTCTTTAGATCCAAACTCTCGCAATTTCAGTTGAAGCCGAGTCAATTGTTAAATGAAATATCCGTCGCTCGAGGGCGCTCTCTACGCTCCTCCCTCATAAAGGGGGAGCGTGGAGAGCGTCCCCGAGCAACAGATCTTTCACTCTAGGTCAATTGATGAAATGCGTGCTCATGCAGTGTTACTATATAATAGGTCAAATCCTCAATGACACCGTGATATAACATTCGTTCAGTCCATTAACGTAATAGCTATCCCGCATCGCTTTATTAAGCTAAACACACGAGAAGACTTACATGAAAGAGCGCTCTCGTCCAATGGAGTCAAATTGAAAAATGGTGTGCAAGATCGTATGGCGTTGATGGTCGTTAAACTGTTTTAGGAAATAATAAATATATTTGAGGTGTGGGAGGAAAATTTATATATCATTACTCGGCAACTTAGTTTGATGAAACTTACACTGCACGTTCAGATACGGAGTGATGCAGAGTTCATAAATGACACAATTTTTTCCAACATACTGTAAAATCTGTGTGATTAATTTTTGACAAATTACCAGGACGTACGATGGAACTGAGGGGACATTGTGAAATACGCTTACACGTATAACCGATGGTGCCATGGTGCGCCCTCAGTGGGAACATTGGTTGTGGTGAGGTGCAGAAAATTTGTGTCGCAACTAAGAAAATTGTGCTTTATTCTCAAAACCTTCCCTATCCATCACGAGGACATGTTAAAATTCTACGATAGTGCGATGATGAATATTTTTACAGCCTGAAGCACAGGAAATAGACATGATTCCACCCACCTGCAAATTAACAAATATACTGATGCTTGTCAAATTAGCTCGATCATCCGAGCTTTCTCACTCGCCAACGGGAGATCCATCAGTGAACCTCACGCCTGATGTAATTGTATGTTTCAGGGTACGTTTACAAAGTTCCCTCTGGCTACAAAATATGAATCTTATAGTCTCCCAGTCAGTGAAACAGAAAGTTCACATATATTTCTTGACAACAGTGCCTGCTCTAGACTCCAGGTTTTTTAACCCATCATTCTAGTGGGATGTGTCTTAAACAAGACTCCATTTCGCTGGAGCTGGCGTCCTTTGAGTTCCGTTTAAGTGAATAGTGTTCTGTTAAATCAGCCCAATCGATATTTTCGTCTACTCGTTAAAGCTTGATACATGTCACGTGACATGTAGCCGCAATCCACCATAGTTCTAAATCAAGTGGGAAATGATGAACTTTCCCAGATTTAAAGTATCGTACGCTATATTGCACGTGTGCTTGTTCATTAATTATTGAACCAAAATTCCCTCGTAAATAATTCACAACTTAAGTGATGCGTAGATTGTATTGAAAAGGGCTGGTTGACTTAATCGTTCTTTAACAGTGTAAAAGGTAAAATTGCAAACTCACGTGTAGTTTATAGTGGGCCACTGTAATAACACCATACGTTATTCTGCAGCTTCTTTCAGAGTCCCTGTGTTCGAAAAGATCTCCCCGAAGTACAGTCACATTTATAGAAATGAGTTACTGATGTCACTCATACGTTATTTCACTAAATATCTTGAGGTCAGTGACCCGCAGGTAGTCACAGCATAACGAAATTCATCATAGAATGACTTGGTGATATTTGACTGGTGTATGCTTCATTGACTTCATTGCTTCATTATTTTTAAGAATTCATCCAATTTTTAGAGATGGTTTCTGCACTTCATTCATAGGACTTCGCCTCTTCGTCGTAGAAATACATGAAGTACAATGATTTATCCAAAAAGATGACTAGATCTTACCCAAGGCTTCATACCTACCAAAAGGTTCTGTAACATTGAATTTGTCAATGTACACATATTCTAACAACGGCGATTGTAACACGTCGGTTAGTTTCTCTAATTAAATGTAGGTTTTTCTTCACAATATGTACACTTGACACCGTTGTACCAGGATTTATTGAAATGAAACGCCATTTTGTCGGAAGTTATGAGTATTCAGAAGTATGGAGAATAAATATAATGCCATTGCTCCTGGAATCGCAATGATTGCTAGCTTTCAGACAGAGGGTTGGTTAACAGGTTTATAGACAGGTAGAGATAATATTTGGTATAATTCAACAGTGCTTCCAGTATGCCCAAAGCAGACTATCACTCAATTCTTCAAAGATATTCCGTGCAAGGCAGACTCCTAACTTCCAGATGGTAAAATGTCAAGATTGACGTCATCGATCAAATAACCGTAGTCTGATTAATTGATTCAGATAAAATTACATCACTCAACTGCTCATTGAGAAGCCTCATATTTTATTGGCCGTAAAACGATGGGAACTAATTTGGGATTATTGGATCTTCGTATTTTTCAAATTTCTTAAAAGTGTTAGATGCCCTATAGCTGAATGTTACGATATTACAAATCACTCATAAAAACAAGTGTGTAATTCAAACAGATATGGATAATGAGCTTATTCAAGCTTTCAGACTGGGCTTTTGTTGACATTCAACATTTGAGACAGTCCACGACCAAATATTCTCATCAAAGCGTAGACTGTTTACTTTTGCTAAACCTGAGAGTTGTATTTTGATACATTCCTCTCGTATGCTATAAAATTAAGTACATTCTTCGCATGAATGGTATAATATTGCTTGTATATTTAATTCAGCCTCTAAACATGCCATAATTTACTTCATTTAGCTGATTAGTTATTACAGAGAGTCCTACGGGGACTTCAATATCAGGAAACTCTAAGAGATGTGAGAAGAAACTCGAGGAAATACAAAGTTTACTCCACAGTAATTACGTCGCCCTTTATATAAGGAGGCAATGGCAGTAAGATTTAGAAATGTTTTGTCATAGTTTTTCCTTAAATCAGACACATTTCTCTTCCTCTATTCCCACGGGTATGACTAAATCGCGGCTCTCGTCACGGATTTCAGAGGCAAAATAATCGATACATCACAAGATTACTATCTGACTGATGAAAACTTTAACATTTACGTCACACGCATCCCGATTCCCTACACGCTCTAAGGTCACATTTCAAGTTCACCCCGACATTTACTATATATACCCCCATTCCCTTTGTGAATTTGATATTCAAAAAACGATACCGTTATACCAACATGATATTCAATACTCCAACCTCCTATACGCTCCACTTTCTCGTCCTGGAGTAATACTTGTACTATGTTAACCCTTGGAGAGCCACATTCTATTTTTGTCACCTTCATAAAATATAGCACAGTCAATTTTTTTCTGATTTTAGCCAAAATCTTGATTAAAAAACTGCAGCCGATAAAATGTGATATCCATTTGGTCTAGAATTATGAAAACAATTTACACAAAAGATTGCAAAAATTGGTAAAATATTGCATCAAAATTTGGGTGGGAAAAATTACAGCAGTCAAAGGCTTAATGTAATGATATTGTGATTAAATTAGAACCTGAAATACCAACTATTCAGGAGAAATTCAATGTCACCTGTTAAAGTGTGCTTTTAATTCTCTGCCGATCGAATATTTATGACAATGACGAAGTCATTAACAGTCTTTGAGAACTCTAATAATTAAAAATCCATGTCAGCAAAAGCCAATAATGGGATACATGATATGTTTCCTGATATCTGACCCATTCAGTTTTAAACCCGGATTCACTGCATTTTATTTTCCAATATGGGCGACTCGTAATGCGTGGACTGAACAAATATTGTAGAATCACGACAAGCCAGAGAGGATGTAAAAATTTAAAGCATTCTACCCATTTTCATGAGGTTTGAATACTATAGTTAGTATATGATTTGAAACGTAAGGCGTTCCAGATGTTCGAGCTGTTGGACTTTTAAAATGTCAAGAGAGGCGTCATAGGTATAGAATTACACTTCCTTTCTTTCACCCTAATTTCTATTATGAAGACACTTTTACATCTTCGCTTGGCATATATGCCTTTAGGGCAAGATACCTGAATCATTCTAACTGGACTATTTCTTCCCCGTGTGTGTCCGTTGCTTTTGAGATAGGCTTTGTGTTGCATTTGCCAGGGGAGGGGAAGGGAGTGATGTTTTTCAAAACCTCACTGCGCAAATAGTGACCCTTCAACAGTGTTCGCACTAAAATAGTGACCCTCCCAAAGTTTTATTCGCAAAAACATTGACCCTCCCGGCCCCCTGGGTGTCACAATCCATTATCTATAATGACACAATTTCTGATCGAGACCACGGAGTTTATAAAAATATTTTTAATGCTGTACTAATAATTATTTGTGTTCAAGATTCCAATCAATACGATGAGAAAAATCCCATTTCACAATACATAATTCTATCAACTACGTGAAATGCAATTGGCATTACAAACTTAATGAGACAAAAGCTGAAACGTGTAAATTCATTTATACTTTGGCTTGTAGTTGTACAGAGAGTATTAGTGTTTCTGAAACAGCTTATTGCAGCCTACAAGTCAATATTTAACAATATATCCATATAAATGCACAGACATCGCTGGTTTTGTAGGGAAAAAAAGTTTTAATAATTTAGCCCATAGACTCATATATATATATATATATATATATATATATATATATATATATATATTATTGGAACTTTATCTGTGTATACATTTTCCATCTGTTCTATCTCTAAAATAAGTGTGTAAATCAAGTATTTTACATTTGGCCTTTCGACATGGTGTCCCGCAATTTACATATTGTATTCCCTTGAAGTCTGTGTGTTACTTTCATATCGGTATAAACTTGACCGAGCTAATATCAACGAACATGGGTTTACATAAACTCAATGAAGGAAACTTGTTTCCGTGATCAGAAAAAGTGCGCCCTCGTTACGATTGCTGTATGATTGTTTGGTGACAATAGTGATTCAAGAGGGCATTCTGTCTTATGCATCGATCGCGATTTTTAAATGGACATCAATTATACATTGATGATGAAGATACCCACATATTGGCCAAGGGTATCTGGTATCAGAATAGTGGAATTTATAAGAATATACATACACGACTTAAAAATAGATTGAATTATCCATCGAAAAGGCTTAGTACATACAAATGTGTCAAATGAAAGAGTCTGATTGTCAGGATTTTGTATATATCCCCTCCCTCTCTTTCTCTTTTCACAAGAGTAAGAGGGTGTTAGTAGGAGGAAGCATCATTCAGTAACTTATCACGGAGAGAGACATGAATTAGCAAGAAGCGTCAGCGACCTCGATGAGATTGTTCGCAACGATAACCGATTTACCACTTCTGTCAATAGCCTTCTCCCGGAGTTTCCCGATCAACCAGAACGTCTTCATCATTCCTTTGCCCTGGAAATGTAAAATGGACCAATCTGTAAAATACACGTCCAATGTTCAGTCGCTAGAAACCGTTCAATACAATGCAGCTAAATTATTTATGTGTTCTGCTATATTGTATTTCTTGCCCCGACACAACAAGAATAATGTAAGATATAGCTACAGGACAGACAATTGTGAAGTGGTAGGGTTATACTGTCAAGTGGTATGGAAAATTGGACTTACCCTCTCCCAAATGTGCTGGATTAGACCATTTTATACACACACAGAGTTCTAGGACTCACCCTAACCTTATCCTTACCCTACTGGGTCCCTTACGCGACGTTTCTTGCTCAAAGCACAGAGGAACATAGACTGTCTATGTTTCTCTTGCTCAAATTCATAGAGCTAGTACCTCGAAATCTAGCCGCTGGATGTCATAGAAAATGGGTATACTAACCTTGATGTCCAAAATCCCGCGTTTTTCGAGAACGAATCCACCGAGACGATCTAGGAAGTATTTTGTGTCTATGCTTACGTGAATTCGCAATGCTGAGAGAGAGAGAGAGAGAGAGAGAGAGAGAGAGAGAGAGAGAGAGAGAGAGAGAGAGAGAGAGAGAGAGAGAGAGAGAGAGAGAGAGATTTAAAACAAAACTCGATGTGCCTTTAAAAAAACTGAAAGTCAATAACTTTGCGGCAGGGACTGGTCTTTTCAACCGTCACGGTACGGTCTCAGGTCAGTGTCTTTTGTTGCGATATCCACATTGATTGCCCAGACTGCATTGTGCAAGCCATATTGCTATCCCTATTTTGTATGAGATAAATTTTGAAAAGAAGTTTGGAAGTCAACTCCGAATTCACTTGCTGTCACCGTATATCCCCCAACCAAACCAAAACACCACCCAACAGTCGATTGAAATGAGTACCCCTATCAGACCAGACCTATCGACATGCAATCAATACGCATAGTAGCGACTGTAAAAACGTCAACAACATTATGATTTTCAACGGTAAAACACCTAAATGATCAACAACAGACAAGGGCATTGTAAAACAAAGACAAAGAAATGAAAGACTAAGTATATCGCTTCACAGAAA
Organism: Ptychodera flava; assembly: GCF_041260155.1. Lineage (NCBI taxonomy): Eukaryota > Metazoa > Hemichordata > Enteropneusta > Ptychoderidae > Ptychodera > Ptychodera flava. Next base: position 37,424,483 of record NC_091935.1, read on the forward strand.
GAGACTAGAGTCGTCTCCAATGTTTCCGACTCCTATACGAGTAAGCGCCTGCATTTCTTCGCGTTACATCCATGGGTATCGCCGGGCGGCACGCTAACAAAAATCTCCTGCAAGCGAGAAGGGTGGCAGATGTAGGAACTCGACCGAGTATAAGAAACGATATAAGAAAGGTATAGTAAAATGGTACGTAAGAAATCTCGTCTTGTTGTTATCTTAGGGTAACACAAGAAACGTATCGGCAGAGACAGACAAACATAAGTGATGTTCACTGTAAAATAATTCACAAGTTTGCAGAAATAGTGAGACTTCTGCTAAATAACAAATAAATTTGGAAGCATCTCTAAACCACTGCTTTTCCAATGAAGTTCATAAAATCGAGAAATAGATGTAAGCTGGCACTGGAGGAGTTTCTTCATAGCTAAGATTGATTTCTACCATTGCTTATTATTAATTCTCTAATTACACGCCTGTATGGTTCTGTTAATCTTATTGTATTTTTCTGGGCACCATTTTACAAGTGGTATAGCCACAAACTGATGACGTCAAAATCGCCGTACACAAAACACAGACGCCCCGTAATTGCGGCACTGACTAACTAATAAGGTTAAAATAATATAAATTTGCACTTTCTTCAAATCACTGTCACAATTTCCGACTGCTTAGTTTTTGTATCGGGTGAAGTACAGTGGGGGCCAGGAATTGGGGTTAGCTGACCAAATTGTCGGAACGGAGCGAGCGAAGCGAGCGGAGTTCCGACAATTTGGTCAGCTAACCCCAATTTCTGGCTCCCACTGTGCTTCACCCGACACAAAATCAAGCAAATGAAGACCATCACAGACTTTTTAGGGTTAGGGTTAGTTAGTTCATGTGATCGCGGCAATAATTCCTTCTCATTCCGGGTACAATATGTCCCCTCTTACGTTTTATTCATAAAATTTGTTGTCATGTACAAACTGGCCCCAACGGCAATGGCCATATTGACCCCTTTGCAATATAGCCATTGACAAAGACGGCACACGGTTACATAACAGAATTGAGAGTTCATTCAAATGCAAATAATAATCAATGTGACGGTCAAAAAATCTTTGTATGTTTTCATTTGCATTACTTCTTCTACAGACTGAAAATCACACCTGTACATTAGTTCAAACTCTGGTATTGATTGGTTTAATTTTAGTCCACAAATTTTTTTCCTTTATCTTTGCGATCATGCCTCCCAATAGATTTTTAGTCAGGCTGTATTATGGAAATTTATGAATACACGGATGTAAAAAAATCAACTCTATAGAATGAATTCAAGTTCCGGAAGTCCAAATACAGCTTGAGTCGACACAGTGACAGACATTTGGTGATTGGAGTCATTGGTCGCGATATTTGTGCTTGCTTTTTAATTTCTGTTGGCCGGCGTACGTAATGCCAATACTTTATCGAATAGTTCATCCAGGTTACAGTATTATTCTGATGAGTCACAGGGGCCTTATTCTTCGTCGTCCAAGTCTCCTCAGTTCTCTCATTTCACCGCTAATTATTGTCTTCATTTTGTGGATCCTAAAAACCTTCGCCCACACCAACACCTTTGAAGGCATGTGGATGCATGCCATGCGAACTTGCATTGGCTTCACATCTTTCGACTTATGACCAACTTATCTTTATGAGTTCATGTTGCGGAGGAGTTTCGGCTATAAAGCTGTGGCATGGATTTTACTTGTTCAACATATTTCAATTCTCTGTCCTTCAAGTTTACAGTCAGTCCCCTTCATCGATTCATTGCGACTCTGCACATAACACTATATTATGCCAAATGTTTTGAGTCGGTCTAAAAACTAATATCACGCCTAAGTTTACAACTCAGGAGGCCACTGCCACTGATGTGTGACACTGAGAATACACAAACCAGACGAAGTTCGTGCTAGTGACCGTGTATGGACCTTAAAATATATTTGCAGCGAATTTCGTTTGCTTCTGTAATTCACTTCGTCGATGGATGGAATTTTTATGTTATTTCCGTGGCATATCCAACGAATTGTTGTTCACGTTTTCATCTACAATAGTAATGAAATATTGCATTTCATACATGTTGAGTGATGAACCACTTTTATATAAAAGTGTATCCTGTCGAAAACGAAACACACACCTTTCGTATCGTAAAAAAGGCAGCAAATGACAAATTCAATAATAAATGTCAAAAACAAAGTTTTCAAACATATAAAACATCCTAAACAAGTAACAATTTTATACTTTAACTGTGCAAATAAACAAATAATATGAAAAATATTCAAACAATAACAAATCTGCACATACAGCAAACACGACAATGTAGAGAAAAAAATAAAGACAGGCAATAAAGCAATTAATGCAGAGGCATAAATTCAATCGAAAAAGGAAGATGCCTAAAAGATTTTCAAATCATTACGAGTGATCATTATAAATTAATCTGTTCCTGCTTTATAGCATTCTCATCCTAATGTTTGCATTGAACATTGCATCCCTTTCTCGCAACTTGTTCTCGTGGAGTACAGGTTATAGGTAGTGCTTCACATGCTAGAGGTGCTGGGTTCGACCCCCGGCAGCGTTATAGTTGTTGTGAAAAACAAAAGTAACTAAAAATAACACTTTTCTCCCTCATTAATCAACCATTGCTTCCACATAGGTATCAGGCTGGCTGAAGAAGACGTGGATAGAGTAATAGGATACTACAAAATGAGGGAAAGGAGTGAAGATAGCAAAAAATTGGGACCCTTCTTTTCAATCATTTCCCCTAAGTTTCCAAGCCCCCATTCCTAACTCTTACCCCCAAAATAATTTATCGCCCCTTTTAGAACGTAACCTTTGACCTCGTTTCCATAAGTACGCACATCTTTGACGTCATCAGTTTGTGGCTATACCACTTGTAAAATGGTGCCTTTTTCTGTTATGCATGTGTGGCTTGCATGTATCATTATTTGAATTTATAATTATCATTAGATTTTAGTCCATTGCAATTTATGGTAGTTTGCCTCTGGGGCTAAATTAGTCCTTTGTCCCCACTAGACTACTCCTGCATCTTTTGTTTTCTCTCTACATATCAGTTTTTTTTCATTACACTTAGCTAGTTTTGTCACATTGTCCGCAATGACACATTCAGAGTGTCATTACGCACAGCAGTTTACCGTCGCAAAAAACGCAGATGTCGTACAATCATTTCAATACAAATCAGCTACCTATCGTAAAAGGGTATATCGGCCTCCGTTCGTAAAGTACATCTGCATCTCCTGTTGTAGTGTACCTTACGATCAATCGACGGTTTCAAAAGTTGATTTCTCCCTCAAAGTTTTCATGTCGACGGAAGGGCATCTAATTGTTTTGGTCTCCATAAAAGATGGATCGAAAACAATTCAAATAAGGAACGGAACTGAATTTCCATCAACTTTTCCGCGATTGATCACGATATTGGATCTGCATCCGGGCAAACAGGTACAGTGGTATGTTCGTTGTTGAACGCCCAAAAGAGCTAGTACGCAATTGAAGTTTGAACATTTTTTCTGCTACCGAATGATTGCGTCATTTTATAAGTTCGGATTATAATTCAGATTTCAAAAATAGCCACGGCCATTCGGCATTTGCTGTCTTCAAGTTGACAGGCAGAATATTTGACATTTTAAGTATGCAATTAGCTGATCACTGAACGTCATTTTTCTTTCATTAATATGCAAAAATAAAGATTTGTCCGCATTTTCCGCAAGAACAATGAAAATAAAACCTGCTAATGTTATAATGCGTACTAAAAGTCACACCAATTCATATGAATTTATGGCTAAAACTACAAGCTGCAACAACAACCGTGCATGCAACAACAAATTTAAATTTGTCCGAATTTCAGGCAGCAGTATCCGATGTCGCGCGTGAAGCTATATTTAGTAACAACTCTGACATCGCGATCAGCGTTATTGGAAGTAGGCTAAAAATTAGTTGATACATAGAATTCAGAATTGTGAATAAATAACCAAAAGTTAAGCTAATGGAGCAGGAACTGTGCTCGGGACTTGTATTATAACACAGCGTGGCTTCTTGACGTACACGGCGCAAGACATCTTCTGGCACTCGTCCAATGGGTCCCTTGAAACCGCTCAACAGCGAACGCGCAGATGTAGCCGCAGGGGCCCGGGTCGGGCGCCTGTAAACGGTAAATGTTACGGAACGGGCGTTCCGTACGGCTTTTTTTGCGCACGCAAACTTCTATTGTTCTCGATGATAGATATATAATAATTGATAAAAAGAAAATGCCACTTGAAAATTGTTGAAACTCAAAGCTGAAAGCCCCAATAGCTGTGCATGTTTAACCGATCACAAAATATCCTTAGTTTTCCAAGAGTTTTCTTTGAATAAGACCCATTAGAGACTGAAAAGGTGCATAACACTGTCATGAGTGTCAAAATCTGGTGTGATAACGATGTGTATCGCAGGAAAGACTGTTTTTTGTAATAATCCCGTGGGGCGCCATTTTATGGGTGCAGCACCCGTTTATTATTAAGCCTGTTAAAACGTGTAGGCATGATCCAAATCAGCGAGCAGTGATACTTCAATACATGTCCTTCAGTTAGCACATTTACACGAACCAACTTTAGTTTGAAAATAAAATCATGAAAATAATGCATAAAATTAGCAGCTATTGGGGCTTTAAATACCTGACCTACAATCACTCACAAAGCCGGTCTCTCACGTATTTAACGATACAGACAATTTTTTACACCATGCTTGACACACTTTACGGAAACAGATATGAGATGAGGTATCAGTGTTCGTTATTTGAAATTCTGAGTGTTTGTAAAACAAATAAAAGGACTGTCGATTGTCTCAATGTGGATATTGACAAGACTGACACATGTTACCAATGATACAGCGCTCTTGTTCATATATGGCACTTATTGATTATCAAAGGTCAAGTGATCAAGAGCCACTGAGAGATACGCATGCCCGCCGGAGTGGTCTGATTAAAATGTCAATTCCGATGATTTTTGATAACGTACATAGAAATAATTCTTTAGGCCACAGGAAATGTATTATTCCCTGATTTTCTTGAGAAGACAACATATAAAAAGTCCGGAAAAAAGGCAGGGATTCTGAAGAGCAAGTCCTTAATGTTAGTAACCCGGTCTCAGTACTTACGTTTTCCTGTTGATTCCATACGGGAAGCGGTGTTTACGCTATCGCCAAATAAACAGTATCTCGGCATTTTGGCGCCGACTACTCCAGCCACGCACGAGCCTGTATGAAACAAGCAGTAATGGACTCTATAAGCAAGGATTGTTGTGCAGGCCGCTATGATCCAGTATCATCACAAATGCTTTAGATCATAGATGAATGTTGGAGCCTTCTCGAATGTCCATTCATCGTTAGACGTGCACAACACAACATAATATTATCATTTAACTCTAACATGAGTCTAACATGAGTCATTCTGAATGGATTACATGTGCTGTATATCGACAAATTTATAAAAATCAAATTAAAGGTGGTATGACTTCGATATTATTTGATTTGATGCACCTTTCTTGTAACTTTTAGTGCAAAAGTTACACACGAAAACAAAATTCTGCAAGTGTTTAGGAATAAGAGATTGCCTCTGCAACTAATATGCTCAAATAAAAGCCACGAATTCTGAAACATGAAAGGGTCATGGTATTCTCAACAAACATTTTAACGACAAAAAGGCAACGATAAAAAAAGTAATAATCATGAGAGAAAAATCGCACCTGAATGAATCCCGATTCTTAGTTGGATACGTTCATCCGGAAAGTGAGGAATCCGGAAGTCTTGAATTAATATTAGTAAATCCAAAGATAGGGTTGCTATCTCACCAGCATGGCGGATTCCATTAACGCGAGGTAGACCGCTCGCCACCATATAAGCGTCACCAATGGTTTCAACTTTGTAAACATCATATCTGTCTATGCAGTCATCGAAAGCAGTGTAGAGGGCGTTCAGCAAGTCAACAATCTGGAAAGAAATAAAAGAAGGACCCGTTAACAAAAGCAACTCGAGACATCAATCATTTGATCTCTGAAGGAGCTGTGAAAAATTTTGAATGTTACTCAGCCCTAGCACCGCTTTCCAAAAAAACAATCCCAATAGCTTGATCAGAAAAAAACGAGTGGAGTTTTTAGCTATAGGGAGGAAGTAAACATGCGCATGTTCCAAACATGTGCCAAATTTTGGATGAATATACAAAATAATGCAATAGTTTATGATAATCCCTACCAAATTATTCGTAATCCTTCTTTTTTGAGGACATTTAATCTGTGCAATGAATAAAAATAAAACCAAATCAGCATCCAATTTCTTGTCTGATGACTCGGGATATGAGCATATTAGGGTGGAGAGATCACACCACAGTCGACTTAGAGCTTGAATTCAAACAGAAGAATTAAGTTTATCGTTTTCAATTTCTTATTTGTGTGTACATCTTTGCACGCTAGGCTCTACGAATACGTAATCTGCGGATAGCATCTACAAGGTGGTTAGTATAAAGTGGTTATTATTATCTGTTACCCAAACTGCATTGCGGGGGTCTCTTCTGGCCGCCTAAACACAGATTGGGGTAGTCTAAGTCAGTCAGATTGCTCTACGGCGGTCCTCACACTGTCTCGCATTATTAAAAGCCTTACATGAAATAATTATTTATCACGTCATATATAAATTAGTAATTAATATTCATTAAGACGAGATATATACTCAGAGGCAGGTAGTACGTAGCTTTCCTTGGCAAAGCTGCATGAGTTAGGACTATGGAGGTAGACGTCCTGCTGTACCATTCTCTGCAGATCCTAGTGTTTCTGCTACTACTGCCACTTTCGCGCAGCCCAATAGCTCCACAGCAGCCACCCTACCACGTACCAGCGGGACAAACACCACTTTTAATGCCACTACCAATGCTAACTCCTGCTCCTTTGACGTCAGCAGTTCAACAACCTGTTGACCCGCCAGGGACTCCCAGCACTGCCCCGACGGCAGCTATAGGGGATTATAATGCCTCTCATGGACAGGTACAGTTACTCTTTCCTGACAAGCTAAATTCATGTTTACTGGCGGTATCTTACAGACTACGATATATGTGACATATTCTATATGTCAGTATTCGCATACAAATAGTGAATGGGGACACAAGCCTTCAAGATTCACAAGATACATTCACTGGTGTAAAATTCTTGGCATATAGTATTTCGTCGCCGGTAAGTTTATTGCTCGTGTGTCGGAGTGCAATATGTTAGCACCTTCCTTCTTTAGTTTTCTGTTGGAGTGCTAATTGTGAGCACCTGGTAAGTGTTAATGTCTAATTCGAGGCAAATTGTATACTTGCCGCATCCGAGTGCCAATATGTGTGCACCCAGCTGTTGTGATGGATGAGGAGTATATCGTTGGAGTGACATTTGCAGGCACCAAGCAAGTGGTAAATGCCTGGTTCTTGGCAAATGAAAAATTGCCGTGTCAGAGTGTCAATATATGGACACCTGGTTATGGTATATATAAATGGAAGACACGGTTTGAGTGGCAATTGTGGGCACCTGGTAATGTCTACTTTGTAGCAAATGTATATTTGTTGTGTCAGAGTGCCAATTTGTCACGGGTGGCACCTGACCATTGAAATATAAATGGAGGATAGATACTATTTGAGTGCAAAGTTTTGGCAACTGGTAGTGCCTACTTAGCAGCAGATGCATTTTTGCCGTGTCAGAGAGCCAATTTATGGGCACCTGCCAATTTAATTTGCACTTGGAGGATACCGTTGTGTGCCAAATAATCCAATTTTTAGGCAAGTATTTCATTATTCATGTCTAGTTGGAGTGCCAACATTTTAGAGGCGCGGCTATGGAAATGTTTCATAAGAGTATCGATTTTTGACACCAAGTAAAGACCTTCGAGGTAAGTTATATGTATAGTACTTGTGACAGAGTGCCAACATGTGTGCACCTGCATATCGAGATTTTTAAGAAGTATGCCACCTTTCTAATTACAAGGGTCCTCTATTTGTTGCTGTATCAGAGTGCCATTTGGGCACCTGTCAAATTTAAGTAGGTTGTAGTATGCAATTTTGCCATCTTATCAGAGCGCGTATTATGTACATGTAGCCCGCCTAATTATGACCACTCAAGCTGTTGGATTCCGGTTGTGGACACCGAGCTACTAGCTTAAAATGGCCTTGAGTAGACAAGTTGTGGGCAAACTAGTCAGTATTTTTGTAAGTGGCAAGACAGTTGGCTCTAGAAGGTATATAGAATGTGACTACTATACTGAGCTTTCCGTAGTTAAACGTGATGATAGAGGGTACCTTCCGTAAAGAGATGGAGAATGTACAGACATTTTGTCCGCTCTAGTGCACGTACACGGCTTACATGGTAATACTCTTGGGTGTATTATTTGACGAGTAATGTCAAGTATTGTTAAACGTGATGGTAGGGCTACCTTCCGTGAAGAGATGGAGTAAGTCCTTTCGAGAAAATGTCGGTTTGCTTAACATCTGAACTCTTATTGACAATAATGAACTTACCCAACTACGGGAATATGTAGTAAAATGGGTGTCCATTGGCGTTCATGTAAGATATGGTAATTGGTGAAAATAAGTTGAAAACCGTGTAGCCGCTGTGTGCTTTGCAAATTTGTAGCCTAAAGATCGCCTGGTTTTGCTTCAGGTGTTAGAAAAGCTTGAGCTATTGCTCAAGAAAGTGGAGAAAATCGAAGAATCTGCTGGGGTACAGCAAGCGTGGATGACGCCTTGTAGAAAGATATGGAAATGTCTCACTGTCCAGCATATTAGTAACCAGACCACAGCTGATCAACGCGTTGACAGCATTGGTAGAAAGGACTGTGTGGCAGCGTATCCCAAGTTAACAAGATATCGAGCTGTATCGTCACGGCTTGAAGCTCTTGATTTTGGTCGCGACGAAAGTCGGCTGATTATTTTGCTTTTAGGGAATAAAGAATAGAAAGAGATTGCTTCCAAAGTGTCGAAGTTTGTAATAAAAACTCTGCTTCTTCATCGCGTTATGCTCGATTAGCGTTCCTTCAAATGGCCGCAGGTCAAAGAAAAATATGAAATACTTCCAATGTGGATAATTCGGGCATATTGCCAGACAGTTTCGAGTTACTAATACTAAAGATCTGAATGATAAATAAAATGATTAACGACTCAATTAATTGCACTTTTGTGTGCCTGTATGTGCCTTGTGCTCTTTTATTTTGTGTTCTCCCCGATTTATTTCCCTTACCCCTTTGACTGGGCGCTTAAACTAGGCTCTTTCGCAACTTGCCCTTTGCAGGATCCTGTCTGGGGTTGCCTATTGCTTGGAATTGTTACTATTAATACTATTTAATAAAAAAGAAACACTGATAAAGTTCGGTTTAGTATAACTGAAGTTATACCTTCCCATTTGCAGTTCATGCCAATTACTAAGGAAATGGATGCTCAGGTAGTTTTGAATCTGTCTAGACGATTGGGTTACAGTTGGACTATGTTAGGGGGCAGCCCTAGACTGCTTGGCATGGTTGATCCTACTGGTTGCGTCGCTTTGGTTGCTACAGGGGAGAAGTTTGCCGAACCGGGTGACCTGTCATGTAGAAATCCAAACGACCATATAGCCGGCGAGCTACACGGTCATGCAAATTACTGGATACGAGACTGTGTCCACATTAGAAAGTATTTTACCCTCTTCGTAGGAGTGTGAAATATGATCTTGATGTTCCTCCGCGAAAAATTCATTCTGATCGATTGCAATCGGGGCTGCATGCATCAGTGTGGGGAAAGGTTGGTTGTGACCCTCCCTCTCACATCATGCCTATTGGTGTAGAGCCCATCGAACTTAGAATGTGTATTGACATGCGATACCATGACTACACTAATGCACGTTTCTAGATACTTAGAAAAAGGATTACTGTCACTTCAAGTGTGATGATAAAAGTGGATATGATCATGTTCTTATTCATCCTAAAGACCGCTCATTAACAGGTTTCCAATGGACAGGTGCTTGGTATATTAATAACACGTTAGCATTTGGACGGAAGCTGTCCGCATACACACCATACCCTTGGCTATTGTGTGACGCATTATGTAAGGTGTTTAGGTGTACCATGCATACAGTATATTGATGAAAGACATGGGGATGGCTTAAAGCCCAGATAGGAAAATAATTCCAATGCCTGGGACGCTTATCAGAGAGCACAGTGGAAAGCATGTATATTTTGTTCTATTGCGATTAAAGCAGGCTATTTCATCTCCTTTGATAAAAGTGTGGGTAAAAGAGTGCGCCATCTTGTTCAATATTAATTATGCTTCGTCTAGGTGTATACTCCGAAACACAATCTTTCTGTATCCCAGAAAAGAAAAAATCTACCTTTATCGATTTGATAGAGAAGGCTTCATGTAAAAGAGCGATTTTTCTTTCCGTCCTGCTAAAAATTACCGGTAAGAGCACTTCATTTTCATTAGCTTTGCGTGTGCTAGGTTGTACATACGGCAGATGGCAAATGCATGTATAGTGTATTGCTAGATCACCGATACCCGTTCGTGGGCTGCTTCGACAAGAAGTTGAACGATTCGAAGGTCATAATCAAATTAGCAGGGAAGTTCGCTTGGCCGACAGGGAGTCATTTAGCGCAACAAATTTATACTGATTCCAGTATCTCAGTATAAATGGGATGCGGAATGCTGATGCAGGGACCATTCGGGTTGAGAGAGAGTGAAGGTGGATGCTATGTGGTAAAAGGAATTAAGCAATGTGCCCATAGCTCGTAAAGAAGCAGAAGCGATATATAGAGGTTTAAATGCATTAAAAGATCATGTCATGAATGGCAGTGTTGATGTATGGGTTGACGCCCTCCCCATTGTAAGGTTTGGAATGGTGATTTTCCCGGCGCGACAGCGTCCGAGTTAATTGAATGAAATTCGGAAGATGTTTAACTTCTGCTTCGTCAATATGGCCAGGTTGACAATGTCACACGCACCCTCTCTTGATACTGAAGCCGATGCAACTTCAAGAAATTTGTCCTTGTCAAATGCGATGTTGTTAATCTGATTAACATACAAATGGTACAAATACCAGATCAATAACATTAATTTAAGTAAGTATGTTTTTTTTTGAAAAAATAACATTAGATACTTATTGCAATGTTTAGTCCATGAGCCAGATAGGTTATTGGTACCATTTGGGTGGGCAAATTCCACCATACATTTTCTGAAAGCCCAAAATCTGAACTTTCTGAAAATCTTTGGTGGACAGGTCGCAGAAGTAGCTTTCTGTCTCAAAAGTCGTTGTCATGGCAACAATACTTACAATCTTAAAAGCTAAGAATTTTAGATAAAACTGATTTTCTAGGGAACGGTAAAAGATATTTACTTGATTTCAAGACAGACACTGGTACCTCACATCATGGCCTTTCAAATGACCCCATGACCTTGAATATTCTGGTCAAGGTCAATAGGTCATGCTCATAACATCTCAGAATTTCGATAAAATAGAGCATTTTCATAAATATTTTTCTGCTACATTAACATAAAATATGATAGAAACTCAAAAACTTGTTCAGACATAGCCACAGATATGTGCTCTTTGAAAATTAGTATGTTATGTATCAGGGATGTTGTTGGTAGTGAGTAATTACCAAGGCAATCATCTGTGTGTTTTCAGTTATACATGTACTCTATGAGCCAGGCCCCAATTATGGTCAATTGGTACTATTCGGGGCAAGCAGAGGGCAATCTCACACTTAATATATTTCTGAAAGTTGAAACTCTGAATTTTCTGAAAAGTTTTGGTAGCTTAGTAATGGATGAAAACCGTTGCCATAGAACAAACATCTGAATTATTTAGAAAGTACAATTGTATACAAAAGTGAATATCCTGCTTTATGAAAATGTTCATACCAAAATTGATAACATAAATAGGATATGTTACACATTCTAACTTTCACTCAAGATGTGACCTTAAAGTCAAGGTCAAGCGTACATGACCAAATTAGGTCAAAGTTCAAAACATTGAAAGTTTACATTTCAGGTGGCTATGCACAGAAATAGTCTCTTTTGTTGTGCACTTTTTGACATTTTCAAGCAAGGTGCACTCTTGTCAGCAAAGATGCACTCTTGTCTTTTACAAACGATACATGTGCTTCTACCGTATTAAATTTGACCACATTGTCTGATGCTCTTCCCAAACCAAGGTCAAGGTCAATGAAAAGAACAAGGTTAAACATAGAATAAAATGGTGATTTCTATGTGTTACATGTATGTTTTTACACGGAAAGAGTATTTTATGGTACCAGTTTGTATTAAACATCATCATTATCAATGATAAGCAATATCAACAAGCTTATATTTAGCTAACAGCCTACAGCTATTAGCTATAGCTATACGTATTGGCCAATAATGTACATCTTCAGAATTTTCATACTACTACAAACATGTGTCATTTTAATGTTTTTTCGAACGTTTACGTAAAAGCAAAATCATTAGTGACATGACATCTGAACTTTAACGTGACAATTTGAACAACGTACTGAGCCTCAGTACTTATGCCTTTATATGCGTGGCCCGCACCTGATCTAACAAAGAAATAGACCAGTCAGAAATAAGTTTTTAATGCTGCTGGACATCAGCCGTAAATATATCAACGAAAGATAACAAAATGAAATGTGTCTGATAGAGCTAATAATAAAACTACTGTTTTGAACCGCTTGATCAAAAGTAAATAGCACTAAATAAAACAAACATATTAACATTCATCGTCAATTTACTAATTCAAATGACCAACGACCAATGTTATGTTGACTTTCTATGATCCTCTACGTTTTCCCTGGCATGGGTTTTATCAAAATACAGTACCAGTAATTCTTACGTACATTAGTCAACCACCACTAACACACTATAAAGCATTTCATAAGAAAGTAGTAATATCTAGGTAACAATCTTTACATTGATCCTCATTATTATTTTCTTCTCCATCATCATCATCATCATCATCATCATCATCATCATCATCAGTAACCTAGCTGTTCTTCAAACTCAACAATATTTCCATATGTCAGGAGATTATATATACCGGAGTATACCTTATTCCGTTTACCAGACATTGACATGGCGGAAATTTGCACTATTTTGAACATTTACATGCCTCAAACTCCAACAACCCTGGTATGCCCCTTATCGATTTGATTGACAAACGACGGTCTTCAATAACCCAACCATGCCCTTCATGAAAATTTAGTATATATGGATGACAAGCAAGGCTTCCTTTCCAGACAGCAGTCTGATAGTTTGCACGCAAAGCATGCATGTAAAGGCAATCCTCACAAGGTGGTAGTATATGACGTACTGATTTATGTAAAAAAGGTGAAAATAGCCCCAAATCACATTTTTTCATGCCACACCACCTTAAAGAGGTCATCAGACGTCTAAACGGTATTCTGGTGCTGTGAGGTAACAGCAGCAGAATACCGTATAGGCGTCGGCGTACCCTACATCTGATTTTAATCAGATTCATCAGACAACCCGTTGCTGCCCCAGTTGCGCCAGTGGTTTTCGGATCGACGTATTTCCTATAATTACATGTATAGGGCTCCTCGGGTTATTAACGCGGATTACTAAAAATGGACGCTCATCATGAAAATCGACGCCGAACAAGTAAGACAAGGGAATGCTGAAGAAAATGTATCAAGAGAAAATTATCAAATTTAAGCGATCTAGATCTGCGTGTGTATGCTACTCAGCTGTAGAAATTGGCGAAGGTTTAGACATTTTATATCTAATTTTACGGAACCAGCGGACAATGTAACCAGGGCAGCCTGTTGCTGACTGCATATCAACGCATTATATCATCGATATCAAGACATCAACTGTCAACCAAACGCTTGAACAAACTAACTGCGCATCGACGTAATGTTTATCAGATATTTATCAAATTTCTGGTAACGTTGTATTAGATTTGTCGCTTTGGGTCTATTTTGATGGGGGCAGCTAGCTGGCAGGGCACGCGTACCCATTCCGGACAAGTGGTACCAAACGTATTTCGTGGTTCAAAATTACCCCATCACTTTTGTCATTTTTTGATATATCCCTTGGACCTTGTAAATTTCTTAGTTACCTTGAATGATAATGATTATTAGACCTGTTTTGATGTCTGTTGTTTAGTAAATTAAAAATAAACTTTCAGAACCACTTGCATGGCTTCATCTCCTAACGGAAGCCTGAGTGGTAAATGGACAGGCTACACAATTTTTTCTGTTACCTAAAATGTGGCCAGATGTCACGCCCTGCTGTCAAAAGTCAGTGGAAAACTCTGAACAATAATAGTTCTGTTATTCAGATTCTGGAAAAAAATCCTAGCGTTAGTAATGTGCCCAAAAATAAAGACAGCTAGGGTGGGTTTTTTTAACTATTGTCCTGGGACATATACTATTTTGAGATGAGAAATAATGCCTGTCCATACGATTTAAAGAACAAAAAAAGAAAACTTCGGCGTACTTTTTAAAAGAAAACTTGGCAGAAACGTAAAACGACATATATAGCGAAGGAAGGAAATATTTTCTTCTTGGGCGAATCTTCGTCGGAACATATCCCCGACGGGTTTGGAAATGACGTGAATGGCTCCAGCGGAATCAGATTCACTGGCAGCTGAACGATAACGACCTAACGTCGTGTGGACGGCAATGAACGACTCTGGACATTTACGACCATACAATCGAATTCCATTTTCCAAATATTTTGTTGCACGGTATCGGCTCTTTCCTTGACCAATATGCTTTCCTTGACCAATTTTCATTTATGTGGGGAAAAATTACTGAACTCTACAAGTATCTCCATCACAGCGCTGTATCTGAACTGAACTCCATCTTGTCACTTGTTTACGCCCCTGGCTGTCCTTCAGTCTTACAAGATGTGTTCATATTAGCCATTATATCGAATATTTGTCGAATATTATAACAACGAAGCATAAGCTACGACAAATTTTCCAGCTGCTGTCGCCAATCACGACAAGGTAATGTTGGTAAAGGTATGCCAGCTATCAAACACAAGCTCAGACTGTGCATTCTGTAAAATCAAGGGTTTTTGTAGCAGACCCAGGCAAGCCTATGTGAGCCTGAGCTGGGCTGGGGCAAGCCTGGGAACACTTTTTCTCCGCGGTCTAGATTATACAATATGTAATACAGTTTCAAATTTGCAAATTTTGGTTGCTTTGAACAAACCTTTCCAAAATTGAGTTCCCCGAGCTTATTAAGATGTGTGTCATAGCACCTTAAATGATACGTGGACGTAATATTTGCACATTTTTCGCCCGCTTGTTTTGATTAACATCCTCTGAAACATAGATTTAACAAAATTTTTCACAAACTCAATCGAGACAATGATATTGCGTGAAAAAAGAAATGCCACTTAATCTTTTTGACTTTATTGAAATATATATTAAATTAAAGATTATTTAGGAGGTGACTAATTGTATTTTAATCACCAAAGGTTAAGTGAATTTCCATGTCTGAAAAAATAAGTGAGTATATGACCACAAAACCAATAGGATGTACAACAAATGAATAGTACTCCCTTGGAGTACTAGTGAAGTTTAATTTCAAGATGTTTGATTTTATTACTTACACAACTCGCTTTTCCAGTTTATGAGAAATATCGCATGAAGCTGAATTATTTTATATGTTGATGATTTCTTTGTTACTTAATTACTCGGATATTATATGCGCATGATATGTGTATTGTACATGCCTAGACAAAATTCAAAACTTTCAACAAAAGGCGAATAGATAGATTCAAAAAGGCGAACTGAAGTTGCAATTCTACTTGCTTTAGCAACATGTGTAACATTGAAACCGACAGTCGTTAAATCAGCGCAACTAACTGGACCAAGATATTCACGACACAGCGATCATTTTTCAGGAATTAAGGTGGTTACGCAGTTTTTACCTCCGCTGTCAGTGACGTGGAGCATATCAGATAGGTGGATTGTCCGTCGTCATCCGTCATCTATCAACAATTGTTTTATTCTCTGAAACTGCTGGTCTAATTGCTTTTAATACTGGTATGCAACTCATTTGGCTGAGTTCAGTTAGATTTGTTCAAATCATGGTGAAATTTACATTTTTGTATTTTAGGGCATTTCTTCCTTTTTATCAACTTTGAAATGTGTTATGTGGGTTCCTAGGGACAACCTGAGTGAGGTTTATTCAAGTTGAGAAGAAAAGTTTCGTACTTGAAATTTTTGGGCCTTTTTTCGTTTTTGTTTGAAAAACACAATTTTCTCACAATTATCTTTAAAGGTTCCTAGGTATTACTTCAGTTTCTTCAAATTTTGCTAATACTTGCATATTTATGGTAGAGATAAAAAACAAGAGCCCATTATTATATAATAGTAATACATGCATTTGCAAGGATGTCCTTGTTCAGTGTTCCTAAAATCAACATAAGCAGATGTATCAGTATTACAAAGTTTATTTACAAACAAAACCTGACCTTTTTTATTTTTAAGCAATACATAACAGCAGAAGTCTATCGGCTGCTAGGCCTCTTGTTAAAGCTTTTCCCCGTGTGACCTAAGCTCCGCCCAAATGGAAAATAACAACCAAAAGCATTTATCTGGAGATACAGGGTAGCTCAACATGAAATCCGGAAAAAAGTTATAGTATATCGGTATCTCTTGAGATCAGACTACTTGTCTACTCGTTGACAAGCTTATAATCATCTCCCACTAACTACGTTGGTCCGACACAGATACTCATTTTTGATAAGTGAACATGTTACTTCAATCATGAAAACAAAAACATAAAACTTTGCCAAATTTTGTTTTTAAACAATCAAACTCACTTACGTATATTTGCCTTTTGACCTCTTTTACTGTCAATATGACTTTAGTTGACATTGCTGTGTACTTAGCACACAAAAGTTATGATTTTATAACCATTAATATACGTGCAAAGGTATGTCCAATGTCGCTCTATTACTGTATCTGAAAATGCATTGATGGTTGCTATGGTGATTGCCGCCCTGTCAACAAGGTATATGATAAAAAACAGTAGTATTTTAAAGAGATCGCATTAGCTCTTATAGCTAACTAGGTTTTCATGTTTGTACTTTTTGGTTTGGTTTGGTTAGGTAAAAATGTTGCAAAGCTATTTGCAAAAAAATCCCACAAACAATTTCTAAGTTGCTGAAGGCAATGCCTATTGACCTTGACCTACAAATCTAAAGGTCATGGGGTCAATTAAGAAGCAATCCGAACTATTGATATGCATCCTTAAATCAATCAAATATCTTTTGTCGTGTATTTGATAATCTATTTTACATAGTATGCTTAATTTTAATGCTTTTGAATGCTCATTCCACTACAACAATATTTACACTGAAAGCGTATTCAGCAAACTGTCCAATGGAGATTTTCTCAAAATTCAGATTTTCAGGTTTAAAAGGCGGCTTTGTTCCCCACTTGAGTCAAATGGAAGCAAATTGACAAAATTTGGGGTCTGGCTCATAGGCTACATGCATAACTGAAAACACACATATGGTTGCCTTGGTAATTACTCACTAACGACATCATCCCTGATACAAAACATACTAATTTCAAAGAGCACACATCTGTGGCTATTGTTGAGCAAGTTTTTGAGTTTCTATTATATGTTATGTAAACATAGCAGAAAAGTATTTGTGAAAAATGCTTGATTTTACAGAAATTCTGAGATGTTATGGGCATGACCTATTGACCTTGACCTAGAATAATCAAGGTCATGGGGTCAACTGAAAGGCCATAATGTGAGGTACCAGTATGTGTCATGAAATCATGTAAATATCTTTTGCTGTTCACTAAATAGTCAGTTTTGTATAGTATTCTTAACTTTTAAGATTTTTAGTATGTTGCCATGACAACAACTTTTGAGACAGAAAGCTACTTCTGAGACATGTCCACCAAAGATTTTCAGAAAGTTCAGATTTCAGGCTTTCAGAAAATGTATGGGGGAATTTGCCCACCCAAATGGTACCAATCGACCAATTTTGGGGGTCTGGCTCACGGACTAGTTATGGTTTTGATGAAGTGTGGCGTTACAAGGGGTTGGAGATGAAGCGGTATTTTTTGAAAATATTTAAAAAAGATGTATTGATATCGATATGCAATTATGGCCAGATGACATTAGCGAATCACGGAAGTTGGATACTTATGCTACATTTAAAAAAGAAGTTATTAAGCCTAGAGAGCCATATTTGCTTTGTATGGTTAGTCCTGCTTATAAATTAGCTTTATGTAAGTTTAGAGCGTCTGCACACACTTTAATGGTTTAAACCGGCCGTTGGAATAATGTTCCAAAAGCTGAGACATTAAGCGAAAGACGGAAGATAAATTTCATTTTCTACTCGTTTGCTCGATGTATAGGGATCTGCGAGACAAATTTATTGCTCAGTATTATCATAATCCGCTACTTTTATACAAATTTTGGATGCCTTTATCTTCCAGAAATGCAACAATTTTATACAAATTTTGGATACCTTTATCTTCCAGAAATGCAACAATTTTAAGAACACTAGGAAACTAGTGATGTATTTGAAAACCACAGATACGACTTCTTACCATATGAACTGTATAATTATTTGATCACTAGCGATACCTCTCTTGTGTATTGCTCTCGTTTTTTGTACTTTATGGCTGGAGGCTAGAAGTACTGTGAAATACAATCTGTTTATCTAAGTACGTTCTTATTCTTAAGGGAAGACAAGCGAAGAGTTAGCCAGCGAGCCCACGTTCATGAACCAGTCAGTATACCTACACCATGTAATATTTTTATTTCAGCGGAAATGTTCAATTATGCCACTTAATAATATGATAAAAAGGTTAAATGCGTTGGCTTTCGGAAAGTAAAAGAGCCCCCACTTTGAAAAGAGCTGAAGAGGATGGGTACGAGACCAGTCGGTGAATCAGGAGAATTGACAAACAGATCGAAAGCGCTGGTAACATGCATCAATGTGATCATGCATTTTGTATATTGAACATTAGTGATGACTTTAATTTTGGCTACACTTCTAATAAAGAGATCAGAGGGGAAAAATTTGTCATACAATGCTTGCTCTGCCGAGTTCTTCGTCTGTTAAACTTCAAAGATGGGAAAATTTGTCACTCAAGAACAGCATACAGGAAGCGAGGAGAGGAGCGTGTACGAATAACATGTCTTCCAGTTTACCAAACCATCTTATCGTGCGTGATGATTCAATTCCCACATGATGAGTGTCATTTGGCGTAGCTAGCGCTTCACCAAGGCATGAGAAGGACCAGGTTCACAATTATTGTGAACCTTCAGGCAAAATGGGATTCTCAAAGGTTGTCGATAATGTCGTAACTGGCGGTCGTGTTTATCGGGCGATTAGCTGCTTCAGCTTCATCTCTCAGAGCTTTGCCTTCATCGAGGACAATACATCTATAACATGTTACCCAGCAACTATGAAAGAAAACCTCGTAGGATATATTCTTGACACGTGTACAGCTTGAAGCGGTAAAATGTGACTGCAATTACATTGATCCTAATAAAACGGAGACCCTGCTTCTACTACTAATAGTTTAACCTCTTAGCTCAGTGAGGGATCTCAAGGTTTCATTATTGGCGGGAAATCATTATTCAGTACTTATATTCTAGTCTAGGAGCGGGGTGCCACAGGGCCCAAATTTTGAGTCCTGTGTTATCTGCTACTTAAATAACTGACTTTCCAAATGTCTCTTTTCACATTCATGTAATAGTATTATGTCAATGACATCTCAAGCAATTCTTTAGATGAACGTGTATGCCTGCAAAGCTAGCCACAGCACTGGCAGTTCTTTTTATTCTCGGCTTAATACTTAGTAATATTAACAGATCTCCTCTCTGTGATGTGATTTCCAACTGTCATTTCTCGCAGATGACTCAAGCATGTATGAGGTCTCTCTGAGAACAAATCATTATGGTACTTAAACAAATCTTGAAGCGCGCATCTCTGAGGTCATAATTCTACGGACATACAAATTCATCTTTGTGTAAATTTTGATATTTTACACGTATGTTCAACATTTCTATTGAAGATTGCCTTTTAATAATAACTTTTTGCTCTTTTATTAACTTTTACTGTTTCTAAATTTTTTACATTTGTTCAATAGTGTAGCCTGTTTATCAAATTATATTGTTTTTTAAACTTGAATTGTATGATACATCTTTGATCGCTATTTATCTGCTAATACAGTGTGTAATCATTACTAACAAAAGAACTAGCATTTTATTATGACTGTCAACTACACAAGCTTTAGAGTCTCAGATCATAGCCTCTGAACGGCCTTTAAAAAAACAGACGGAAAAAATTATATGTGTTTTGGGAATGTTAGGTTTTGAAAAAAAGATACGGCCATGCTAACGTCTGAAGTAGTATCAACATCTGATTATGGCTGTCTCGTAAGAAGTAATCGATAGAATTGTTTGTGATTTGTTCTCACCATGGACAGTATTTATCTTTTCGTAAAGAGAAAGTTTCAAACTTTTGTTTTTGATAAGGTATATTTCATGCAGTGATTGTGAGCAACCTTGTACATTTCATACCCCTCCTCCCTTCTGCTTACGAAAGGAAGTTTTGGATCTGACTTTCATGCACGAAATCGTTCAAGGAAAATTTTCCTGGTCTCATCTTTTGTATCAATCACATTCTAATAGGCCCGTTAGGCGACTTAGAACATTTGCATGCGAAAACAAACTTTTCTTCCTAGGCGCAATATAATCAGAGGGCATTGCTTTGGACAGTTTTGTTTTACTCTGATAATAAACTGACAGGCGTCTCTTAAACAATAATATCGAGATATTTTACGACTAAATGATTACAATATACTGTCTTTTTGTATGAGCGCATATGCTTGTGTCAGCGTATATATGTTAATCGTCACATTGACACTCCGTTATGCAATCGGATGTAATGTTTCATAAAGACAGAACGTTAAAGTAGCAGTTTCGATACTTGCGCAATTTAAGGTAGAATAAGCCTTGGCGACGGATATTTGGACTTTCAAATGTTACAGTTCTTTTCTGATCTACCACTTATGGGGGCTCATTTTACTACTCCTTTTCACCGTCTTCATTTTTTGAAAATCGAAAAGTTTATTCCCCCCATAGAGTTAACACAGACGGGCGGCCATTTGGTATTTTTTTTCTCTAATACCAAACTTTGCACAGTGACCCCTGACTTTTATTCTTGATTTAGTAAGAGAATGTTTGAATCGAACAAAGGTTAAAGTATTTAACATTCAAGGCGCACTTGGCAAGAGAAAACGATCACAGTTACATCTTATTCATAAATGTGAACGGTTTAATGTAAAGGTAAACCTGTTCAATCTGTCGATGGTCTCATTCAAGTTCAAGATGATTTTTATTGTCCAAGATCAAATGTCACGCTTCAAGTTACACAATACGCTCTGTCGATATGTGAGGAATTCATGAACATATTGAAACATTTGTCGATATAAATATCGTCGATACATAATATATCGATGGTTTAGGAAAGGCGCATCCCAAAACTGAAAGACTGATTAAACTTTTTCATCATACTTCACAAGAAAACTTTATACCGTTCTCAATCATAAACAAGAATGAAAATCATACGTCACTTTGACGTGTTGGTTGTCAGTAGTGAGCCATATAACCTTCAATCTACCGAGATTGAAATAAAATCCAATATAGCAACTATTCCTATCTCAACCTTAAAGTGAAAAAATGACAAATTTTGCGATTTTCATATAAAAATTGATGTTAAAAACTTCACTCACTTCACGAGTTTCAAAATGAATCCACACAAGCAGCGTACCAGTGCAATATTGTGAAATACTATATATTATTGCCTAAATACATGGGTTTATGTGCCCGAGAGCAGGTGACAATTTGCCCGACGCCAGGAGGTCAAATTGTCTCCTGTTGCAAGGGCACATAAACCCATGTATTCAGGCAATAAATTAATATTTTTATTACATGCCTTTTCACAGCTAACGCTAAATGACATTTATTTATTTGAAAGGGTATTCTCAAACAATTTTACCATTATCGACGAGCATTAAAAAGATTTTAACGAAAGCCAAAATGGCAGTTAGCGTTAAGCGTCTACTTTCATGTCGAAAATGTCGTAGGGCTTCGCCGGACTGGGTAACTATGGAAACCGGTCAGTGCATCGTTCACATGGCCTGCTAACTCCTCGGATGTTCCCATTCAAATCAATTCACTGATTTGCACTCATATCGTGGCATATAAAAAAATACAATACGTCTTTCACTATCTATCTTTGAGGCGCTACCGGTGAAAAACGCCAAAATATTACTCGATCTATACAATTGTAATAATCTTTAGACAAATACCCCGTCATCGTTCTGTGTTTGTTGAACACCATGGCCGTAGCCTGACCAAATTGCCAAGGGGGCAGAACCTAGCTTAGCCAGGATTTGGGCAATTTACATAAATTTATATAATTTGAATATAATTTGCATTTAATCAGCAAACAACACTGAATGTAGCAATTATTATGTCTACGCATCCGCTCGATATACGTCCTGGTCATTGCGAAAACTAAGCTGTAACAATAGTACAGTTTATGTGTGTGATACAAAGTAAACGCCTTAATACCAAATGAAAAAAAAATAAACATTTCGAGTTCAATAATTTCGGCCAAAGTTATGAAAATCATACTTCAAAAAGACTTCGATCTGGCATCTTTCCTCTACGGCTACCATGATTATAAACATGTTCGTCATGATTTTTGCTCCTTCTTTTCATATCTGATTAGGACTTAGTGATACGTACATTTCAATTTTCCCTCCCTCCTAGGTATACGTTTGCAGAGAGATGTATTGGGTCAAATAGTGATAACATCCTTGTAGTGTTTCTTAGGACATCTACATATCGTCGTTTGAGACAACAACAACAACACAGTAGTTATGCTCGTTGAATTTTATTGGTCAACAACAACATGACTAACATCAACATAAACAACAATACGAACAACAACAACAGCAACAACAACAACCAACTTTCTTGGTTCCCTAAGGGAACACCAGAATTCTGAGTTAGCTTAATGATCAGCTATTTCGCCTCCAGTTGAACACGGAGTTTAGGAATATATTGAGAGATGTTTCGGGTATTGTTGCTGCATTAGTAGACGTCTCCATCGAAAATGCGGCAACGTTTCAGTTTGCCCGTACCCAAGTGGAATTCTTCGAAGGGGTTCCAAAATCTGATTCACAGTGATCATATTGATCGCTAACAAACTAAACGGCCCTTTCCAGGGCCACCAAAAATTCCAAAAAGAGATTTGCCTGCCATTAAGATAGAACACGCCTCGGGACAGATATTGTGCATATTCGGATCGAAAATCGAAGATTTAATTTTTCCTCATAGAGTTAGCACAGGCATGGAGGGCATTTTGAATTTCAAATGTCGCAAAACGTTGATTTGTTTCCCCAAGTTCCAAACTTTGTACCCTGACCCCTGGACTTTTATTGTTATTTTCGTAAGAGAATGGTTGAAAGTTTTAGCCAGGAAAGTTTGAGCAAAAGTTTAAGTTGTTCACTTTCGAGGCACTTACTACCTTAAAAGATTACATCGAACGCTTTTGTAGTCACTGCGGTGCATTCATGTGACCTGACGTCACGTTGAACGACTGTTTTCTTTTGGCCTAATACAAAATGGTATACTTACCCTGCCTGCTTCCTGGCAAATGTCAAAATAGACTGCTAGACGCGACGTCGTTTCTTGGGACTTTCACTATCTGACATATTTTTGCAAATTGCGATAACTGACAGTGTTCAAATGAAAGCGACTTCTCCGAACTGTGTTACTACTTGACTAATGCACAGTCTATGAGTGTGCTCGCTTCTTTTTGAATTTTCCCTTCAGATGTGCATGCTTAATTATTCGTTCAAATCGCAAAAGAGCTTATTCAGCGCGCTGCAAAAAGTTACATTGATTCATTTAACCAAGCGTACAATAAACCATGGCAACAATATAAATAATAGCCAGGAGACAACGTACGTGCAAAGACACTTGACGGTAGTAAACCATCAATTCAAAGCACCAGTGCTGGTAATCGTCCCGGAAATATTAGCGATTTTATCAGCATCTCTGTGTATTCGAAAAATTTGCATTTGCCCCCAAAATTCAAGGGGGCAGCTGCCCCCTCAGACTACGGCTATGAACACTGTTCGACAACTAACTTAATTCATCTTAATTTATTGAAAACGTGTTGTGAGAATGTAGGTTTTCTCACCTGGTGGGGTGTACTTCGGCTCGCCATTTCTGTAAAACCGACGATATCGCTGAAGAATATGGTCACAGATTCAAAGTACTCAGCGGTGACCGTCTTGTCTCTCATCAAGGACTCTGCAACTGAAGGAGGCAACATTTGGTAGAGGAGCCTCTCAGACCTCCTTTTCTCAATATTTATCTCGCTTGTCTTCTTCGTCAGGTCCATGACGTAATGCTTTATAGCGTTGGTCATATAGTTGACAGACATCACGTACCATGCGCTCATCAACGGACACGTGAACAAGATTGCCGACAGGACCGCCAGGCTAATCGCAACTCTGCGCACGGCACGATCACCTTCCTCGTTCAGCATCTGATCGATGTTGGTAGTGATTACATCTTCCAGTTGACCGATTATCGAGATGTAAGTAGTCATGTTTTGAAACCAGTACAAACCCAGCTCAACGTCAGCTACTGTCAGGTTGTTCTGGTGCACGGTCTGCTTCAACTCATCCAGGTGTGCTCTTAAGTGGCGAGAGTAATCTCTAGACATGATTTCCTCAAATTCATATTTTACCGGTCTGTAACGTTCCATGCTAAGATTCATCAATGTTTCTCCCGCAGCAGATGTCTCGCAAAACCACCGATACTCTTCTTGGGTGAACCCGCCTTTTCCGTAAAATGTTCCGCCCATGGCTCGCTCTATCCCAACGGCATCTTTAGAACGAAGTATCGCGTCGTACGCAACTAGCGCTTGCAACATTGTCCAATCTGCGCTAATTTTGATGCGATTTATTACCCAGTCGATGATTATGTTATTGTTGCTTGAGTAAAAATCGAGCTCGTCTTTGAAATATGTCCCTGGTCTAACTTCAGCACGATGGTCGTCCAAGTACTTTTGGAAGGTTTCCTTTGTTGTAAAAACTTCACCCTCGGTAGATGAGCCGGGCCAATATTGCAAGGCAGCTATGGCAGCGTCAGTCTTTTCATAGAAACCGAGGAGCGTTATCAGCGCATCGCTACTGTTACTGCTCACGTATACCGATGTC
This sequence comes from Ptychodera flava, assembly GCF_041260155.1. Taxonomy (NCBI): domain Eukaryota; kingdom Metazoa; phylum Hemichordata; class Enteropneusta; family Ptychoderidae; genus Ptychodera; species Ptychodera flava. The sequence goes on from NC_091935.1 coordinate 37,449,772, forward strand.
ATTCCTCGCTCCTTCTGCATTTCAGTGACCAACGCACCTGCTCGGATGCTGCCATCGATTTTCAACCGTGTTTGCTCCACTTCCCCATGTCTGTCGATAGCAGATTTCACTTCGAGTCCGGTCTGTACAAGAATGACGGAAATTGGAACCAGCAAGATGGCCATCATTTTCACCATACGCTCACGGCGCATCCGCGACTCCTTGCTGCCGTCCGTCACCAGCTCCAGCGACTGCGATAACGGACCGACCTTCGCAATACCTAAGCTGGGACGACCGACAAAACGAGATTTACTCGGCGAAATGTAGCCGGGCGGCAAGTCGCCGACGATAGAGGACATTATGCTTTGTAGGCCTATACTACAAATTGAGGTGCGATCAGCAAAATGATGAATGAACTGATCTATACGACAACATTAGTTGAGTTTACAGTTCACGCTAACATCTTGTCATCTGTGTTTTGATTGATGTGCATACAAGTAACAAGGAGTTTATTTTAATTTTGGACAATGCTTTACGCATGCGCGTATGACTAAAAAATTAGGCGTTCGAACTGTTCATATCGTCATCAGTAATATTGCTTTGAGCATGCGCCGATAAATCCAAATAGCGAGTCGCTTTGAAATGTTTGTTACATTCAGTTCCTTCATTCTTAAGCTCTTGGGAATTTGTCTTCGTTTCCAGATTTCATCCAAATCCTTTCATTTCCTCTGTCACGGTAAACCCAAATCACGTCGTGTCATAAAATTTTAATTTTCACGGCAGAAACAGTGAGGCTGTAAACAGTCTTCATCGCCTGACTTCGCGATCAAAACCAGGTTAATATCTTCATCACAAAAACCCAAATCGGCTTATGTTTCTTGATTCGATGCTTGCGGCACTGGGATTTTAGTGAAATGATGTTTTATGCAAAACAAATCCACTTTTACCTGAGACGATAAAAATTGTATATTAACGTTGATGATATTTATGCTGAATACCATATTTCCATTGAAATAGACGTTCGATTATAGTTCACGGTCTCCAGCGACTCCATATGTTGAAATAACGAAGGACCGATTCCAACGATTGAACACAAAGTTGCTGTGAAAGGTTACATTGCAGTGAGACACACTATGTAACCATAATATATCGGAGGACTGATTCAAACCAATGATCACAGAATTGCCGTGTTTTGTCATTTTTAGATTTTTTAAATGGAGAAATTCAATGTATTTGTTAAGACTCTGCTACAGAAAGCTGTCACAGACGAGACGACACAGATGACATAGATGACTGAAATTTATCAATCATTCTCGGTTTACCATTTCTGAAGGTCAAGGGTATTTACTTAAAGTAGAATTCGATATGTTCGGATTCTCATTTTTTTCAATAATTTTGCTATCTACTGCTTGGGAGGAGGGCTCATTCTCTCTCAACTGAAGTAAGGATAATTTCGCAGTCTTAGGTTTTCGAAAATCGAAAATTGTACTTTTCCTCATAGAGTTAACACTGGGATGGCGGCCTTTTTAATTTCAAAAAGGCTGCGCAAATTTCACTCGACAGTGTATGTCTCTACGACTTTTACCATATTGACCAACACTTCAAGGTGCAAATGATCGACCCCCGAACTGGAAATTATAATTGTCGTCAGAGCCTGAAGGTAGCGAAAATCCGTATTCTTGAATTACATATTTTCTCTTGAAAGTACACATCGTCATTCAAATGATCTGACGCGCACACTTCTTCGGAAGAAGCGTCCAGAATAAAACAGACTTTTGAAAAATGAGGTTGGGGTTCTTTTATATCGGATGAAACCCGGACTTGTAAATTGTCACCAATAAACATGTTACTATTTATTGAGAACACTGGTGAACAGAGTGAAAAGGGTCTGAACTTGCTCGTTTCACCTAATAATGAACTATAAGAAAACGCAGTTAAACCTCGCTTTCATTTCCCATGACAGCGGGAACGGAAACACAAACCTTTGGTTAAAAATTAGCATAAACAGGAAAGTTATTGGTTTACAAGTCCTCAAAAGTCATGAATATAACAAAGTCTGTTTTCGATGACGCTTGCACGGTGACGTCATACAACTTTAGAATCCCACTTAAACATCAAGCTGTATGCTAAATACGAAGCAACTACCCGGAAGGCGACGAAAAGCAGTCATGACATCTTGGCTGGAGACATTTTACTTATTGAAAGAAAATAGCCCTCAGGGAAAGCAACAGTTTTTGTGGGATTGTCATGGATACTGATAAGAGGACCAGATCTTCTTCCTTTTGCTAGATCACTCTTGTTTCCTTCCGTATCCATTGAATAGCCTACATCTTTTCAGCAAGTTGTTAAGTCACAGGAAATACCCTGAAGTCACAAGAAGCAGAAATCAGGCGTAATTGAGCAATCAAAGATCGGATTGACCCTTTCTAGATACGAACAGAAATGACATGAACATAACGTGAAATAGGATTTTTTTCAAACGTAGCGTGAAATGAGATTATTTCAAATGTGTAGTTGATGTTATTTGTAGGAGGAAAAGTGAGTGAAGAAGAACTACATGCTTGCGTCACCTTCACTATGTACGCAGGTACACCAGTACAGATGAAACAGTGAAATAGTGGTCTTTTGTTTTGACTTTTCTATTTTGTCATGTATTTATTTATTTATTTATTTATTTATTTATTTATTTATTTATTTATTCACGATGAAGGATTACCCATTTAAGAGCACAAATCGGGGAGATGACCCAATAAGGTTGTAATCTTCCATGGGGTCCTTTAAACAATAACAGCAAAAATAAAGGTTAAAGTCTATATAAACTGTAAGGACTACAAAAATACAACTGCGAAAAGCAACATAAAAAGTTACTCTTCTTCATTTGCCAGGATAAAAGTTTTTAATTGACTTTTGAAAACATTAAGATTAGTGCTACATCTTATAGTGTCTGGTAATGAATTCCAGTGTTCTGCAGCACGCATAGCAAACGTTCCCTGTCCACTTGCAGCGCGGAATTTCGGAAGAAGCAATTTCAAAGTGGAAGCTGCACGTGTGTGACAATCATGAAGATTCTGAGTGGAACTATTGCTTCTATAAGATAATGTGGCGCTAAATTCATAATACATTTGTATGTTAAAATACAGGTAAAGTAAAAAATACGTTGCTTGATAGATAAAACATCAGCCAGCTCAAAAAGGAGATCAGTTGAAGTCATAAAATTAGCATCCATTCGAGAAAAAACTCTAAGCGCTCTCTTCCGTAATTTATACACTCTGTCAATATTCTTGGCAATCGTATTTCCCCATACAACACAGCAATAGTCTAAGGCTGATTGTATCAAACCGAAGTACAAAAATTTTCTGAGATGGAGCGGAATGAATTTGTACAAACGTCGAAGTAGGCCTATTCTCTTACTCAATGAAACGCAGACCTTATCAATATGGTTATCCCAAGACATTACATTGTCTTAAGTTACTCCCAAGATATTTTTGAAAAGGAACACAATATATTTGATGTTCATTAATCGATATATCAAGAGCGTTCTCCAGTCTCTCAGTATTGTATAGTTTTTGCCGAGTACCAACTAGCATTACGTTTGTTTTACGTTGGACTTCGCTGATAACCATGCCATTGACTTTACCCAACTGGAAATAGGTAACTTCATTTTGAAGTGAACGATTTACATGGGAGATTGAGGCTCCCGTTGTTAGAAGGGTCTGATCGTCAGCATACATATCACGATTTGCATTTTGTAAAGAGAGTGGCAAGTCATTCATAAAGATTGTGAAGAGAAGAGGACCTAAAATGGATCCTTGTGGAACACCAATATTTATCTTTTCCACATCTGAGAGTTTGCCCATGTGGCAAACAATTTGGGAGCGGTCTGACAAATATGAATTGAACCAATTTATTACATCTCTATGTAAACCATATAAAGATAATTTCTTAACTAAGATATCGTGATCTACAAGATCGAAAGCTTTAGAAAGATCCAGGAACATTATACCAGAGAGGCGTCCTGCGTCTGTATTTTCTAATAATTCATCACAAATACGGAGAAGGGCAGTTTGACAAGAATGATTCTTTCTGAATCCTGACTGCTTGTCGTAAAGAAGCAGACAAAAATTCATATAAGTTATTGTGTACATGGTTTTCAATCACTTTTGATATAGTTGGTAAGATTGAAATGAGCCTATAACTTGACATTTCGTTCACACTACCGTTAGGGAGCGTTCAGTTATTATGGCCGGGGTGGGCCGGCAAAATCCAGGGGGTGTCACCTCAAATTTGAAAACTGCAAAGGGGGGTCATGTATTTTTCAAACAGCTCAGAGGGGGTCACTTAATTTTCATAAGTATCCGTCCCGTCAAAAAGCAGTTTCAGTGTTCAGAAATATTCTGGGAGATAAAAATGATTCGTTGCATGATTTCATTCTCTGAAGTTATTCACCTGTAAATCTGAACAAAAGTATAATTATCTGTCACATGAACATCTTGACTTGACAACTCTGAGGCTTGTCTTATTGTAAATCAAGCTCATTACACTGAGGGCCATGAACAATTTCTATTACTTACATATTAGAGATATAGCAAGTTTTGTCAGGGCAATTATTAACAGTTACCTGTACTAAGACTACTAGTACCATGAAAAGTGAAATTATACTTTTAGGTGAAATTACAATATCATAATTGTTGTCCACATCTGAACTTTCAAATACCCTATTTGAATCAAGTACATTTGTATCAATTGTCAAACACCTATAATAGCACAAATTAAGTTAGTTCAGCATTGTATAAAAATATTCATAGTTTTCTTATGGACTCCAATTTATAGTGAATCAACATTTCGGTGAAATTCCAAAATCTAATTTCTTGCACACATATCAACTTTTAACCATACTAGTCTAACTAAGTACTCTAATATAAATTATCAAACGTCTATAAATACACAGATTTTGATAGTTTTGTATTGGAAAAAAATTATTCATTTTCCTCATAGACTCCTATGTACAGTGAATCTAAATTTGGTATAATTCCAAAATCCAATTTTTAGTGAACACATCCATTTGTTACCACCCTAATCTAATCAAGTACATTGATATCAATAATCGAGAGTACATAAATACATGGGTTTACCTATTTTTGTATTGGAAAAAAAATATTCATACTTTCCTCATAGACTCCCATGTATAGTGGATGAACATTTTTGGTGAAATTCTAAGGTCAAACTTTTTGTCCACATGCCAGTTGTAACAACCATATTTCATTTAAGTACATTTATGTAAATTATCAAATATCTATAAATGCACAGATATAGTTTTGCATTGAATAAGTATTACATAGATTTCTCATACATGTATGAGAAAATATATGTATACCATGTATGGTGAATCAACATTATCAACAGCTGATTTTTAATTAAATCCAAATATCAAAATTTTGTACACACACGCTTGCAAAAAAATTGCGATCCTCCAGTAATTTCTGTCCAACCCCTTTAAAGGGTAATTTCAAAATTATAGCATGTCAGAAGTGGAAATCTGAGCTTTAACACCTTTTGAGTTTGTAAGGAAGGTCATTTGAAAAAATCTAAGCTCTTTTTTGGGGGATTCTATTGCTCCATATCTTTACTCAAGCAATGTGAGGGGGGGGGGGGTCAAGAAATTTTTGTCATCTTGAAAGGGGGGGGGTCATCGAGTTTTTGGTACAATGGGTAGGGGGGTTCACTTATTTTGACGATGCGCAGGAAGAATTTGCCGCCCACCCCCGGCCATAATAACTGAACGCTCCCTTACCCTTATAAATGGGAGTTACTCGGGCACATTTAAAAGTGGATGGAAAGACTGCATTGTCAATACCAGCATTCAACACATTTGTAAGGGACGGTGAAATGATAGAGGCGCAGTAACGCAATAACTTTGCATTGATATTATCAGTTCCTGTCGATTTAGCATTTATAACATTTTTGTGACAAAGTCTTCAGATATATGTGGAATACGGAATGAATTTTCAGGGACTTTATCTCTCATTGTATCAGCTAAAAGGAAAATTCGATATTCTTATCTGTTGAAACGTTAAGCGTTTTTGAAATACACGAAATGGTCATTGAAGGCATTTGTAATAGCATAGGGGTCTGTGATCATGGCATTGTTAACCACTATGGAGATATTTTTATGTTCCACTGGTTTTATTATGTTATTGTAAATATTCCAAACCGCCATTGGGGTTGAGCCTTTGCTTGAAAGTTCTTGAATAAAATAAGCCTTTTTGTTTTGTTGATTAGATGGACAACCTTGTTCCTTTCCAGTCTGTAATCGGCAAGTTTGTGCTAGCATCACGTTTCGAGAGCTTCAAAAGGTTATCCCTTTTACGCATAGCATTTAGTACATCTTCGTTCATCCAACCCGGTTGTCTAAACTGTTGAACACGTTTTCGACAAATGGGGCGTGTAAGTCAGAAATTCTATCGAAAATCGGGGCCCAAACTCTCACAGCAACGTTGACATTACAAGCAAAGTCAATTAGACGCCATGGAGCTGAGATAAGATCGCGTAGAAAAGAACCATGTTGTAAATGGGTAAAGGAGCGAAACTTTACCACAGTATGATTAGACATACGGACGTAATTACACTTTCTTTTCCTGATAACTATGATTGGATCATGACCTGACATACCAATTTTGGGATGACAACCCTAAAATATTTTCGTTGTTTGAGACATAAATGTGGTCAATGCATGTTTTGAGACAGGCCTTGTAGGTTCGGTAATGAGTTGATATAAATTCAAGTACAAAGAGACCGATAGAGGTAGTGTTTTTTTTTGCTGCAGAAGATAGAGCGTCGATATCAAAATCGCCTAAAATGTAAAGTTCTTTGCCAGAGAAAAACCCACACTCAAAATTTTGTTCAATCTGAACATCGATACTATGAGGAGTAATTGGTGGTCTGTAAATACCAGCGACTAAATAGAAGTGTTTGATTTCCAGCCACATAATTTCCAAATCATCAGATTCTAAATCATGTCTTCTTGTATAAACCACATTTGATGTAATATAGTAGACCTCCTCCGCGTTTCCCGTTTCTATCTTACCTTTCAGTTAAAAACTCAGGAATAGAAAGATCCATGTATGTAGTGAAGTGTGGACGAAACTTAACCACATGAAAGCTCACCTGTATAACTTCACGTGCTCCTGGGGTTAAGTTTACGTTAAAGAGAATGTAACTGGATATGAACTTGGCAAACTTCAGTGTTTCAAACGCACGTTACATCTACATAACATTGACGCCCGGGGGATATGGTTTCAGTTGAGGCAAGACAGCATGAGAGAGCCATTTAGTAGCAGACAAAGCTCAAATGCGCTTCCTGACAGACAGTGCATGGAAAGGCGCCCATTGGTTATAAATACCGGAGTACACGAAAGGACGCTCATTATGCATAGAGACGCCGTACGAAAAAACCTGAACTGAGAACTCCACAGAGAGCGCTATTTTACGTGTCTTTTATGAAATATTATGAAAGCTTTAAACTATTAATTTTTATTCCAAGCATGACAATTCTTAAAACTATTAATTTTTATACCAAGAATGATATTACGTCTCACGGTTTTAATTTAGGATTGTATTTCAGACTGGCCAAAATTTATTGATATTTAAAATTCAAAATGACTATCTGTAAAAAATAAGTCGTGAAAAAAACCAAATTTTAACAAGTCCAGAATTTATTCGTTCGACAACAACATTGCATACTGTACCCATTGCATAATGTTTGGAAGGTTGATACTTCATGTTTCAACACTCTTATTTATAGATAAGTACAGGAAGACGCCCCTGATTTATAGAACAGCTCTTGTCAGTTTCAATTTGCGTAGTAGTGCGTAATCACAATGTCGATGATTACCACATTCAATCTACTTGTAATTTAAAAATCGTGTCTCACCAAGTTTCATCGCATTTTAGCACACGTGTTCACACACGTGAGCTAATAAATGTCGCAGTAAATGTTTGTGTGTGTGTTTGTCTGTCTGTCTGTCTGTCTGTCTGTCTGTCTGTCTCTCTCCTGGCGCGATATCTCAAGAATGGCTTATCGAATCAGAATCGAAATGGTACATAAATTCAGTTTGCATATGGCAAGAACTAATTAGTTTTTGGAGGGTGTGGCTTGCATATTTTATGCATATTTACGTTATTAATGATTTTAAAAATATGGATATACATTGACAACGGCTGCACACAATTTGATGAGAATCACTACAAATGTTGATCACACTTAGATACATCAGAGGTGAAAGATACTAAAGGGTGACATGTAATTGCTAATTTGGATATTTAATGAATTTACATATATCTGAATTGATTCGATCGAATTTGACGAAACTTGCTATGTACATTGTGGATACTATGATATGACATTTTGAAAGATGTTTAGAATTTTTTTTTACAAAAACTATTTCTAATTTACATATTAAACGACCCTTTTTAATATGGGATATATAAATGGATTGACTTTAGAACTACATTTAAGATACTATGATGCAGCTTTTTGAATGTTATGCAGCATTATTTAATGTTATTTAGCATTTTGACTTCAGCAAATTACTAATTTGCATATTTAACAAACTTTCTTAATTAAGGATATATCAGAAATGACTGTATCAATGTTGAAAAAACTTGCTATGTATATTAAAGATACTACGACATAACATTCATGAAAGTTGTTCAGCATGTTGTTAACGAACTTTTCTTATCAGTGATATATATCTGAATAGACTTGATCAAAGTTTACAAAACTTGCTATGTACATTAAAAACACTATGATTTAACATTATTGACATTATAAAGAATTTTTACCACAGCTAATTGCTAATTTGCATACTTGACAATTTTTCCTAATTGAGGACATATCTGAATTGATTTTATCAAAGTTTACAAAACTTTCTATGTACATTGAAGATACTATGACATAAGATTATTGAAAGTTATGAAGCATTTTTATTTCAGCTATTACAAGTTTGCATATTTAATGAAGTTTCTAATTAGGGATTTATCTCTTGACTTGATCAAAAGTGACGAAACTTGCTACGTACATTTGAGATACTATGATATAACATTCATAAAAGTTGTGTTAGCATTTTTAGATAAACCAATATCTCATTTACATTATCCAATGAAGTTTCATAATTAAGGATATATCTGAATAGACTTGATCAAAGCTGACAAAACATAGATTGAATATACTATGATAAATTATTACTGAAAGTCGCCTTGCATTTTTATACCAGCTAATTACTAATTTACATATTGAAGTAACTTTCCAAATAAGGGGCATATGACTGGAAGGACACTACATAAGTTTATGAAACTTACTATGTACATTGATGAGACATTTGTATTGTATTAGCGACAGACGTTTTGCATTTTCATGTTAGCTAATTTATAATTTGCATATCTAATGAGCTTTCACTGTTTGGATATAAATCTAGAAGGACCTGACCAAACAAAATTACACTTGCTATATGTGGTGATACAATAACAGTAGTCAAAGAAATTTAGTATTATGCTCTCAGCTAATTACATATTCATGATCTTGACCATGAAATTGCAAACTTGTGCAAAAGTTGTAATTTACTGACAACTGTAATGTACAGTGAAACACGTGAGCATTTTCGGTTCATATCTGGTTTTATTCGATCCATCGTCTGACAGGACAAGATTAAAGTGCCACAAGCGTATAACACCGTGCTGGAGTCTCGAACTTACCACCATCCGACAGTGAGTCCGTTACTCTGGACTCAACGGGTCTCGAACTCACCATCCTCGTCATGAGACGGTACGCTAACTACGGCCTTTCTCCTATTTTGAAAATACGCATTAATTTTGCAAATCATTCTGTCCAAAAACCACTTATGCTGCATTCATAAATGCTGGTGAGGTACGGGAAGTGGAATCGCGATTGAAATCTTATTTTTTCAGCCTCCCGGTCAATATCCTCAAACAAATTTCACTCCGCCGCCAGCCTATATGATTAATTTTTTCAAGTGCCCCAAATTATCATGTAGCGAAATATTTATTGGGGATGTACGCGCAGAAAAAATATACATGAATTGCGCAGTTCTGCGCCCAGATGTTCGACACGACCTTTTATGACGCACGCATAAATATTCTGTAATCATAGAAATGTTGTCAGCATTTGTATAGCCATGTCCTGAGGCAAATTCTTAAATCACCGGACTTTTTGAATTTATTCTCCTTGCCGACTTGTGTTAATCCAAATATGGACTCGAATAGTCTTTATGGACTATTTCTATGGTCCAAACCAGATAAAATCATACTTTCACTGTGATATTTTTGTTGTAACTGTACCTTTATCTGGTTAAATAAACAATTCCGAATGCAAATCTGGCCGCGTCGATGAAACCCGTGAAGAGCACCAAAATTGACGATCGTGAAAATGTATGCAAATTGTGAATTCCTGCTACATTTTACAAAATTGTGAAAAAATGAGCACGGTGATGATTGAAAAATATGTTTGACAAAACTGACAATACTTGAATATTGTATTATTCCATCAAGGACAACTTTAAATTTATGAAATTTTAGGTGTAATAATGGCAAAGTTAGTAAAAAAAATAATCCCTTTTATTTACACATTTTTTTTTTCATTTAAATTACGAATATTTGCTGTTCAGAATTTTAATCCTGTGTTATGAGAATATGAACATTACATCACTGGATGAACTTGAAATAAATAGGTTTATATATTGATATTTCAGTAATTTTTGTGAAAATAGTGACTTTTCATCGTCTGTTTGTAGAAAATTAAGAATGGTGGCGACATCTTTTCTTAACAAATAATATTACCAACATAAAATTTTGATACATTTGTCAGTATTTTTGCTTTTTGTTTTGAGACCAATATCTAGTTTCATTGTCATGAGCGTAATATGACTAAAACTCTTCTTCAACTATATATCAGAGTCAGAGCTATCTCTGTCTCTATCACTGCCGCTACACAGTGACAGTGACATTGGCCATGGGCAATAGTAGGGTAGTAGCTGTATTTAAATCGATAATTTTGGCAATATTTTTGTTCAGATTATAAAACTGCAATTTTGTTCTACTCCCTACAGCATTTTGAACTGTCCAGTATTCAGCTTGCCAACACAGCCTGCGCATGTGCATTGTGCAGTTGTACCATTGACGAATGATTTTCAGTTTGGGACGCTGATTCAATTACCAACAATAGTGTGTACATGTACACTGCTTTGTCGACTGACTGAATATTGTAGCTAGGTTTCAGCATGATGTTGGGATACAGCAAGACACTTCATATTTGATACATTGCAAAGAAATATCGAAAACATTATCAACAGTTGCAGCTTCTGTCTCGTAACAAGGTCTTCTTGTTGCTTTTCTTTGGGGTCAGACAATTCAATGACATTCATAGTATTTTCAAAAAGTCATGACTTGCGATATAATGGTTCTAGATACATAAAATGTTGCTCAGTTTTTATTGATTACCTACCAAACTATGGAATCTGAAAAGGTAAAACAATTAGGAAGCGAAATATTTTCAGATCCTCCACGAAACGCAGATTAAAACCTTTAAGTCCCCACTCTACTACCCAAAGAATTTTCAAATCCCTCCCACCGAATTCATCCAGCCCAACCAGAACTTGTGCATACTGCCTGTGTTCATCACCTCCACCATTACCACCACCACCACCACTACAGCACCATCGACAGCAGCAACAGCCATCACCGTGGACGTCACCACCATCGTCACCGTGACACATGAGCTTGATGGCGTTTTTATAATGATATCTTTCTTTTGCTTGGCAACTGACCATGTCATACGATTCGCGTTCTGTTCGACTTCGAACTTGACGAAAGGAACTGTTCTAACATCATCTTGCCTTTATTTAAATGTGGAAAGGTAAAAGTTTTTCATAATATTATAGTTTTATTAATATACCTCCCAATGTATATGGAATTCTTGCAGACCTACATGTATCTAATAATAAGCAAAATATTGAGACTCCCGCAACATATCAGCCCTCAATATCAAACAGCTTTTAAAACGCTTAACGATTTGGCTCGAAAATGAGAATAGCGCCTTTCAATTTTGTAAATTATGCTATGGGAGCACGCATTTTGATTATATAATCATTTCTATCTCTCTTAGATGTTTTTGAAACAAACACAGCATGATGTTGAAAAACAGCGTTAACATCTCATACATTGAAAATATCAGTAGTCAAATATGAAAAGGATGCCTTACAAGGCTAAGAAGATTGAGACACACAGCCAAAAACCTGCATAAATGCTAAGATCGATAACAAATTCCCACCGTTATCGTGCAAAAAGAGAGTACATTAATATACAGACATATGTCACGACACAGTACAACACAGCCTGCAGCAACACGTACGCGTTGTTTATCAAGTGATATCGCGTGATGTTCAAGGTGACAATGTGCTAAAGGTGGCAATTTAAAGTATCGACGATGAATATTAATGTGCAGAATCAACAAATCATGAAGAGTCAGCAATTCGTTGTATACGATGCAGGATCCGAGGTACATGAATATTCCACATTGATTAAGGGTCATTAGCATGGAATTTTAATACCGAAACAATGCTCATTAAGGTAATCTGCATATTTGATATCATTATACCTCGCATCTTGCACTAATAGCAATTCGTTGTATAACGAGATGGTGCGTCATTAGAATACAATGTGTATCACCTTTTGAGTAAAGATACATTACATAAGCAAGTAAACTTTAAATTGTAATAAATGAGAAATGAAATTCATTCAGAGAGACGATAACTCCGGCTGAGTTCTAATGCTGTAAATAAAGCCATCAATCTCAATTCTACTGCCGTGTTCGTCTTCAATTATACAAGTATTACGGTCCCCGTGGGACCTCCGTTATCTGGTAAGGACTAGACAACGTACGAATACTGTTCGGAACAGACAGGTTGAAGCTATTCTCCAGCAAAACTTATGTGAAGGTGGACAAAGTTGCAACCAATGAAAGTACGTCCGAATACTGAGCTAGTAGAAATGTGCGATATGCAAATTTAAACGTAGATTTGTATTGTGTAAAAATAATGAACGTACAGCTCAGGCAGACGCCCTTGCTGCTGACCTGATTAATAAGAATGATATTCATTTTGGAAGCATGTTGAACAACAGTCTTCTAGCCGTGTCTCACTTGCTAACACAGTAGGGGGAGCCACTGGTCATAAAGACATAGCGTACATGTGGCATGACCACTTTAAAGATTTATTCTCTTCAGTCAGGACAGAGTGCAATAAAACTTTGTAGAAGACGCTTTATTGAATGTTAAGCCATCAAATTGTATGTTTACAGTTATGGATATCAAATGTGCTATTGAAAAGCTGGACAATGGTAAGGCATTTGGACTTGATGGTATCTCATCTGAGCATCTTGTATATGCTGGTGATAGACTTGCTGTACTTTTAACGATTATTTTCAATGCTTGTATGACACATGGTACCTGCCTTCAAGTATGATTTCTACTGTCTTGGTGCCTATTATTAAAGATAAAGCTGGTGATGTGGCTGACAAGAGTAACTATAGACCTATCGCTCTATCCTCTGTTTTCTCAAAGGTTTTAGAACATGTTCTGTTAAAACATATTGAGTCTTACTTGTACACGTCAGATAATCAGCTACCAGTGTATTTATCTTCTGAAGGAAGTAATCCAGTTTTATAAGTCTCATAACTATGTTTTTGTGTTTCATGGATGCTTCTAAAGCTTTTGATCGTGTTAACCATTGGACACTTTTTAAGAAACTTATTTTAAGGTGAAGCACTACGAATTACGTCAAAATTAAGTTGTGGTGTCATTTTCTTGAAACTTTGCACAAATATTCTTGGAAGTTGTGCAAGTGCAAAAATAAAATAAAAAATGGGGGTCACCACGCTCGTTTCCATGGAAACGGACGTTAAAATGGCGTCGTTAGAAATAAATAAAAATGATATAATTCACTTAAACTAAAGAAAGCAATTATAAAAAGTTTAGCAAATGAGTTAATTTTAATAAATACCAAGACTTAAGATCCATATCTATCGAATGTATAGTTTTCATGATGTTTGTAAAGAAATTTTTACATAAGTATCGATTACAAAATGACGATATCGAAATTATATCACTACATAATTTTCGAACTTTCTTCCTGTCGCTTTGAATGGTGTCATTTTGACCAAACTTGGCGAATAGAATCCTGACATAATACCATTTAGTTTACATTTTTAATAAAAGGGTGTCACCACGTTACTTTTTACAATATCGCCAGGTGAATGGGTAATATGCGCCATGTAAATGGGAGAGAAATGTTAATTTTCGCTCATATTGAATAAAAACCAGCTTCCTAGGGGGTCAAAATATGACAAGGTTATAGGTCACATGTATTTCTAAGAGACTGGGTCAAACAATCAGGTAAAAGCGCAATTTCAACAATGACAGGTGATGTTAAATACATGCGCTACAAAGTAACCCATTTGCGACAGGCTGGAGTTAAATCTGCGCAGAAACGTTCTAAAGCGTGTGCGCGTCCGAATTCGTCGCCCTTTACCTTAAGAGGAATTCCACTTATCATTGTAAGGCTAATTGCCTTTTGTACAGATATCCGCAAATTTGTATTAAATGGGGATCTGTTGTATCCCCTGTTTTTAATGTTTTAAACGGTGTTCGGCAAGGAGGCATTCTCTCGCCACTTTTGTTTAATGTATATATTGATGAGCTGAGCTCTCGTTTGTCGACTTGTATAATGGTAATTTTAAATCATATTTGCTATGCTGATGATTTAATCATTTTAGTCCCTCAAGCAAAGGCTTGCAGAAACTTATCTATGTCTGTGAGATCTATGCTAGTGAACACGATATTTTGTATAATCAGAAAAAAACTGTCTGTATGATGATTATTCCGAGTGGGTTTAAACTTCTGAATGTGCCCGTTGTTCATCTTAATGGGTTGAATCTCACTTTTGTAAATTCATACAAGTATCTTGGTGTTTTTATTCTAAGTAGTTTTATGGATGACGATGACATAAGCAGACAAGTTCGTTTACTTTATATCCGTGGCAACTTTCTTTTCAGAAAATTTGCATATTGCTCTAGTCAAGTTAAAGTTAAGTTATTCAAATCTTTCTGTTCAAATCTATATTGTTGTCATCTTTGGTCAAATTTTAAGTAAGTTCATACAACAAAATTCGTATTGCATATAACAACTGTTTCAGACGGCTTTTTAATCTCTCTTGGCGATGTAATGCTAGTACTATGTTTGTTACGTTCTCTGTGTTATCATTTGGCGAGTTAATGCGTAAGTGTGTTCATAATTTTATCAGTAGAATACAACAATGCAAATTTTTACGTCAAGAATATTTATAATTGTACATATATAGATTCATATCAGTGCAGGCATTGGAGAAATATTTATACTAGCTAGTATTTTTGTCGGTTTTTGAATGTGAACAATTGTACTTTCTACTACCATTTTTTCCCTTTTTTATGTAACGTCTATGGGCCTTGAGCCTGATTTAAATAAATAAATAAATAAATAAAATAAATTTTCGCAACCAGGAATGACAGATATAAGCTTGAAATATAACATTTATTTTAACAAGGGATATAAGAGCTGTTACATTTTCGTTATGCTGACATGTTTAATTTCATGACCGATGAGTGCTCGGAAAGTACATTAACGAAGGCCAATGACTTTCACTTCTATCACGTATTGAACTTAACAATGAAACGGATAATGCACACTGAAGGACAAAGTTAAAATGCCTGCTGTCAACACTTCTTGCTTGATTGGGAAGTGGTCTCAGAGGTAGCAGTAAAGTGAATGTTTGAAAGAGTTTAAATTATACAAATCGTGGATTGAAAATTTACTAGGGTAAATCATAGAGAGATAAATTTGAGATAGAATACGCCAGGATTTACCACCATTAAACATCCTCAGCTAACTTCGATGTAATCGCTGATTCATGACTACAAGAGAAAGTGAACTTCCTATTGATACAGCTATGGTTTGCATCCACGTTCAGCGTTAAAAGAATAATTAATGCTTCTGGCGGTTGTGTGAGAAGACATAGATCTCTTTATTTCACCATGCCATTGATGAACATGTCGACATTATCTGATCAAAACTAACGAGACATTGTAAAGGAACTGGTCTAAGCTAAACATTTGAATACTTTGGACTGGTCAGTTTCTTCGGCCTGGGGCGGTGGATTATTTCTTGCCGACGTCAAAAAGTGCCTGACCATCCTTTTCAAACTTTGGAAAACAGGATGACCCCCAACCCAGCGACAAAGGTAAAACAAAAGGTGAAATATATATATATATATATATATATATATATATATATATATATATATATATATATATATATATATATATATATATATATATATAAAGCAGGATGACCCCCACCCCCGCGACAAAGGTAAAACAAAAGGTGATATATATATATATATAATATATATATATATATATACAAAATGTATACAATGTGCCCTCCCGGTTATCACCATAATGGCTTTATGGGAATCTCTGAACTTGGGCACAGAGAGTACGGTTACACATTGTTGAGGATTGAAATATGGACACACCAGAGTGCTCTAACGGCAACACGTACACCATGAGCGAAGCATACCGCAAACAGTGAACGCCCCTTATTACGCAAGAGGCTGACCAACAATCTCAGAGTGCTCTAACTACTATTAAAGCAGTGAGCGAAATACACAAAATGTATACAATGTGCCCTCCCGGTTATCACCATAATGGCTTCATGGCAATCTCTGAACTTGGGCATAGAGAGTACGGTTACACTTAATTGTTTTTACATCAAACTCGCCAAATGTCTTTGCCCAGAAATTCATAGTCTTTTCTGGCATAGAAACAAAATCTTTCATTATTAATTGATGGATAAATTCAAAACATTTCTTGTTAATACATAAATATGAAATTCTGAATGGCATGTATATAAAGGGTAAAACATGCTTACATGATATTTCTTCTTGTATTCCATGATAGCTTTGACAATACCGAAATAGTAATAAAATTAATTTGTACATTGTGTCGTAACCTAAAAGTATTGCAATCTATAGCCGAACCTCCATTAATGAAATCTGTCAAAAAGTTAACATTACAATCATTGAGTTTCTTTGAAAAAAATTGTTTTTCCACCTATCAGAATGTCAGAGTTGTTCCAGACAATACAATCCGACTGAGGATTTACATTATTCTGAAAATTTAATTTACACCAAGTATGAATAATGTCATGCAAATTACAATCAAAAACAAATAAACCACCAAGTGAGGACAACAGATTGGTATAAATCAACTTAATTGGGGTATTGTTATCCATCTGAATCAGTTTTTACCCATCGAACTTTCATTGCCATGCAAATCGCTCTGAAGTTTGGAGCTTTCAGACCTCCAAATTGTCGGCAATTCATAAGATTGGTCCTTTTTATTCCATTATTCTAAATAAATCTGAAAATAATACGCTCTAAATCTTGGAAAATATTGTCTGGAGGATTGGGTAACACCGAAGGAAGGTAAGTAAGTTTTGACAATGCAAGACTTTTCAAAATAGTAATTTTGCCATTCAAAGAAAGATTTCTAGCTGACCATATGTTGAGGAGAATCTTCATTGACTGGATTTTTGGTTCATAATTCAAAGCAAAGATATTTTCTTTTACACTAAGAAGAATAAGGACACCTAAACATTCAATTGGGCCATGTGACCAAGTGACAGGGTATGTAGTCTTGTAATTGATAGTTTTTTGACACAAGGTACCAATTTTATAAACTTTAGACTTGTCAAAATTGACTTTCAAACCAGAAATCTGTTCAAACTTATTCAAAACTAAAAGCGCTTCATTAAGAGACTGTTCAGTGCCACTCAAGTAAAGAATTGTATCATCTGCATACTGTGAAATCTTATGTTCACGATCACCTATCACAATATCCTGAATTGACAAGTTGGACCTTATTTTTGCAGCAAAAAGTTCAATACAAATAATAAACAAGTATGGGGACAGGGGACAGCCCTGGCGAACTCCTCTTTCAATAGGAAAAAATTCGGAAGTCCATCCATTGTTGATTACACATTGCATTGGGTTAGAGTATAAAAGTTTATCCAATAAATTAAAGAATCACCAAAGTTGAAATACTTAAGTGCTTTAAAAAGGAAAGACCAGTCAAGCGAAGCAAAGGCTTTGTCGTAATCAACAGAAAATACTAATCCAGGAATGTTTTCCTTGTCCGCAAAGTTAATTATTTCCATGAGAGTGCGGATATTCTCTCCAATATACCGAGACTTTACAAAACCAGTTTGATCAGTATTGATAACTGACGGGAGGACCTTACGAATACCGAAAGAAATTGCTTTCGAAGCAAGTTTATAATCGGCATTCAGCAGGGAGATTGGTCTCCAGTGTTTTAAATACCATGGATTTTTGTCTTTCTTGGGGATGAGAGAGATGACTCCTCTACGTTGTGAGATAGACAGCTGGTTTCTTGAGAAAGCACAATTTAAGGAGTTCAAGAGAGGGTCAGATATGGAATTCCAAAACACTTTATAGAAATCAACGGGAATACCGTCTGTACCTGGTGAACGCCCATTTTCTGTTGATTTAAGAGTAAACAAAATTCTTCCTTATTTAACAAACCTTCACAACTTTGCTTGGCTTCATGATTCAGTTTGGGTATGTCACTAATATCTGGTAAGAAATCTTCAATTATTTGGTCTGAACAGCTCTCCAAATTACTATGTGTTGAGTAAAGCTTTTTATAAAAGTCTTTCTCTTCATTCAAATTCCCTTTGGATCCGTTATAAAGGACCCATCATCACACAAAAGCTTTGAGATACACTTGTTATTACAGTTACGCTTTTCAAGTGACAAAAATATTTAGAGCTTTTCTCCCTATCCTCATAATACCTTGCTTAGAGCGAATCATAGCACCTTTGGTAGCGTAATCGAGCAAATTTTCTCGCTCTTATAACTTCTCTCTGACAATTTAATTTCTAAATCATGTGTATTATCAGCCTGTATGATTTAGTTCACTAATATCGTTTTCCAAATTTGACAAAAAAATACGCTGTTGTTTCCTTTTCCTTGATGCAAACTGGATTGTTTCTGCTCTAATGTTACATTTAATCATTTCCCACAATAGCTGGCCGTCAACGTCTGTGTCATTCGCATACATATTTTTGGTCTCATCAATACATGCATTTATGGTACTCACATAGTCAATATCACTCAAAAGTGAACAATTTAATTTCCAAAACCCTGGACCATGTATCACATTGTCAATTTTTAAAGCTATAGAAATGAGTGAATGATCGGTACTGAAGCCTGGGCTAATGTCAGCTTTGATTGTTTGACTCACTAAATTAATAGAAAAAAAATCTAGTCTGCAATGAACGGGCGGCGTCTTCTGTCTCCAAGTATACCTGCGAGTGCTTGGATGCAATAATCGCCACACATCGGTCAAATCAAACAACTCAGAGTTACGGCGAATAACTTCTTGAGAACGAAAATGAGTGGATGGGTTCCCACCTTTCTTATCAAGATGAACATTGGAAACTAAATTGAAATCGCCTCCAATGATACGCTCTCCTTCAGGGAATTGACCCTCCAAAATATCAAACACTTTCTCAAAGAATGACGGTTGATCATTGTTCGGTGCGTAAATATTACATAACACAAGCCTACGATCATTTACAGTAATATCACAGATGATACATCTACCATCGTCATCACTCCATGTATTATTTATGACCAGTGGAAAATTATTATAAACAAAATAGCTACTTCTTTTGACGTTGATGAGCCGTGACTGTGTAACACCTGGTAACCCCATTCATTCTTCCAAATATATTCACAATCTCTAGTTGAATGCGTTTCTTGGAGAAAATAAATGTTGAAAGACTTCTCTCTGAGCCATAAAAATACCTGGCGTCTTTTCTTGTATCTCCACAACCCCGCACGTTTAAGGAAGAGATATTCAAATTACTCATCCGTTCTTAACCGTAAAAGTAAGTTGAAAACTGAGCATTGAATTCTGTCTGCACGATATACATTACCAGACGAGAAAGAGAAAACGAAAGAAGCCAGACAACAAACAGAAAAAGCGGAAAACGGGGCGAGAAGAGGAAGACCAAAACATTCAAAGAAAGGCGAAAGAAGCCAAAAAACGCAAAGAAACAGAAAACAAACCAAAAGCCACGCGTAGGTTATAAAACCTCAAGTTTCAGACATCCAAAACCATAGTCATTTTACTCATCTTTTTAGATCTTCAATTCGTATTGTTTTAGCCGCCGTTGTTTACTGGGTTCGCGCGGTTCGTCGCTGTACTTGATAACTCTTGGCACTGACCACGGAATGGAGGCAAAGTTCCCTTTGCGGCGCAGTTCATACATTTTCGGAAGTAGTTGCTTCTGTTGTCGTCTTGTTTCTTCGTGTACGTCATCTGAAATACGCATTTTGTCTTTATCCTTTCGTAAGACCCTTGCTGCGGTGCGGAGTACTTCTTCTCGGTCTTTGTTGCGAAGAAATTTGGCATGTATATAATAGGACGTGGAGTTGCACCTTCACGTGGCTTCATAGCTACAGGTGAACGGTGGGCTCGCTCAATTTCTATATTCCTCGTTATTTTCAGTTTGTCTTTCAAAAATTCGGTTACAAAATTAGTGCAATCTACACTTTCCTTTCCTTCGACACCTTCTGGAACATTATGTAGCACGATGTTATTTCGCAGACTACGATTGGACAAATCAACAACTTCCAACTGTAACTTTCTCACCTGCTCTGTTGTGGCAAAGGTTTCTTTTACATTAGTCAGTTCCTCTTTCACTTGTTCGACTGTTTCTTCAAGGAAACTGGCAGCATGTTCTAAGTCTGTGCACGTAGTCTCTAGCACGTCTACTCGTTGTTCGACTTTCTCCAATCTTGACAGTGCATGGTCTATTTTTACTGCAAGTGAGTCCAGCAGCGGCATCCGTGACCATATGCTACGAAGAATTTCTCTGTCTTCATATGTAAATTGTGCTGGACCTGTTTCTGTTACTGCTCCTACCTTAACGCCAGTTTCTAATTCACTTTTTCGCTCAAATAAGGACATTTTCGAAATAATTTTCCTGTCAGCCAATTCCCAGTATCTTAAATTATCCAATATATGCAGAAAATTTTTGAAAGGCGGCAGGTTTTGACAGGTTTGGTGTCTGAAACGTTGGAGCGACTCAGCAGTGATGTTCACCCATGGACGGACACGTGGCTCCCCCAAAGGCAAATAGTTGCATCAATGAGAACGAAACATATCTTGTCATTTTTCTATCTCTAAAATATGTCACCGTATCAAATGTATTCAGTGAGATATTAGTGCATGTTGCTTTAAATTTCTTATACTTAATTCTCATTTATATAACAGTAAAGAATCAAGGAAATTTATTACGCTTTTCATATGAACTGCATATTTCATAATGATTTATAGTATACTTTGTAAAACAGACTATCAATTCACAAACATTCGCTGTATAATATATATCTCTCTTATATATAAGTTATGCACATACACATGCAAACATCCAAATATCTCCGATAAAAGTCTGATATATTAAAGCTACGTGCCCAAAGGGCGCGTCGAAAAATATATATCTGATATATTAAAGTACGATGTATTTTAGTTATGACCCCGTATGACCCCGTGTTTTACTTCAAAAACACACTGACCCCTGTTTGAGCATTTCCAAAACATGGTGACCCGCCCCTCGATCATCAAAGTCAAAAACAGGGTGAACCCCCCCTTCATGAATCCACCCCCCCCGGCCGAAGAAACTGACCAGTCCCTTAGAGGTATTACGAGAAGAGTTAGACTTCGTATGGTTACACCTGCGTGTGTAACCTATGGAGTTTCATCGTACAGTAAGTCGGGTGACCTCCAAACACATTTACGTCAACATGGGGGAAAAAGGGAGACGATTTTAAATTTTTAGTAAAAAATTTACTTCTTAATATTGAGTATTTCTTCACTTATGGGAATAGACAATGAGCCGTCGTTCGAGGGCGCTTAGAGGGGGAGCGTAGAGATGACGGATCTTCCAGTCTATTAGCGGACGCGCTGAACGCGCGTTCCCACTTTGCTCGCGATGATTGCTCAGAGCAGTGTGCGACGGGTATCCCAAAATGATTTAGTTTGGACTTTTTCCTGGTAAAATTTGATAAGAAAGGTGTAAAATAGTAAGGTTATTCACAAAATACAGCCTGAAAGGCTACATTTAACAAGTGGTACAGCCACTGAGTGATGGCGTCAAAGGTGTGTACTTATGGAAATGACGTCAAAGGTTACATTCTGAAAGCGGCGAAACATTATTTTGGGTGTGGGATAAAGAATGGGGGCTTGTAAACTAAGGGGGGTGATTTGAAAGAAGGGTCCTAATTTTCTCTTCGCTCCGTATTGTCTAATATTCTATCAACGCCCTCTTCTTCGTCCTGATACATGTGTATGGTGAACAGTCACTATACAAGAAATGATTCATAGTTCATTTACTGTTGTTTATAATAGCCGACGCACCTCTGGCATGTAAAGCACTACCTATACCCAGTTCAAAAGTTCAAAAGTTGAGAAAAGCGGTAAAATGTTCCATAATGTTCCATGTTCCATAAAAAGGTTAGAATGATTTATCAGGAATTTGTTGATTTATACTGTACACTTGTAAAGACTTTAAATTGATTTAGGCGGTCATTGCTATCAGGGTTAGTCGTGAATAACAACAAATTTGATGTATAAAATGTCAGATAGGTGATATGTACCCTGAATGAGACAGAATTATTGCTGCGACGGCATCAACTATTTACCTTACCACATGGAGCCATAAATAATGAGAATACATGTATAAATATTAGTAAAGCAAGAGAGAAATACAAAATAATATAAAATTTGACCGATCTTATTCTTTTTTTCCTCCTTTTTTCGTTTTTATTTTTAGCTTTTTGACACATTTTGTGAATAAAGATCATTTTTTCCCTATTTTTTCTGTGTCCCTGTGTCTTTATGCCTAAGGACGAGCTGTTTATGAGTAAAGCTGTGCGCCGATTGTCTTTTTGACTACGTGTGACCTGGCTAATTATAAAGTAGGTTTTGTGCACTCTCAACGGCCAATTTAAGATATTCCTCTGGCTGTACAGCCATATTAGCTATATGTATATATAGAAATACCTGAAACAGGTATTGTTTTGACTTACTGACTAATAAAATGTACCCTACCATTTACATGTGCAAATGTGATTATCTTTTACACAGAACAAACAGCAGTGACCTGGAAGCTAATCTGCAAACCGTTGGACTGGTGTTCAAAACGGGATTACAATATTTGACGAATGAAAAGAAATGCCCTTAGCAAATACTTTACAGACGCAAATTACAAAGTAATTTTCACGAATCAGAATAAACGGTCAGTGCTGTGCATTGATCCCCAATTTTCACCGTCTTCATGCTCCTTGATTTCTTAGAGTTAACTCTTTAACTGCTTTCACACCGTGACGCTGCCGCAATGAAAATAGTGAGGGTGTAGAAAACAAGGAGAGAGTGAACGTGACTGTGTCGTGTCTTTTGCTTGGTTTCTTCACGCTATTTCAAGCTCGCCAAGCAAGATCTACATTTGAAAGCGCGATTAGCGTCAAAATCATGGTAAATATGATAATCAGCCTAGAAGCTATCCAAGGCTCATGTATGAAACCGGTCACGTCACAGCTACAAAACATGAATGGTTGGAATGCGTCTCACCGATTCTACGGGAATACAACATCTGACAATGTGTCTACAGTATGAAAGGCAATTTTAATATCGAACAACATACTTTAGTTTCAGTTGCGTCTACCATATAGTTACATGTAACATCAAGTCCAATTCTCCCCCCCCCCTCGTGGCCGAAAGCGCACAAATCATCCACTCGCAATACAATCAGAGTTTGTTTGAAAACACAGACAATTGACATGTAAAATAATCTGTATGTTCTGAATTATTAAACTTTTTCGCTTCAAAGCGTGATTATTTTAAGTCAAGACATTCCAGATTAGCATAATCGAGCAAAGTTGCATGTATAACGCACAGGTCACTAAGATGATATCAATATCTCCGAGTAAGAGAAAATATACATGTCGACGAACAGACACAGCAAAGTAAATTGTCTCATCAATGTTACCATGACAACCACAGAGAATCTAGGTTACAAGCGACCAGTGGCATGAATTCAAATGACAGCATAATCGTAATATAATATGCTGATATTGTCGTCGCGGCATCCTTGAACCTTAATCTGCATTGTCTAGTGCCTGTAACTAATTTTCATAAGTCGATGCTTGCCGACAGTGGAGCAGCTAGTCAGCGGTAATCTTTGGTGTCACGAGGAACATTAAGATTTCTGCTACTTTATCCATCGAGTAATGACTCGACTGTTGGGCTCAATTGGTTATCAAACATACATTAGACATATAGAGCAGGCACTCTAGAACAAACGCCACCGATCTTCACTCAATTCACTGATGGAGGAGTTTGCAAAAAATCGAAGGAAGACTTTAATGGACCCTGTGTGATGAAAAACCAGACAAAGCAACAAGGTTTATGAAGTAAACGATGATAAAGTTAGAGATATTATTTGCAAATACATCACAGCATCGCGCCTAAAATAGCTGCATACACAATAGACACCTTCAGGTTTTTATTTTTTCTCACTTGAAGAACTGCTGAACCCCAATAAAGTATATATTTTCTGAAAGTCCTGATATAGAGAAATCTTGCTTGTAGGGGTTTATTTTAAAGGTAATTGGTGAAAGAAAACTTTTCACCGTCTTAGTTTTCGAAAATCGAAAATTTCATTTTTCTCCATATAGTGAACAGAGGGATGGGGGCCATTTTGAATTTTTAAAATCGGGAAAACTTGAGCAATTTGTGTCTATAGTACCGAAATTTGCACGGTGACCCCCGATTTTTATTATTGATTTTGAAAGAGAACGGTTGAAATATTCCTTGAGGAAAGTTTGAGCAAAAGTTTAAGTATTTCACTTTCGAGGCGCATACTACCTTAACTAATAAACTGCTTGTACATTGGAGAAAAGACGTGATGCTATTATAAGCTCACCAAGGCCCCCTTTTGAAATGCAGGCGAGTGCGACTACAAGCGTCTTACTTAAAGTCTTCGGACACGATCCAGGGCTCTGAGAGTAGCAGCCAGTTGTAAAATGTATGCGAAGCAATGTTTAACGTTGGATAGAATGCGCAATAAACTAAAAGAAACTATTTGTTCAGCAAATCCTAATTTGGAAGGTAGGGTTTGAACACAATACTGTCACTGAGATCAAATATTATACGATGGTCATGACCATAAGGCATACAATGTCACCGCCAGCGCTACACCACAACTATATTTCTAAGCTGTCGCCGCTCCTCAGTAAATAGGGTTTTTTATCAGGATTTCCAGGTGAATAAGTTTTTCAATGATATAAACACCTAATAAAAATGAAGCAAGGGGAATCTGTATTTGCATCAGAATGCAATATCCTAGATCCTTCGGCTGCAGTCCTCATGACTAGTACACACTTACTAAGGACACATTGGCGTGAAGTTGTGGACAAACGCTATGGAATTATATACAGAATGGACGTACATTAAAATCTACAACGAAATTACGGAACAACAGTGATTTTTTAATTTTTTTTTTGTTAAAACGTGCTACAATCGACCCCGGGGTGTGTAAATTAGATAACCACTCTTACTCCACGCGAGGCTATAGCTCGGCGCTATTTAGTCCGGGATCTCAACAGGAACTAAATTCTTCAAGTTGAGATTCATTTTCTAGATTGAGTTGTGACCAACGGTGATTGATTTGGTGATGTACAGGGACTTTCCCTCTAGCTTCCAGACTACTTTCCTGTTAAATTAACTAACCGTTTTGTCGCACATTTTCAATACAAACTCAGTCTTGTAATCACTGAAGCGTTTATAAAAACAATCTCCATGATAAAGGAAGTGTATGGACATCAAAGAGAACGAAGGCCACGTTCGCTGAATACTTGGATGATCACAGTTCCGCTTGTGAACGCAACTTGCTGTACAGTAAAAGTAGGTGTTGACATAAACAATACAATTGGTAAACTATAAATACAATTGGTCATACTTGGATAAGAATCATCTTCACGACTGCCTCTATGCTATTGAGGAGGGCAGATATATAAACCTTAAAAACAGAACTGCTACACAGAAATTCAATCACAGAAACATTACTTTTACTCATAACAGCGTGTTCCCTCCGCTGGGCTGTGATCTCTGTATTCAGTGAATGTGACCCGTGTAACCATAAAACTGAGTACATAGGCTATATATTGCCCATTTAATATATCCGCCTTTCACAAGTGGTGAAGCCATGCCCACTCTGAATGTGTACCATGTGGTTCTTACTGAAATTTTGGTCATATCGCACACGTCGTCCTTGGTCAGCATAACTGTCATACTAACAACAACAAAAGAAATCATCCTTCTACTAGTCAAAGAATACACCTGGGACCACATCCCTCTAATCACGAGACTGCCGCGAGGAATTCGGTATTTGTAATGCTGTCTCTTGTGTTCAAGAGATGCGGCACAGACTAAGCTTATGTCACTCAAGGATGATTCTTGCACTCCCCTCGCCCCGACGCAATTGGAGCGCAGCAAGCGCCCTTTGGCGACGATCTAATACGGAAGTATTCACTGTTTGTGGAGAGACAGTGCTGTAAATCTTTTTTAAACCTTTCATACCTTCAACCAGAGACTTGATAGCCGTTGCTCCTTTCATTTCACATGTACCACTATGGAACGTGTATGCGGAATATCGACCAATTTCCTTTGCTTTGTAGTATTTTATGTGATCATTCAACAAACAGGTAATGTGCACTTTAATTTTCACAAAGACATGAAATAATAACATGAGAGGATGGTAAAACGCCACAATTAATTTCTGTATTCAAGCAGATGTGCGGAAGGTAAAGTTCCTATTTTTTGAATGTCTGGCAAGTATACTACGTGAAGTTGACGGTGCTGTACATCTGTCAGCAATTTTCAGAACGGTATCTACGCGCTGAAATAATAATTTTCTCTGGTGTTCCTATTTTATCAGCGACTTTGCACTCAAGACGACAGATGAAGTTTTGCTGCGACAAACAAGCTTCTGTTCTCATTAAAGGCTTGCATTTGAACTCGACTTGATTACCATAGCTTTGTCCAGCAATAGCAAGTCTTGTTGTCACTAGCATGGGCAAATGTCTGCCAATTCGTACCGATTTTCTCAACATTAAAGTTAAGGAAATTGCGTTTTCTTGTAACGCGGCCGTATTGGTTGCACAAAAATTGTCAATGCCCTGCGATGCAGTATCTGTCATTCCTGTTCAACAAATTTCGTGAAAATTATACTGGAAGTTGGCTGACAGATCATGAATAATGAAATTTGGCATATTATCAATTTCAATATAATTTTCTTAGCTGAAATTATGCGTAATGATACTCACGATTTTTGTTGCACGACGCCAATTAACATAAAGTGGTTATCTTACGACATCCTATCGGATTGTGTTTCCTGTAAGCTTGTCTGTTATCATACTGCTATTTTCGTGTCATAGAATTGAACGGAAACTTACAGTAATATGATACACTTTTTCTGTTGAAAAGAGGCCAGAAAAATCTTAGATGACAAAACTTTTAGCTTGTTTAAATCCTTAAATTGTCGCGTGGCGTAGGTTCGTTTTTGTACTTCCGCGTTCACGTTCGTTTGACTCTTTCTGCGTTCAACGTACATGTCTGTCTCTGAAATGTTCAAGCAAGACAGATGACACTAGCTAGAGAGCCGCTTTCAAAGAAGCTCACAAATTTTTATATTGATTGTACGATTTTGATGTGTTAGAAGAAAATTTTGAATTTGGATTTGAGGGAAAAGTAGAATTTGCCTTCCTGCTGCGATTAGAAATATGTCCTTCTATTCATGTTCACTGGCACTGTCCCTGCTCCTATTCCTACCACAGAGAAACTAGGATAAACAAGCAAACAAACAAATAAACAAGCTAGCGTACAAACACGAAACAAAAAACCGAACGCATAAACAAATAAATAATAAATACAAGAGAAAACAACAGCTTTAA
Source organism: Ptychodera flava (assembly GCF_041260155.1). Lineage (NCBI taxonomy): Eukaryota > Metazoa > Hemichordata > Enteropneusta > Ptychoderidae > Ptychodera > Ptychodera flava. The sequence continues at coordinate 37,477,953 of NC_091935.1, forward strand.
TAAGAATTGAAAAACTTGACAGAAAAAAAAACACATTCAACATATTGTTGTAACGTCAGTACCACTAAACTCCCACTTGTGCGTGATACTGACGTCACATCCTGAATATTTTGCATGTGTTATTTTTTTGTTTGTTTCCTTATATTAGTTTCCCTGTCACAGTATTCCTGCGACGAAATCATCTCACTGCGCTGTCCCTTTTCCAGCAACAAAAATTCCACAAAACCCTCTCTAACCGTACTCGTAGCGGGATTCCGGTATGACCTTAAGAAATTTCCTGATCAAACCGTATCTCATGTTGTGCCGCTCAAACCCCCCCCCCCCCACCTTAAGTTGCCTGCGGAGCACAGGTACATTATTTCCTCGCTCGATGATAAAAAAAACATCAGCCAATCTATCTTTTACAAATCCACTGATACGACAAAAAATTGCTCGCCGCTGGCAAAATAGCGACTGGGCTGACGAACTCTTTCGTTACTTTTTTTGCTGCCATTTTGTAAATGAGGAGTCGCCGTTATCAAAACACTTCAAATGAGCACATATCGCAAAAGCGTCATGATGTTTTAGCTGATCATGCGGAACATAGGTTTATTAAGGCATGGCAGCTGGAACTTAATTGGAGAAAAAACTTTCTTCAAGGCTATCCATTCAAAGTTGATGCCATTTCGAATTTGCTATAGCTTTAATGCTACCGTAGTGTATGTCGAAGCTGTAGTTGGGTGTTTCCTCGTTCGTCGTGCAACGCAGTGTCGGATTTCTCTGATACGATTCTACTGCATTGTACTGCGTACTTTGAAGACAATCAAAACACGAAGAACGACTTCCCGCTGAACGGTTTAAACGTGAAAGTTGAATGGTGACACGGGCAAAGAGCTTTGTATGTTTGTGGTATGAATTCTGATGGATTGTGATCAAGTCATATAAATTCTATTGTCTCTCTCAGTCTTTTTTGCGAAGTATGCCGGGCTGTGGGCAGTAAAACTCCACAACGGGGCATCTTCATTTCACCAACGAAGTGTTGATCAACGATGTTTTGATCGAAGGGAAATATACAGGACCTTGGGCGCACAATGGGAGATTACTGATAGCACAGATCATTTGCGTACACTGGGCGGGATTTTTTGAATTCCCGTGAAATGGTGGTTTATCAGCGGGTAAACACTCTCTATTACACATGAATTTTGCTGCATTCATCATTAGAGTTAACGTTCAATTGTCGACCACTCAGTATTTAGCAGAGGTTAGAAGAATGCCGGCAGTGTAAATTACTTTATAATTACTTGTTTGATAATAAACTCCATGAAACCTTAGTTCCCTGAATATTAGGTTCACACATACAATATTAGGTCAAGATGGTCAAGTGGAAAATTTTTGACTATGACAAAATTACGGGATTCTGGAGCCAAACAAAACCCGTCTGATCAGTATCATTTGCAGAGACTAACAATAATCCGGCTTTTGTAGGTCAGGTTCATTTGAGGAACGCACAATATACTTCGAAAAAATACGTTCAATATTACCTTCATTGAAATTAATCCAGAAAATATCATTAGAGCTAGCGAGCATTTGCCCTGCAATAGATTAGCATCATTTTTATCCGTGTATCCGACCTTTTACATATCAAAACTTGACGCCTGTATCTAAACTAGGTACCAAATGTGTGTGCACGTATGGCCGTGCCAAATTCGGTCTGACGGTTGATCATATTTCTCGATGAAATTACACCATGACCATACTAAGTACGTGTATGCCTATATGGCTGTTCCAAATTCTAATCAAAAGTGCATAAATAATTTACGATGCTCACGATGAGTGCAGGCCCACACGTTTACGAGCGGATCTTTAATTGCTTGCCGAGCAGCTTTTTATTGCTCACGTGTTCACACACGTGGGCATATGTCGCAGCGATGTCTGTCTGTCTGTCTGTCTGTGTGTCTGTCTGTCTGTCTGTCTGTTGGTCCATTTTCTCAAAAACGGCTGAACGTATTTCAGTCAAATTTGGTAGACATCTTCAGAATTCAAATGGCTAGGACTGAAAAGGTTTTGGTGGGCGTGGCTTGCATATTAATGAAGTTATCACAGTTTTAATTTTTCTGATACATGGTAGTCTATGGGAAGCCGGTATCTGTGGTTTGAGGGCGCTATCCCCACGTTACACTCTGGCTAGACGATGCTGAAATTAGACTCGGTTTCGGATTCGGTTTCGGATTCGGTTTCGGATTCTAGAGACTGAAAGAAATTTTATATTTTCAGCCAATTGTTACACTGTGGAATACTGGATTTTCCTTACTTTCCCTAAACCCTTTTTTCAGCTAAAATAATATCTAATCACACTAAACAAAGCGAAAATAAGTATATAGGGATAACTTAGCAATACAAATTTTTTGACAAAATGTCATGTGATCTCGATGACCTTTGACCTTAAATATGAGTATATGTCCATAACTCAGTAACCACAAGTGCTACACCCTTCATACAGCAAAAAACAGGATGGTTGAACAGTCTCACATACATTACGTTTACTTTTTTGTACGCGGCACACAAGTTTTGGAGATAACATTGTACATAATAAGAACCGACTCATTTGAGTGTCTGGATAGAACACTCAAGGGAATTGCTAAATTACTTATCGAGTTGATAGTAGAGAAAGAAGCTAATTAGGACAGCACTCTGGCTAAACAAACCATAATACAATGTATCTGTTTTTATAGACACACGAGGATAAACAGTGGAGTGGAGAGTTAGTTGATTAGTATTTCACTCAAATGAGTCGGTTCTTTTTATCTACAATGTTATCTACAAACTTGTGTGGGACATACAAAAAAGTAAACGTAATGTATATGAGACTGTCCAACCATCCTGTTTTTTGCTGTATTTGGTATGATGGGAGACCTTATGACATCACATCCTGTACCTTATTAATTATGTGCATATCTAATTCTGAGCCAGCAAATAGAGCTAGAGGTCTGATTTTTGGTATATAGGTATAACTTAGCAATACAATTTTTTTTGACAAAATGTCATGTGACCCCAATGACCTTTGACCTCAAATATACATATATGGCCATAACTAAGTAACCCCAAGTGCTACACCCTTCATATTTGGTATGATGGGAGACCTTATGACACCACATCCTGTACCTCATTAATTATGCGCATATCTAATTCTGAGCCAGCCAATAGAGCTAGAGGTCTGATTTTTGGTATATAGGGATAACTTAGCAATACAATTTTTTTGACAAAATGTCACGTGACCTCGGTGACCTTTGACCTCAAATATACATATTTGTCCATAACTCAGTAACCACAAGTGCTACAGCCTTCATGTATGGTATGATGGGACAGCTTATGACGCCACATATTGCACCTCATTAATTATGCGCATATCTAATTTTGAGCGCGCCAATAGAGCTAGAGGTCTGATTTTTGGTATATAGGGATAACTTAGCAATACAATTTTTTTGACAAAATGTCACGTGACCTCGGTGACCTTTGACCTCAAATATACATATTTGTCCATAACACAGTAACCACAAGTGCTACAGCCTTCATGTATGGTATGATGAAACACCTTATGACGCCACATATTGTACCTCATTAATTATGCGCATATCAAATTTTGAGCGAGCCAATAGAGCTAGAGGTCTGATTTTTGGTATATAGGGATAACTTAGCAATACATTTGTTTTGACAAAATGTCACGTGACCTCGGTGACCTTTGACCTCAAATATACATATTTGTCCATAACTCAGTAACCACAAGTGCTACAGCCTTCATGTATGGTATGATGAAACACCTTATGACGCCACATATTGTACCTCATTAATTATGCGCATATCTAATTTTGAGCGCGCCAATAGAGCTAGAGGTCTGATTTTGGTATATAGGGATAACTTAGCAATACAATTTTTTGACAAAATGTCACGTGACCTCGGTGACCTTTGACCTCAAATATACATATTTGTCCATAACTCAGTAACCACAAGTGCTACAGCCTTCATGTATGGTATGATGAAACACCTTATGACGCCACATATTGTACCTCATTAATTATGCGCATATCTAATTTTGAGCGCGCCAATAGAGCTAGAGGTCTGATTTTTGGTATATAGGGATAACTTAGCAATACAATTTTTTTGACAAAATGTCACGTGACCTCGGTGACCTTTGACCTCCAATATACATATTTTTCCATAACTCGGTAACCACAAGTGCTACACCCTTCATGTTTGGTATGATGGGACACGTTATGACGCCACATACTGTACCTCAATAATTATGCGCATATCTCATTGTGAGCGAGCCAATAGAGCTGGATGTCTGATTTTTGGTATATAGGGATAACTATAGGAGAGAAATTTTTTGACCAAATGTCATGTGACCTCGATGACCTTTTACCTAAAATATATGTTTATGTCAATAAATAAGTAACCACAAATGCTATGTCCTTTGTATTTAGTAGGATGGGAGACCTTATGACAACACACGCTTTACCTCATTAATTATGTACACATCTAATTCTGGGCAAGCGAATAGAGCTAGAGATCTGATTTTTTGGCATATAGGGATTAATTAGAATATAATTTTTTTTTGAAAATGTCATGTGACCTTGATGACCTTTGACCTTGATTATACATATATATGCATATTTCAGTAACCACAAGTTCTATACCCTCCAATTTTGATAGGATATTAGACCTTAAGATGTCACATCTTGTACCTCATTTATAATGCGCATATGTATTTCTTGGCTGGCCAATACTGCTAGAGGTCTGATCTTTTTTCCCGATTTAGAACCGTAACTTAGACATGCCTCATGTGTTTCAAATTGGGAACAACGACATAGACCTATGTGCCCATAGATCTCAACATATACACTCCAATGATACTTCTTAATGACCACATTTTCCTGCCCCATCAAGACTAGTACTCCTATTACAAGTGGGGACTATGTCATTGTAAATGACTTGTTGACTTGTTGACTTGTTATTCGATATATCTAATTCTGTATTTTTTCCATTTTATATTCTGAATAATTACATTAAACATATTTCACTGTCTCCAGTACATTTCATTTAAGTATTTTCACTTCATGCACTTTATCCCTTTCACACATGTTCAAATATCTGACCAGAGAACAAACACTAAATAGTCCAGGATGGGAGCTACAGTGTCATTGACGCTATTTTACTTCAGCCAATTCCTAATTTGCATAGTAAATGAATTTTCATACTTAGGGATATTCATCTGAATTGACTTGATCAAAATTGATGTAACTTGCTATGTACATTTCAGACACTGTAATACAATATTATTGAAAGTCATTTAGCATTTTCTCTTCAGCAAATTCCTAATTTGCATGTTCAATGAACTTTCCTAATTAGAGATATATATCTGAATTGACTTGACCAAAGTTGACAAAACTTGCTACATATATTGCAGATACCATGATACAACATTATTGACAATCATTAAGCATTTTTACTTAAGTCAATTCCTAATTTACATATTTAATGAACTTTGCTTATTAGGGATATATACTGGGATTTACTTGATCAAAGTTGGCAAAACATGACAACATTGATGATTATACCTGGTTAAAACAATATCGAAAGTCATTTCACATTTTCATGTCAGCTAATTTACAATTTGCATATCTAATGAGCTTTCACAGCTCAGCATATATGGCTTGAAGGACTTGGCCAACGGTAATTACACTTGCTATATAAATGACAGCAGTCAAAGAACTTTAATATTTTTATTTCAGCTAATTACATATTTGTATACTTCATGACCTTTGAGAATTAATCAGCGGTGATTATTGTTCATTATGTTGATCATAATACTTTCATGAAGTTGCAAACATGTGGCAAAGGTTCAAATTTACACATAACTGTATGAAACACGTGAGCATTTTCAGTTCATATCTGGTCACGTAGTGTAGTAATAGACATCGATTGTTTTGAGCTCTCAAAACTGCAATTCAGTACATCAATATGTGTATGAATGATTTTTCCGTCCTAGGGTATGGTAGGGCATCGAAAGTTTCGTAGGGTCACAACAATTATGCGGTTATATAATTGGTTAAACGTTGATATTTCACAAAAGAGCTAAAACCGGTGGCATTATAAATTGCTTCTTTGCATCTACTTCCTGTAAGAATATTTTTTGTTCGAATTAAACAACTGTGGATAATCGGAACATCTAGAAAAAGACCCCTCCCCCCAAAAACAGCACCTCTAAAACCCTTTTTCGTGTTTCTTACACTTCTGGCTGGGTGTGAACCCATTTATTAAACTGTATCAAACACATTTATCTTTACAAAACCGTTCAAATTATTTGCACAATGGGAGTGCCCGATCACTTTGAATGGTAATCCACCAAGGTATTGCGATTTGTTCTCGTCTTTATAATTTTAATACAGCCAGCGACTGGACAGATTGGTTTGACCGGGCAATCGATGTTCAGATAGATGGCGATGTAGAAACAACCCGAGCTGTTAAAGCGGTTCATCAGGGTTTTGTGTGTGATAACCCAAATTCTATGGAGGCGACAACAATAGACGGCACACCGGCACGGAAAACCGGAGACATATTCCGTCAGTTCAACGCGTCTGGTCTCGTATGCATGAATGCCGATCAGGAAAATCGAACATGCCACGATTATAGAGTTCGTTTTTGTTGTCCAGGTGAGGGCGTTGCTCGTTTTTTGCTCACGTGTTCCCACACGTGAGCATATGTCGCAGCGATGTCTGTCTGTCTGTCTGTCTGTCTGTCTGTCTGTTGGTCCGATATCTCGAAAACGGCTGATCAGATCAGAATCAAATCTGGTACATAGATTCAATTAGCAAATGGCAAGAACTGATTAGTTTTTGGTGGGTCTGGCTTGCATACTTTTTGCTCATTTTTATAATTAAAAAAATGGATATACATTAAAAATGACTGCACACAATTTGATGAGATTTGCTACAAATTTAAACACACCAAGATATATCAGCAGTGGGAACAATTAAGGGGTGATATGAAAGATAGTTGCTAATTTGCATATTTAATGAACTTTCCTAATTAGGGATATATATCTGATTTGACTCGATCAAAATTGACCAAACTTGGTATGTATATTGAAGATACTATGATTTAACATTCTTGAAAGTCATTAAGCATTTTTACTTCAGCCAATTCCGAATTTGCATATTTAATGAACTTTCCTAATTAGGGAGATATATCTGAATTAACTTGATTGTAGTTGTTGAAACTTGCTATAACATTATTGAAAATCAAAAGACATTTTTACTTCAGCCAATTCCTAATTTGCATATTAAATGAATTTTCGTAATTAGGGATATATCTGAATTGGCTTGATCAAAATTGATGAAACTTGCTATGTACATTAAAGACACTATAATACAATATTATTGAAAGTCATTAAGCATTTTCTCTTCAGCCAATTCCTAATTTGCATATTTAATGAACTTTCCTAATTAGGGATATATATCTGAATTGACTTGACCAAAGTTGACAAAACTTGCTACATATATTGAAGATAATATGATACAACATTATTGAAAATCATTAAGCATTTTTACTTCAGCCAATTCCTAATTTACATATTTAATGAACTTTGCTAATTAGGGATATATATCTGAATTGACTGGACCAAAGTTGATGAAACTTGCTATATACATTAAAGATACTATGATACAACATTATTGAAAGTCATTAAGCATTTTTTCTTCAGCCATTCCTAATTTGCATTTTCAATGATCTTTTCTAATTACGGATATATACTGGGATTTACTTGATCAAAGTTGGCAAAACATGCTATGTACATTGATGATTATACTAGGTTAAAACAATATTGAAAGTCATTTCACATTTTCATGTCAGCTAATTTATAATTTGCATATCTAATGAGCTTTCACAGTTTGGCATATATGGCTTGAAGGACTTGGCCAAAGGTAATTATACTTCCTATATAAAGTGGTGATACAATGACAGCAGTCAAAGAACTTTAATATTTTTTTCAGCTAATTACATATTTGTATACTTCATGACCTTGTAGAATGAATCGGCGATGAATACTGTTCATTATGTTGATCATAATACTTTCAATGAAGTTGCAAACATGTGGCAAAGGTTTAAATTTACACATAACTGCAATATATAATGAAACACGTGAGCATTTTCAGTTCATTGCTCGTTTTTGTCAATGGGTTTCTAACACTTGCCGAGACGCGTAAATGACCGGGCAGCATATTTTTGATTGACACCATTAACACGTATACCGTCTGTACTTCATATTTGGAAGTTTTGACCTAGACAAGTCAATGAAGACCTCATTTTTGATAGTAGAAATAATCGGCTGGTTTTAAGCTCACGTATTCAGACGTGTGTTCTTAGGTAGCACCATAGACAGTAGAGGGGGACCCCCTCTACTGTCTATGGAGCACCAATATCTGCCTCTTTGTGTATATTTGTCTGTCTGCCTGTCTGTTGGTACGATATCTCAAGAACGTCTTATCAGATAGGAAGCAATCTGGTACATAGATTCTAATGATTTGATTAGTTTTGGGTTGGTGTAGGTTTCACATTTTTGTTTATTTGTATAATTAAAAATTCATAAAAAAACATACTTTGAGGACGACTGATCGATCACACTTGGATGTATCAGCCGTAGAGGATGTAAAGGTGTGACATGAAAGTAAATTTCTAATCGGCATATTTATATATATATATATATCTGATATATATATAAATTATACTTCAGATTATCACTTATTTGCATATTTAACTATCTTTCTTAATTTGGGATATCTCTGGATTGACTTGATAAAAGTTGAGGAAACTTGCTGTGTACAGTATACATACTATTATATTATATAATGGAAAGTCGGCTTAGCACTTTCAGATCACCAAATTCTTAATTTGCACACTAGACTTTTTCTTATTCTGAATAGACTTGATCACAGTTGACAAAACTTGCTATTACTTTGAAGATATTATGATAAAATACTAATGAAAGTCTTTTAGCTTTTTTACATCCAGCTATGGTTATTAACTTGCATATTTTATGAACTTTCCCTATTTGGGACATAAGAGTGGAAGGACTTTACAAAAGTTTATGTAACTTACTGTGGATATATTTAAGAGACCATGATCAGTGAAGGACACTTTGCAAATTTCATGTCAGGTTATTGATAATTCACACTTTAAATGAACATTCGAATTAGATACATTAAACTGGAAGGATTTGACCGAAGCTGATGAAAGTTGCTGCGTTAGCTGAATGGCAAATTAATGATTGTTTTCAAAATAAATGATAACTTGACAAAAATGATGAAAGTGCTATCTAAATTGATGAATCGAAATTGATAAAATTATATAATAGTAGTGAAGGACATTTTACATTTTTGCATTCGCTAATTTATAATTTGCATATTTAGTAAGCTTTCAAAGTTTGGAATATATATAGTTTGATGGACTTGACGCCATGCAATTTTATTTGCTATATAAAGTGGTGATACAATGACGCAGTCAAAGAAATTAAGTAATTTCATTTCAGCTTAATTCATAGTTGTATACTTGTTTGTATACATAATAATTTTTGGAATTCATCTATAGTTTATTTTGTTTGTAATGTTGATCATAACAGTTTCAATGAAATTCAAAAGTTGTAGTTTGGAGACAACCGCAAAATATACTGAAGCACGGGAGCATTTTCAGTTTATATTTGTTTTTTTTATGTAATGAACGAACATGTACATGCGAGTTTCAAATTAATCACTGCCATTCATTGTTAAGTTCAATAACTACCAAGCCAAGTCATGCGGCAAAGATACCTTGGAACACTAGTAGATTTTGGCTACTCTGGTTGATGAAGTCTTCCATTTTCATTACGTTCAACCTTGAGTACAGACACTTTTGCACATTCTGCTTTCAGGGTCACATGGTGCGAAGACCTGTGGAAATGACGACTTGTTAAAAGCGTATCCGATCGATGCATTTGTTCATGTTAACATACGCGAGGTTCGTATACTGTTATATTATTTAAAGTCATTATTTCTTATGGACTCTTTCATCTCTATAAATGGGCTATTGGTTCTTCTTGTACCGACGGATAGGATAGTCGACCATGCAACAAATGAAATGAATGTTAATTGTCCGAAAAATTTTAATGATATATTATGTTGCATTGATTTTGAATTTTGATGGCCTTTGAAATGACTGCTATCTTGTTGTTGCAGGATGTCGGTCTAGGAATTCCAATTTTCAACGTCTCTGAATTTTTAGATGGCGAATATCTCAAAACCTTTTCCTCTGTTGAGATTTTTTTCGGTAACAAGGTCAGTAAAGTTTATTGAAGACACTAAGTGCTATGATATCTTCCACACACGAAATATTGTAATTCCATCTGGGATCATGGATAAGGAACCCAGTACTTAAATAAGGCCGAAAAAATATTTTTCCAATAACCCGGCCTATTAAACCGAAATCATTCTTTCTATCTAGTAAATATCAGGTACACGCTCAGATCTTTTAGGCGAAGGTTGGTACAACGAACTCGTAATGCTGGAATAAGAGAAAGGACATCGTGAACTCTTTTCTCCATGTTCTCAGTCGTTCTAGTTCACTATCAGCCACACCACGCATGTCGATTCAATAAATACCCATGATGCACGAATGTAAATTTCTTATTTCTGTACAGTAAATGTACAATATAATAACAACATAGCCTCTATAAGTTGATTCAGTTTACAAACAGCCACACCACCTTCGGTACATTAATTTGTAAAGTACAGTTCATCAAATTTTAGGAAATAAGACGGAACGAATGGCAATGAAGTCTTACACAGATTATTTGAAAAACTATAAGGTCCAATTTTATTTTTACCATGAAAATATTTTATCATATCGATATTTGCATTCAGCATATGACTGTGCGCATCTTAAGACCATTTAATGCATTTATCACTGCATTATAATGTGGTTTTGTACTATTATCGGGTGAATCCATCCAATCATGACAACTATTTCGTGCATCGTTACGGACATTTATGGAATCGTTTGTGCACATTGATTATGCCATTTTGTGCATTTGCCAAATCTATGTATGCATGTATCATATCTTTCTTCTCATTCATTATATCGTGTTCATTTGAAACATAATGTGCTTCCAACAATTCAAGATGTGAATTGTCATATCATCATGTGCATTTATCACGCCAATAATTGGGTTCGTCCGTCACTTTGTACGTTCATGGTGTTTATTGTTTAAACAAGTGCATTTGCGAAATCAATATTATGTTTTTATCAAATAACGGTGATCATTGACCACTTCGTTGTGTACATTTATTCTGAAAAGAATGACTACATCATCATATCTATTTAATCATTAAAACTCTCTGTGTAGTATTACATTAACATTATGAACTGTAACATTATTTTCTTCCAGGATTTCTATTGCCTTTTTTGTAATGAATATATTATTATGCACATTTAGAATGCACAATTACGTCTACTCATGTTATTTTGGCTTACTGTTACCCATATCATGGAGTGCATTTGGTTAAAATCATCTGGACCATTTGTAATTCCGTCTCTTTCCCGTTCTAGCTGCAGATAGCTATTTGCTAAATGCACGTAATGTTGTTGCCAATCATACAGGGATCGGTAAATACTCTCATCGATTTGTCAAATGCCCCTATTGATTTCACAAATGCCCAGTCTCAAATTGATTTAAGCAATGCAGATCATGATTTTCAAATGGCAAGAGTGGATATGGTAAACGCATATTCTGATATAGAAACAAACATAATGATATGATAAATGCACACATTTATATGCAATTATTATAATATAAAATAAAATATAATACATATGCAAATATTCACGTGATAAATGCACACGATGATATGACAAGTGCGGAAAGTGGAGGGATAAATGCATATAATAGGTTTTTAATTGAACATACCAATATCGTATGTAGCTGTAATGATATAAGATTGGTCATCGTCAAATGAAACTGGACATCATGACTTTAAGCTTGTATAAAATGGAGACAGTAATGGTGTTCCATAAAACAACAAATAACTGGAAATAGTTATTTGCCTCAGTGATTCGTCTAGAGTATAGAGCGTTCTCTAAATTTCTCTCAGGATGTCAATAGCTGGCACACAAAGCGGCCGGTTCTCCGACACCTTACGGTAATGGAACTAACTGACGTCAGGGGCTGTAATAGTTATGGGGGAGATATTTTATTCGTTAAAGTAATATATCTTATTATGGAAACAGTCCAAGACTCGTTTAGATTTAGCTACATTACCAATAATATCATTTTCTTGTAATTCCGAGAAAAGGGGTTTAAATCAAGGCAATATTTTATAATCCTGTTTTAAACTGTTGCAGTACAATCGCTTTGGTGTGAGCGAAGATAATAGCCGGATTATTGTGGCTACATTTCTGTCAGCAGACACTACCCCAGAGTTTAACTTGACAATACACACAACAGAGGTGGGTGCTCATGGTACTTCCTGCGATCATCCTTGACAGCTTGGACGCTTGTAGTTTTTCCTGCATGGTTTTAGTAGTTCAAATTGACATCAATATATCAACTAGTCGGTGAACGATTTAATCTTCCAGTTGGCAAGATATATACATGAAGTAAGACTTTGACACTCAAGGTAACCATGAACAAAGTCTAAATGTCAGGCTATGTTCAGATGTCAATTACTTTAATATCAAACAACATGTAGGCCAACAAGGGCTTTGGCCGAGACGAAATTGATCAGAAATCGTAATTTCCCGCTCGAGCAGGTTGTCATGCTTCTCCAATGCCTTTTCTATTTGTAAAACTATAGAACGGAGCTACGAAAGCGTTTAGGTTGAATATCCAAGTTGCTGATGTGGATCATTGGCCGCCATACTACAACAGGACGTGTGAATCACAAGAGAGGCCGACTGTAAGTTGTCGCTTAGTTGCTATACATTGCATAATAAGCAACCATGATTGTTTCTGAACTTGTAGACATCAGGTACTCGCGACAGATGTCGGGTGATTTCGTAATGACAAATTGAAAACGTAGTGTAGACACTAAATGGTATTTGTAACAGTGGAATTAGCGAGCATTCATTTTTACGGGGAGGGTCCGGTGACGGTAGAACTTAAGCGACAAATGAAATGCAAAAATCGACCCCTGCAAATGAAGTTTCTAAAATTTGACCCCAAGTCATCAATTGTAAAATGTGACACCCCAAAGTTTTTCATCTGATTTGATTCATTAACCCTTTGCATCCAAACGCCCTATAGGGTGAAAAATAGTTACTCTTCAAATGTGTTTGCAGAAAAAGAAAAGAGTGACCCTCCCCAATTTTCATACACAAAACACAGTGACCCTCATCCAGATGTCACAGTCGTTGACATATATTTTCTTATTTGACCTTTGAACTTTCAAAGAATCCTTTTTTAACTTCATAAATAATCACTTAGGTGAAATTCCAATATCATATTTGTTGTTCACATCTGGTCTTTCAAACACCCTATTCTAAAAACGTACATTTATATCAATTGTCAAACATTTATAAAAGCACAGATTTAGCTAGTTTTGCATTGGAAAAAAATATTCATAGTTCCCTCATAGACTACAATGTATAGTGAATCAACATTTCGGTGAAATTCAAAAGTCAAATATCTTTCAAACACATGCACTCGTAACCACCCTTGTCTAATAAGTACAGCAATATCTATTATCAAGTGTCTATAAATACACAGATTAAGCTATAGTTTTATTTTGGAAAAATATTGTTCATAGTTTACTTGCAAAATCGCAGAGAATAAAAACATAGACGTTTAGGGTTCAACCATTCGTCAGCACGAAGGGTTGCTGACGAAGGGTTGAACCTGAAACATCTATGTTTTTTTCTCTGCTTTCTCTGCTTTTTCATCAAGTATTTTATCTCCCGCTTGTCGGCCAGCATTTTATTAACGATTATGATGACTCTGCCTCCGCCCTGTTCTCGATGTCATATCTTATGAATAAGGAGGACGGTCCTCGTGCCTTCGACACTACGCTTGCGAATCCTCCCGTATAGACGGAAAAGGCACGAGGGACTGTCGACAGTCTAATTTGTGTCTACTCTACTATAGTAAACTTTGGTAAATCATGTGTACACTACCTTTATGAGGCGCAAACCTAATTTTAAGCACGGGCCACATGCCACGTGCCGCGTGCCAAATTTTCATGAGTCACGTTCAGCAGTTTAAGCCAGAAATAGATGCATTTCCAATTAACTTTATCGATCCTACTACAAAAATAAATCACCATTTGCGCCTTCTAAGGGACCGTTCAGTTTTTACGGCCGGGGGGGGGGGCAAAATCTTGTCGCCGGTGTTCAAAAAAATATAGACCCCCCCTGCATTTTTCGCGAAAAAATGATTGTCAGACGAAAAAAATTGATGACACCCCCCCCCCCCACTGAAAAATAACCAAAACCCATATGTCAAATTTACCCGCACGGTTTGGATTTGAACTCCGGTACGTGGCGCACTTTATTCGTGTAGCAGAGATGCCAGAGCACAAACTTCTCAGCCACATCCATGCAAACGTCTGTTAATTGGGACGACTGTAAGGCAATTTGAACTTCATTTCCATAGACAACTTATGTCCATGGACATTGTATAAAGTAAACTTTATTGGAGTGGTTCGCCAAAGGCAGCCCTCCGGTTAAGAGGGTCATGGGCCATTACGTGAAGTCAACTTTATTCTAGTGGGCAACCAAAGGTGGCCCGCTGGTAAAAAGAGGGTCAATCATGGCCATGGCATAAAAGTGAACTTTAATGTAGGTATTATGTTTTTGAAAATGTGGTGACCCCCTCCTTTCCTACCAGTGAAAAAGTGATGACCCCCCACCCTTCGCGGATTCCAAAATTATGATGACCCCCCCTGGATTTTGCCGGCCCCCGGCCGTAAAAACTGATCGGTCCCTAAATGCATGAAATGGTGACCTGCGATATGTGTTCACGAATTCAGCAATGTGCTGGGCTAGGTTATTATAGTAAGAGACTGGACAAAAATTAGAGGAAGGGAGGGCTGGTGATTTTCAAAATGATGCTGCTCGTAAAAAAGTGACCCTTCAAAAAGAGTTTGAAAGGAATCAAGTGACCCTCCCTCATTTTTACGTCAAACAAACATTGACCCTCTCTGTACATGTAATTGTCAACATCAGTATTTTATTTGACATATAACTAATGAGGTTCAGTATGTAATGCCTCATCCAACCAAATATTAAGGCTGGAGCACTTTTCTAATTGAACACGATTGGAACTAATTTGGGATATTTGGATCTTCATATTTTTCAAATTTCTCAAAAGTGTTTGGTGCCATATAGCTGAATGTTGCAATATTACAAATTACTCATAAAAACAAGTGTGCAACTTAAAGTCCCTGTAGCTGTAACTCTTGAAATTTGTGGACCTGAAAAAGGCTTTCTTTTTTCTCTGGTTTTAAATTCTACAAATTGAAAGGATATAGTCTTTTACCACTGAAAAATTGGACAAGCAAATTTAAATTTTAACCGTTATTTTGATTTCCCGCCATTCTTAAAATTGATGATATTACAACGAAAACAAAGCATATGGTGTCCCGGTGGAAAACATTCAGCACTACGCATTATATTGGACTACTCTGTTGTTTCTGTAAAGATTCCAATGCATATATGCACTGCGTACTGTGTTTTTGCTTTATTTGCATGAGGGCGCCATTTTATGTTTGGGCAAACATTTATTATTTATCTTGCTCAAAATTGCACATGCAGTCCCAGTGGACAATTTATTCTACCTGTATAAACACCCCTCAATGAGTACATTCCCGTGAACTTGTTTTAGTTTGGAAGTAAAATCACATAAATAATGCGAAAAAGATCAGCTATCGGGCCTTTAAAAAAAGCTTGCATTTGCAGGTTAAAACGACCTTACTTTACCATCCGATTATCCCAAATTAGTTCCAATCGTGTTATTCATACTTGTAGGCATATTTGTTGAATCAAGGTCAAAGATCATCCTGGTCATGTGACATTCTAGCAGAAGCTTAGCTCACATAATCATCCCCGTCCACAGAAAAATCAGGCATCTACCTTGTTGGTTAGCCCTCGATTGTATATGTACATAATTAATGAGGTACATACAGGATGAGTTGAGGGTCAAAGGTCAGTGGCCCGTACCGGCCATAGTTCAATAGACACCAGCCGTCTTAGACTCTTATAATGTAGGGTAGGATATAGCCACAGCTTAGCTGTAGAGGTCAAGGGCTGGTCAAAGGTCATAGAAATTCTGAATAATAATACTTTGTTTTTCAATTGACATGGCTTAACACCTTGACATTTGAAATGTAGCCTGGTCATATGGTCTGTCTGTCTGTCTGTCTGTCTGTATGTATGTCTGCATGCATACATGTATGTATGTATGTATGTATGTATGTATGTATGTATGTATGTATGTATGTATGTATGTATGTATGTATGTAGGTATGTATGTATGTCCACATAACAAAATTCCGAACCGGGAAGCCTACGGTCTTAGTATTTGATGTGCAGGTGCATCATAAGGTCGAGATGTGAAATTGGTCAATTGAACAGGCTTTTGTCAAAATATGCAAATGAATTGAAAATGGTAAAATTATTAAAATTATTAAAATTATTAAAACTCTTAATTCGTAGGTCAGACATAAGTACTTTTCACAATTCCTTTTCAAATGTGTAATTTCGTTTGAATACTTTTCATTTCGTATTTTTTATGAATATTTTTGGGATATTTGCTTCTGACTACGGTAAATGACCAATAGCAACATTAAACATGTTATTAATGTAACATTGTCATAATTGGTATCAATTTCAAGGTATATTTCGATCCCCTAATTATACAACTTCAAGTCCACTGTAGTCTCATCGGTAACCCTTCCTGTCGAAGTAACTCTGCAAAATTATATGTGAAGCGCCCTACATAGCCACTTTTCTTCTCATTTTCCATTATCACTTACTCAAATGGGCACAAGGCAGTTTCAAAATATTTCAACGCTTGTACCCTGACAAAGTGTATACGAAAACACACTTGTGACTATCTCCCACTACTGGACTTACGGTGACTTGAAAGTGCATTTTTTTCCAAACTCATTTCCACACCTTCATCGCAGTACATTTACAAAATTCATATTTGGCGGGGACTATGTCAATGAAAATGACTTGTTATATGTGTAACTCTTTCAATGTTGGCGGCCCTGTAGTGACCATCATGTGTGCGATGGATTCATCAATACAAATGAAGGAGGTTGGTACTCGTTGAGCAGTTTAAACCTGAATGTGTATTTATTTATTATTTATTATTCTTAAAGATTCCAAACTGGCCTTGGCTATTTGACTACAAAATCGTTGACGACTGGGCATCAAAGGTTGCGAACACAATAGCAAACGGATGGATCGACACTTACTTTCAGATAGAAGCCAGTAATTCCGAATGTAAGTATCGTATCAAGAAGCCGATTGATACGTTTGTAGTTTTAAGCAAAAATGAATGGCTTGTAGTGAAGGGGCTATACTACTTTGGAATGTTGACGCCCATTAAAAGATCTCGAGAACACTACAAATATGCCCGGAAAACATTTTTAAAAGGTCATTCAGGTAATAGTAGCCAATGAGTTACACAGTTTTACCTTTTTTTTGTATTTGAGAGAGATAGAAAGTGGCATCAGTATTAAAAGGCTTGTCTAATTAATTCTCCTTAATGTTATTTGTTGTTGTGATGTTCATTTCCTTGTATTGTTTGCTTTTGTTTGTCTCGTCGTTAACGTCAATGAACTGTGTGTCTTCCTATTATTGTTAATCTCTTGAATTTAATTGTTTCTGGTGTATTTTATGATGTCTCTACCTTCGTGAATAGAGGTTTTCATGACCTATTGAGTTTTGTAGGTTAATAAATAATCAAAGATGATAATTAATAAAAACTATAGTATAGAAATAAAAAATGCAATTATGTGTCCGATTTTTATGAAACTTACAGTATGTGGTAATTTTAGAAGCTGATATCAAAAACGCCATCCATTTTTGTGGACAAAAATACTACGGCAACCGTTTTAGTTACAATTGCAATTTTTTGAAATCATGATAAAGGAACTTGGATATTCATCAAACTTGCATAACAAATGTATTTAATGTTTCTTATTGCAAATATGGCATCCATTTTGTAAGCACTGTAGCCAGTTTGTGCCATCAGAAAATTAGTATCGTTTTTCTTGTTTTGTAGGCCATCACAATTACACAAATATTTCCAATATCACCTGATATTGTGAAGTGCAAAATGGGGTCATGTTTGTTTTCAAATAGCACAAGGGGATCACTTGATTAATAAAAAAATCCGTCCTGCTAAAGAGCCTTGTTTCAGTGTATAAAAACATTCCAGGAATTAAAAATGATCCTCCGTGTGTTTCATTCTCTCCATTCATGATGATAGGAATACAACAACTTATGTTACTGTATCAAAGTAATAGTTAACACACAATATTTATTCCAAATTTCAATAGTAACAGCCTTCTAATAAAAAAATGGGAAAATGTTTACTTATGAGGCACGTCTACCCTATACATTATACATTGGGCCCATGACGGTTATCTGCATATCCCTGGAACAGATTATATTTGCTCGATGATGGATTTATATCAAAGTATGATCTTAGGATGATACTCATATTGCACTATATTTAGTGAAGTTTGGATTTCAATTGCAATGGCTTCCAATAAAATAATTTGTATCACTACAATTTGTCTTTTTACATTTGTACTTTCATTATCAAAACTTAAGAGAGTAAGCATGACATTAAAACACTTGGAATACACGTCAAAGGTTAACGAGTTAAATGTGTTTGTAAAATTGCATATTTACATCATTAGGAGATTATAGTATTAGTAAGGTTAACATTTTTCCATTATTTGGTAACGACAAATGATCTTTATTGTGATTCACACCTGGTTCACTGTCTCTGATATTTCTTTCTGGATTACATAATTTGGTGACAAGAGATAAACTAAATGTTTTATTTAGGAAGAGTTAATCTACGGTACATGCCGGGGGTACATGTTTTACTTGTTTGTGTACATCTTAAAAAAGTAAAAGTTACTCAACCAAAACCAATATTTTTATATTTCATAACTTTTCAGTTATACAAGACCCACAACTTAACTGGGACCGTCATAAGTCCCATACACATTACAATATTTTTTTGTGTAAACTACATCTATGTAATGCTTAAGTCACCATTCCAGAGGCTGTTACTGTTCTTTTCTACGTTCGAGGAAAAGCTGAGAATTCTGAATAATCAATGTGACATATCCGAGTGTAGTTATTAACCTGCAGGCTTTCAGCCACGTCAACGGCCAGTTAGGTCCAGAATCAGTTACTCGACGAGGACAGAGGGCGCTGTGAACCACATTCTTTACGGATAATCCGATTTCCTGAAAATTCACTGTAAGCGCTGTTACCGTAGACACTCATTTCCGTCAAACTAAGGGATCGTCTCAGATTGTCGCATAAGTTCAAGAAACGAAATTCCTTCCTTAAGGTCAAAACCCCCTCCACCTAAACGAAAGTTCAAAAGTGCGAAAGGTTGATGTCTGCTTGCAAGTACAATGTGGCATTTTGCTGTAGCTACTGAAAAATATGTATCCCTGGCCACATTACATCGTCAAGTAATTTATCAAGTTTGAATACTAATGCGATGTTTTGCCACATAAAGAGTGTCATGATTTTATTTATTTCCCCTTTCTGCATCTCATGACTTTCCTTTTCTTTTTGTTCCCTTTTCTTCTCGCCATAGTCAGTCAAATATTTTTTCAGCTTTCCGGCGTCAAACATGTATACCCTATTCCAATCTTCCTGTGCATCTCTGTGCTTTTTCAGTTGTTCACAAGTAACCCTGGTGTACAAACTTGTAGGCTTCCACAATTTTTTTGTAGCCATATGCATTACGGTGCATTAGGAGAAGAATTGCTTTAAGGCAGCGACTAGTTTACAAAATAGAGTCATTTGTCCTGCTATATGGAGTGTTTTTACGATATTTTAAGTTAACTGAGCATTATGCGTCTCGTGAAGACTACAGTATTCAGTGATGTTTCGTCAACACAGTGAGAGTGAAATAACAAGGTGTGGCTAGAGCAAGCGGACGCTTATAGGGCATTTAAAAGATACTTTTTGATATCTTTATAATTTAATGAATGAAATGTTTGGGATACAATGTTAATGTGTTTGTGACACGAACGAGTTGGAAACAGTGTAAAATATGTTGGCACGAGTGTGCAGTTTTTTATTTATTTTTATACACAAAGAACTTGTGATCACAAAATAAAAGTGCGAAATCGAAGTTCACTAACTGAATAGAGGTCAAACCCCTTCCACCGTTAAAGAACGAATTTCACTTTTTGAACATATGCGACAATCGGAGACGTTCCCTAGGCGCGTTTTCATAAAAGAACGGTCGAGATTTGAGAATGCACTGGAGTCTAACCCAAGGCGTGACTGTGCGCACTGAACTCAATTGCGCATCCTAATACCAGCAAACTATACAAGACGCAGCTAGCGAAGTCATAGCATAGCGAGAACGCAACGCAGAGAAACTCAAAGTGGCTTACGCGTTCCGTCGTCGTCATCATCATCATCATCATCATTATCATCATCATCATCATCATCATTATCATCAAGATTATGAACTAAAATTTGACCTTTTTTCGCAGGTTCCCTCTTCATAAGCTCGGCACCTCAGCGCAGATATCCTCCCGATTTTGACATAATGAACACCGTAGCGACCGTGACAAACTTAGTTACTGGAGACGTGGAGGAATTAAGGATAAATGGAACTGAATCCGAACATTTCCGAGTAACTGCGTACGAGGCAAGCAAGATCGACCCAAAGATTATCAAAAGTTCGGCAAGCTTCCCCTAAATACAAACTGTTGCTCCAACAATTTTATCCTCAATGTCTCTAATCATGTTACGTCTGTTTAAACTGCAAACGACATGATGGCCCACTTAAAAATCCTTTAAAATGTGTATGAATGTTACCTGGCCAGTTAATTCTTACTATCAAACATAGTAAAAAGGGCCAGTAGCTCTCAATTTTGATGATTTTTTTCAATCAGTAACATGTGTTTTGTATGTCAATAGCAAATTATTGTTCTACTTCCAAAAGCATATTGAAATACCAATTATTTTACTCATCAATAAAATGCACTGCTTTTGTCGAGATTTGAATTCTAGTCTAGACCAGATTTTACATAATTTTGATAATAATGCAGTGTACACATGTGCTTGCTTAGCTAAACACTTCGTCTCTCCTCGTGCTTTCGGGAGTAAAACATGAAAGTGTATTTGACAGTGAAACACAAATATTGGGAAACATTCGAACGTTACAACTACTGACCCTTTGTCTTCAAAGTCTCTTAGTTTCATTGTTTTCGTAATATTCGAGTGTTTTGAAGCTTTTTTTACTCTTGCAGTGGAAATACCCGAAAGCAAACAATTTGATGAAACAAATTTTATCATCCGGAAGATTATCAAAGACCTATGATGATTATGCTTCCGAAACAATGTTTGTTGAATTTACTGTCAAGGGAATAGACGCTAATATTGGATTAAAGTTGAACGTTTTGCTAAGACAAGAGACGAACAGTCAGACCAATCCCTTGCCATTTTTAACAATTACATCATTACGAAGTAAAATCATCGGTGGGTATCGCAGACTCCATGAGTGTTATATCTTTCCAAAATATTGTATACCGTGAGAAGAACGGCACACTGAGCTTTAGTCTTTACATCATTGTTCACTTTTTTCTGGAAAAACTTTACTGATAAACGTTCTTTATAAAAAATCATAATACAGAAACTAGAAAATGGAAAAGCTGGTTTCCTTTCTCTTTATATATAGCATATTTGCCATTCATCAAAATGAGGACAAATGGAAAACGCCAGCGACAGACGACTCGATCAGACTCTTAAGACGCTTTTTGATCTTAAGCTATTACACAGATAGAACTCGCACAAACGCAAACAAACACACATACAAACATACACATACAAACACACGTACATGCACGCCAGCACACATTACACGCACGCAAATTAATCAAAACTATGGAAAATTTTGTTCTTTCAGGTTGTCCTCATGGTACGTTTGGAGCCAGATGCGACAGGAATTGCATTTGCAAGAACGATGCAACGTGTCATGCATGGAACGGTGCTTGCAAATGTTTGCCAGGATGGCAGGGAGCAGCCTGTGACATCCGTGAGTACAGAAGTGTCCGACACTTACCATAGTGACAGTGTGCAGCAATGTGCAAAGTATCCTATTCATGCCGGAAAATGCCGAGAGAGTTTGACCGGTTAAGAAGGGCTTGACTACGCAGTTTCTGCGTAGTGAAGCTTCATTACGTATTCATGGTGACCCCTGGCCAGCTGTCAATAACTTTGGGGGCTTTTGTCTTTTGGCCTGCTTTGCATATGCGTCGTTGGACCGACCTGCCAATCACACAGGTAGTCAATTAAACTATTAATTGACTGTTTACCGACCCAATTTACACTATCCAGATCAGTCATATTTTAATCGCGTGGCCCGGGTGGGCACAACGTAGGAACGCGTGTATTTCTATGTGTACGTTTCACTTGTGGTGTCGTTTGTATCATCGTGCGTTTGAAGTCCTTGTTTCACTTACAGTATTACCTTCAAGGTGACGGGCTTACTATTAATGTTCAGTATCATTGCACCGAGTTCTGCCCACGGTGAAAACCACCTGTTTTGCCTACTAATTACTGACCGTCGCTGCCCGTCCTGAATGTAGCCTATCATAGCTACAGTAATCAGTCAATATATAATACCCCGCGCCTTATACTTTCTATATACACTTGTAAAATCATAGTCCGAGCCGTAAAATTTTTGACTTTCGATCCGATATACAGGTTGATCGTTGAATCGCACCGGCGCATCCATGTTTACTTGCCCAATAAGCTTACTACTCTGCAAAGGGTGGGTAGATGGAATTCCAGGGCCAAAATGAACACCGGGGCGAAACTTTTTGTGAATCCATGTGAAAACACAAATCATTATCTGTTTTGATATATACTCCTTAATTGTAAGTTTGATCAAACCGAGACCACATTCAAGGGCTATGTAGACTGTCCATGTACGCACACACAGGCAACCAACGGTGAATATCAGCGTCAGCGGCATAACTATCGGGTCGTAAATCGATCGGCGGTTTGGGGGCCCTGGACTATGATTTTATTAGTTTATATCACAAACAAATGTTGTGGAATATTAAAATATCGACCTATTACTGTATTGAAAAGGCCAATTTCGTGACGGGCATTGCTTGAAGAATGAAGGGCAGGGACGGCAGTAATTAGTAGGACTGTTTCTTTGAATACTGTTCGATATTAAGTGACGGTCAAACTTTTGGGTGGTGCGCGTGACAGGCGGCACTGACACAAACTGGTTTGACAAGCATATAATTCAGGTTTTGTTCAGTGTTGTTACCATTTGTCCGTGGTGGAAAACATTGACGGAAAACCAGAGAAAACGGTCCCGCTCCGAGAACAGCCCCGAGACGGGGACGGCCACACACCAAAAACGGCCTCACAATAAAGTTTGGCAACGCAACTTAACCCGCCTCACTACGAAATGAAAGCCTCCCATCCGACCCTTGAAAACTTAGATTTGTATCCAAACATTCATCTTAATAATTATATTTTATGTGGGTGGCACAGCGGGAAAAGACGCTAGATCAAGTAAACCAAAGCGAGCTTTGTGTCTCCGCACCAGAGCCCTGTCGCCAGGGATCGCTGTCAAAACTAAGCTACACGTGTATTTTGCATACTCGATTGATTACTTTCTTGTCATCGAACACAGAATATAGTCTGTGCAGCTACGGCTTCGCTTTTTGCTATTACTTTTTATTGAAATTCGTTTGCCTGGTACAAGCAGGCTTTGTCATCGCGACGATTCACGTGCTGCCGCGGGGCCGTTTTCTCGGACGAGGCGTGGGGGCCGTTCTCACTTGTTACCTTATGACGCATATCAATAGCGGGCACTTAGGTTTTGGTCAAGGTACTTGGCAATTTATTCGAAGTTTGACACCAGAACTATAAAACCAATAACTTCAGGGATAAAAACAGCAATACTGCCACCGCTACCACCAACAATAAATCATCATCAACAACATTAACAAAACGGGTAGACATAAAAAGCCAAAAAATGGTTTTTGGATGCCGAAGATGGCTCTTGCCATATAAAATCACTGACAAACAGTAATTGAAAAAAAAAAACCAAACAAATGTAAAGGACGGGTGCGGCATGTGACGAGATAACGTATCGCATTTTTAAAGTGTACAATATCAACTTACCTCGCACTTTCGGTCGTGTAAACACTTGGGGGAGCCATTGAGCCATTGAACTCTTCTCTTCTCTTCTACCATAGACAGTTCTCGCTATACTGTCTATGTTTATAAAAATAAAGTCATCTGGCATTTTGAAATTTCTGTAGGCTCATATCGAAGTCGGGCGATTCCATGGCTCTTTGGGGCAATTAAGTGTACGTCGAGCTTGTTTTATTCGAAATTTATTCTAGGGCAAATGCACACAATTTATGCCGTTGGAAATACTGGCCGCTCATAAACAAGACAATAAACTCAATATGTGTGCATCTTTACTTTTATTGTCAAAGTGCCAACGACACCTACAAAATACAGAATAGTTCAGTCCAGGTATTTGCAACTGTGCCATCAGACTGGTCAACCAAAAATCAACCATAGGTGTCTTTTGGCACGCGTATACGCCAGACACCTAGGCGACGGTAATCCGCACCACTTATCACTATCTTGAAGGTACTCCTCCCCCTATACCACTGGCTATCCCGCCCTCAAGGCAATACGTCATTCGACCAAGCATTGTTATTGTAATTTCCTGCATAAAATTAACAGCGAGGTCAACCGGTCAAACTCTCTCGGCATTTTCTCTCATGTTACTTAATATATACCTTTAGAAAACACGACATTTACTCATATTCTCAATAATATACGCATAAACATTTCATAGACCTATGTGCCCACACACACACATACACAGATATATATATATATATATATATATATATATATATATATATATATATATATATATATATATATATATATAGTAATACTTTAGGTATAAAAAGTAATTACATATAGTTGCATGAAACTTAAAGAGCCATTATTTGTAACTTTTGACCATTTTTTACCTCGGAAAATTCCATGTTGGAGGCTCATATTTGTTGCAAAATGTTGTTTTACGAAGAAACAAACATGATTAGTGATGTTATAGCCACATAAAACTGCTAATTTTTGTTCAAACGTGTTGCCCTTCCGAGTTCGTTTGTTGACGTCTGGCATGTACAAGTTCACGCTTATTGCGGGATCAAAACAACATTGCGTTGTGGATTGCCAGACATCTGGCTACGCAACGTGCTCGGACAATGGACTACGACGTAAGTACCGGGCATAAGTAATGAATATTTATTTTGAAATTGCTGTAAATGGCTCGCACAGGTGCAGAAGAATGGCTACATTGCAATCCGCGTGTCAACAGAGTTTGTATTTCTGTCCGGACAAAAATTGAAATTTTCGTCGTAAAATCACATGTTATTTAGTTGTAGGGCACGTAATGTTTCCGAATAATATGCGATTCGCTGTTATTTGACAGGCTTTTCAACATGAGCCAGTGATCATTTCAATCAAAACTAACGGAACAATCGCCAGAAGATACAGCTAATGGAACTTTAACTAACAGATGTTATTACTTTGTACTTGAAGTAATTATTTCGTTAAATCGATATCAATATGATCCTGCACTTGCCTATTTTTCTGTCTTATACTTTCGACATTTAAAAAAATTATTTTACCCACCACAAATTTCAGCCGAAGCACCAGAAGTCAGATTATCTGTTACGTCGAGTGCAGTACCTATACATGGGGCCATCAGTTTGATGTGCGTCTACAAAAATATTATGAATACTTACAGGGATGTCGATCTGGAACACAACGGTAATTTACTTAACATTACCAGTCGTGGGGGAACAGTAACGAAGCCTTATAACAGGTAGGTACGCTAATGTGCTTACATCGAAATTCACATATGTTTGCTACCACTCGAGCTATCGTGCACATTGTGTCCGGTTCTATGGCGAGACTGACCTAGTCTGCCCAAATGTTTAAAGTTTCACATTAATATACAATAAAACAGTGCTTACATGTCAAATCTGTAGCCCGCTATAAAATATTCTGATAATGCATTTGGCAGGCTGTATTCTTTATCAAAGACTGTCAGACAGACCTAGTTAACGGTTAACTAGAGCTGCCGGGGCGTCAAGTTACTTACAGTTTGTATACTTACACTTTGTATTATCTGAACTTCAGAATGGTAACGATGGTCACGATACCAAATGCAACATATGAAGATTCCGGAAAGTACAGATGCATTGCGTATGGCTATGACAAAGACGCCTACTTCAAATCAAATTCATTACGGATTGATGTAAAAGGTAACATATACGATTTAAAGGGAAACCTAAGTCAAGCGACTTTGACAGTTTATCCCTTCCAAAATCACCCTTGAGTAAAATGCAGCTCAAATTTGCAACATAATTGCACGCGCTGACGACTACGGCGCGACGAAAAGAGAAGTTCAAGTAGACGACATTTATGGAAATGACCCGGAATACCATGGGCGCGAAAGGGCTCATGGGAGAAGCGTGCGTGACGTCATCGGCGATACAGACGATTGTAGCTTGCAGCTGGAGGAGTACTGTGAACAGTTCAGCGCGTTCGTAAGACGACTATGGAGAGTTCGGACAGCGATATTTCTGACATCGAGTATTACTTTTCCCTGACTGAAATCAAACCAGAATAATTTGAGCCTGTCCAAGATATGTAATAATTAGAAAGCATCTCAAAACATCGTTCATATCTTGGTTGCTTGCGTTTTGTGTATGATTCAGCGGAGGGAGTCACTGTGCTTGTACAGACCCCGAACTGGATTGGAGACACTGAGTGACCCTGCGATCCTTCAACGCTACGTTTCTAAAACAGAGTCTTCTGTATCAGTCGCTTAAAATTAATTTTTGGTTCGTGAATGATACGGAATGATTGACTGATTGTATGTGTTACCGTGCAAGCCGAGCCTGGCCAGATCTTTAAGGTTACGAAATCTCCGATACGTATCAGAAAATATTTATTCGCGATTTGACAAATCTATTATAGTGTCGTCTGTTTTTCGAAGCTGGTGTCGAACTTAGGAAGTCGGACTTACTCAGATCTACAAAGTGATGAAATCGCCGATATAATGAATATTTGCCCGCTATTTAAAAAATTAGTATCGTCTTAAAGCTTGTTGTAAGGACTGTGTTTCATACAAGACCAGCCCAAACTCCCGATGATTTCCGATATGTCCTCTGTTCAAGTCCCGATCGCCAAGTAAAAATGTTTACATGTAAAGAATGTAATTTGTGCAAGGGCCTCCCGAGTCCCGATGATATCCGATCGGCCCTCTCGACGAAGTCCCGAGGGACATTTAATGAAAAAAATGCTTTAGGCCTACATGTGAAAAATGTATTTCGTGCATTAATAATTAATCTAATAATGTAAAACATACAGTATTCTTGACTTCCGGCCATGGATGCTATTTTTGAACTAAGAGTCGGACAGAGGTATCAGGGTGGTCAGATCTGTTAGGTGGTGAAATCTCTGATATACATCGGATATTTACCCACAATTTGACAAAGTATCGTCCAGTATCAGAGTTAAAGTCCTAAGTCGCCGATATTTATCGGATAAATATCCGTGATTTCGTAGACCCGGCATGCCAACACCATACAGTGCAAGTAAATCTAGGATCGTCTGGTATCGATATTAGCCTAGGAGTTCCGGCGCAATTGATATTTATCGGGTAAATATAATATCGGCGGTTTCTCACACCCAGCGTGCCGATACACAGTAGGCAAAAAGTCATTCCAATATCTTGTAATATCAATATTACAAGGTATAGTCCCGAAATTGCCTATATTTATTGGTTATATATCGGAGATTTGGCAGACCCGGGATGTCAAGATAAGAGACGCTTTGTGTAGTTTCGTCTTCCGAGGATTTTAGAGTCCCGAAATCGCCAATATTAATATTTATCTGGTTAAAACCGGCGATAGTAGGCTGACTCAGCATGTCAAGATACGAACCGCATTGTGTAGTATCGTCTTGTATCGGTATCAGAATCGCGAAATCCCTTATAAAACAATCATCCTGAAAGAATTAGAACATAACGTTTATCTTTTACAGATTTTTAAACTCGCCCGACTTTCTTTAGCCACTGTCTTCGAAAAAGCTGTTCTGTGGGAAGACGGTAAAAGCTGACTCCGTTTGTTCTTCCCTGAGTGATTTTTGCACTCAACTGAACAACAGTTAACTATTTTTTATGCTATTGACAGTCGTAACGTGCAGAACTGCACTCCTGCAGTCATAGACTCCAATGCTTTGGTAGGTTGTCACACACGTTCGTGTATCGCCGATGACGTCCCGCACGCTCCTCCCATGAGCCCTTTCGCGCCCATGGGATTCCGAGCTCATTTCCATAAATGTCGTCTACTTCAATGTCTCTTTTCGTCGCTCCGTAGTCGTCGGCGCGTGCAATTATGTTGCAAATTTGAGCTGCATTTTATTCAAGTGTGATTTTGGAAGGGATAAACGGTCAATGTCGCTTGACTTAGGTTTCCCTTTAAGGTATTTCGCACCTCAAAACTGAAAACTTTTGCTAAATCATTCCATGAGGTTACCGTAGCTTTTGGTACTTGAGAAACAAATAATCCATTATTAACAATACTTGAAATTCAAAAATGGCCGCCACACCCGGTCAACTGTATGAGGAAAAATTAGAGTTTCAATTTTCACAAAACTAATCTGGTGAAAACTTTCAGCCCCCAACAGGTGGTAGAACAAAACCGTATTGAAAGGGCGCATCATCTTAACTGTCGGACTAAATGTCAGAACATCGTCTTACGAAGAAGACGATTTATTTGAAGCGTTCAGTCATGTAAACTGGTTAAAATGCGTCCTCCTTAAAGTATGAAAACATAACACAGCGTCTTTTGCCCAAAACCTCTTTTTTTGTAAAGATGCATTTATTCTCAAGAATTTCTATACATAACATTAAGTGAGATATTGGTTGGGTTCATCGTTTATCATGTCAAACAGCATTAAGTTGGATGTAAATTTATGTACATTTAATGACAATTACCCGATTTCCTGGCTTCTTTTTCTCTTGTTTTCAACATTTTAAATAGACTTCTATTTTAAATAAAAGCCATGTCAATTTTGCTTATCATGATTTTAATTACTGTTTTTGAATGTCAGCCATTCAACTTTTGTCATTTAAAGGTATACTGTCACTTGTTCCAATTTTGCCATAGTTACCATGGAAAGAGTAAATTTTAAGCGGGTCGCCGCTTTTTTAAAACAGCGCCCTCACATGGGCATTTTGAATACCAAGGACCGCCCCTTTGACCATATATGGGCATATTTAGATTTCAGGTGACTGTATACCATTAAGAATGAGAAGAGATGGTGCAAATAAAAGTTGTCGTTTTTGCTTACTTATACACAAGGTTAAAATGAGATATTAAACTTCATGAATTAGTATCAGGTTTCAGGTTTAATTAATATTCATCATAAATACCAAGATTGATC
Source organism: Ptychodera flava (assembly GCF_041260155.1). Classification (NCBI taxonomy): domain Eukaryota; kingdom Metazoa; phylum Hemichordata; class Enteropneusta; family Ptychoderidae; genus Ptychodera; species Ptychodera flava. Next base: position 37,507,746 of record NC_091935.1, read on the forward strand.
ATTTCTACCCTAAATACGTACCTTTTTCCTCCTTTGTGTAAATTATTGCCACCATACTAAAACTTCAGATTCTCTGCTGTTTGACAAAAATATATATACAATGGGGGTTTTCATGTCATCTTTGATAAGAAATATTTATTTGAAAAAAAGTGTTGTTAAGTGCTTTTAAGTGATTTTGCAGACCACGTGATCGAGACACTGTGAAGGTAAAACACTTAGCTCCTCTACATTTTGAATTATCTGTGTACAGCACTTTAGGTATTTAAAGTTATAACAATTTTCTTATACCCTACTTACACTTACCCTAACATTTTAGTAGGAGTCACAAGTTAATTTAAACAGGAACAAAATTGCCCGTTAGCGACAAGGTTCTACTAGTTAGGAAAGAAACTTAGCTGTTGATTGTCGCAAAAAATAGTGTGGAAAGTTTTTCTTTCCGGTAGGATTCAAAATGAGTCTTTACGTCGACTATTAGCAGAATATATGATTTGAAATGGAGGGAAATGCGGATTGAGGATTTCAACTGTCCCGATGGTCCGTGCAAAAGTTACCCTTAAATGCATCGTTTCAACAGGTTGCCTGGACAACCTTTGGGGAGATAATTGCAACAAGAACTGTGACTGTGTTCATGCCAATAAATGTACACAATCGTATGGATGCCAGTGTATACGAGGTTGGACTGGAGCAAATTGCGACAGAGGTAAGTACACTCATATTAGACGAAAATAGGCTTTTCAAGTAAGAAATGTTTTCACAAAAGTTACTATAGTTTCAGTGTTTCCATTCGTATTGTGTAAGACTTTGTAATGGCATCAAGATTTGCTGTCTGGTGTTTTTGACTTTGTGTGTGAGGCATGTAATCAAACGTAGTTTAAACAAGAAGATTTAAACCGACCATATTATTGTACAATCTACTTGCTTTTTGAGCACTGTGAAAAGCATTGCAGTGTACGAGAGACCACTTTTCGTGCGCTTGCTTCTTCACATACGATTATATTTTACCAGACTCCCTGCAGCCGTTCATCCATAATTGTCCAACTATCATAACAAGATTGGTTCATAGAGCCTCCGACCTGACAAACGTGACCTGGCTACCACTAAGAGCATCTGACAACGGTGGAATAAAGAGTATTCAGTCTACCCATGAATCGGGTCAGCTCTTCCCTGTTGGCGACACTATGGTCGTTATCTCTGTGTTCGATCGTTGGAATAACTCAAACACATGTACTTTTATGGTGAGAGTCAAAGGTCAGTGATTTTACAAGTAAATTTCACCAGAATGATATGCTCTTGTGAAACAAATTCCTACCTGTCTTCGTTAGACAATTCACGATAAAATACTAACTCCGTTCCTTTAATTCAGCAACGTTGCTCCCTACCCTTGCAAAGTCTTTCAATAAACCAGAGATAAACTAGATGTGCCTCCGTTTTTCTAAAGAAAACTTACATCTTGCTGTGCTAAGAGGTTTAAATAAGTGACCTTCAAGAAGTTATAGCTGCACGGTGATTTTTACTGTAAACAAAGAAAAACAATCTGACGCTATTCGGTATTACTTAGATTTGTATGTTTATTTTCTAAAACACTTCTGTAATCCCCCACTTGCATTTGGACCGGAGACCTTGAAACGCAATAAACTGAACTCTGACCTCTATTTGATATGCAAACTAGTTTAAAGGGCCAGTAATGCTAACTTTTGATGATTTTTTTTCTTTGGTATGCCAATTGCAAGTTCTAATTCTCCTCCCAAATGATTGTAATATTTTCTTGTAGCTAAATACTTTGTACTGCACCGGAAAATTATTTCTCTATCCAGAACTTTCGACTACTACCCAGCCGACTTTGTTAAGGATGTTATCAGCACAGTTGATAAAGCTCTGGATGGAGAAATAATTCTCCCGCGCAGTACAAAGTATTTGGCTACAAGAGTATAGTATGTCTACCTAGATGAGTCTGCATCATTGGATTGTAATATTGACTACTTCAAATGAAATCGATAATTCTATTACAATATGAATGGGGAGAAATAGCTAAATCGAAGTACAACACATGCAAATTACGTGGAGAAGCAGTACAGATATTCTGACGATTTTTGGACAAAACATTCAAAAATAGAAAATTCAGTAGCATAAATGGCGTAGTTTTGACCAAAATTGACAATTTGGTAAAATTATTTAACAAGAGCAAAGTGAATAGCTTTAGATCAAAAGAAAGTAATATTTAGGGACAAAATTTCAAAAGTGCCATGTAAGTTGTGTCAGAGAAGAAAGCATTTGACGGAAAATTAGAAAAAATCTGTTAAATCCATGTTAAATTTTTTAGTTTATTTGTCTGAATTAAATCATCCCGAGCAACCTATTCACAAACCTAGATGCTATCACAAAAGCTGTATAGAGAAATTTAGATTTTCAAATTGTCTGATTAGTTAAACCTTCATAATCGCATGTTAAACCGAATCCAAGAACTGTCCTAGATTTGATTACAGAATAATGTTGAAGAAATCTCAAACATTCACATACATTTAGCATATTTACTCTATTTGTATAAATTCTATCGAAGACCATCCTTAGAACTAAAGCCATTTTGAAAGCTGTCGGAAAAATCATTTTAGTGCATCTGGTATTTTTACTCTTTTGTTTTCATAATCTGCTATTATATTTGGGGTTATTTGGTAAACACGACTGCACTAGCCACATCTAGTAAAATTTGTCTGATAGATAAATTTTATTCTAATCAGTATTCGAACCATATAAATGGATGTTTCACAGACAACTTCAACAAACATTACTATTATCTCTTTCTGTAGAACATGAAACATGAGTTTATCAGTTTGCATTGATGAGAAATCATTCCGATACAACAGACACACAAGCAGACAAACGGATAGACAGAGGGTTAGACGGACGGGCAGAGAGTATTACACACGGACAGACAGCTGTGGAGAGAAACAGACGTATCGCATCCGCTTAATATGAGAATAGGGGAGATGAGTAATTCTAATAGCATTTTTGATCTCCGAATAATGACATACCGACCCACGGCCATGTGCTTGATGCTTCAGAAGATTGTTTTAAATCAGATCACCTGATTTTATTATTTACAGCCACATCGAATAATAGCTTGGATGCTACTGTAATTGCCTCCATCGCTTTTGGCTGTGTGTTATTTGCTGTTGTTTCTATGGTGTGTGCGTGCAGTATACATTCACAAATATCAAGGCCTCCACGACACAAGTACTCCCGCATCAATAAAGTGAACTGGAAAAAGGACATGCCGGTATATAGTCGCCATATTTTCTTTGGCACATTACTTTTGACTTTTGCGAATGACATACTTTAATCAATTCTATTTTATCACCAGGCTTTTATACTTTTTTTTTACTTTTCTCTACGTTATCATTTCATAGGTTGATGTGAAAATAATTCCAAAAAGTCGGCTGATGATTCGTGATATACTCGGAGAAGGGGAATTTTCTAAAGTTCATAGGGCACGCTTGGTTTTGAGGAACGGCGGCACAACAATGGTCGCGTTAAAAGTGATCAAAGGTTTGGTGATTTACAAATATCAGTCACTCATATCTAAAGCGTTTACTCTTTTGAGAGTACACTTTGTAACTGATTAAAGATTTCAAACTATAATCAAGCAACGCATTCCTCCACGATGCATTTACAATTCGTTGCCATACAACACGATTGACAAATGCGCTGCTAACCATCATGGTTTATAAGTCAGAATTTGTGGTTCATTTTTCTCGAACAAAATATCATTGATCATCACATGCTTTCTTTTCTTTAATGCGATCAGACGAAGATGAATACTGGCACCAATACGTCCTCGAGGTCCAACTCCTGCACAAACTTCAAGATAATCCTAATGTCGTTCAACTCATTGGTGTAATCCAAGACCAACGTGAGTGCATGGGTTTTTATCGATGAAAGCATACTCCTTGTCTCTCTGTGGAAGTAGCGCTGTCTGTCTGTCTGTCTGTCTGTCTGTCTGTCTGTCTGTCTGTATGTATGTATGTATGTATGTATGTATGTATGTATGTATGTATGTATGTATGTATGTATGTATGTATGTATGTATGTATGTATGTATGTATGTATGTATGTATGTATGTGTGTCTGTCTGTATGTATGTATGTTTGTATCTATGTATTTGTTTCATCAAAGTTAGATTACTGTAATAGCTTATTTTATGGTGTACCTGCATACAAATTAAGCAAACTTCAACACATCCAGGATTCTGCTGCTCGGTTGATAACCAGGCGGAAGTTCAGCAGTCATATTACACCCATACTTAAGGAATTACACTGGCTTCCAATTGAACACCGTGTACGTTTTAAAATCTTGTGTCTTATTTTTAAAGTAATTCATTGTAAATCAGCGCCATCATACCTAGCAGAACTTTTAAGTGTTGAATGTCCAGTTCGTAATACAAGAAACAGTGCAGGTGTTAGACTCTGTCCGTTTTCAATCAAAGATCATGGAAAGCAACCTTCAAAAATATATGGTGACAGGGCTTTTAGCGTTTACGCACCTAAACTTTGGAATAGTCTGCAAATTGAGCTCCGGATCGTCAAGGAATTTGTTTATTTAAGAAATCTTTGAAAACTTTTATTTTTCGCGACTGCTACTGCTTATACTAGACTGTGTGATTTTGTATGGTTTTAGTCTATTATGCCAGTTCACATTTTTTTCTTATGATCTTAAATTTAATTTTTTTATTTAATTTCTTTCTGAATCGTTTTAATTTGATTGTTACACTTTCATTTTACTATTTTAATTTATCTTTTAATTTTCTGTAATGTACAGACCACTGAGACAAGGTGTGTATTGGTCTTTAAACAATAAATTATTATTATTATTGTACTTGGGCCTCAGCCCAAGTACATTTGTTTTCATTCCGTGGGAAAAAACTCTGTAAGGTATAACCATTTCTGGCTGAGACCAGGGAGGGCAAAATGTCTTGGCTTCATCTTTCTTGGCATAATAAATGGCGTAATGATGTTAACTGAATGGAAGTGCTGCTCTCAGCCAGTCTTGAATAAGTGAGATGTGAATATTAATGCTTCTCTATCTGAGTTTTTGCCACAAAATCTTCTGAATATAATCAAAATGTGCATCGAAATGCAACAATGAATGCACCCTCCGTTTCCTAGGCGATGGCACGACCCTTGCTACACCCACTGGACGAGCCAAAGTGGGAGGGGTAATTTCAGTTTGGTCGAACAAGAGGGCTCGAGACCAGAATTTAACATTTAAACTTGAAACATGTTTAATCGCTGACAAGATGTGGACTAGTGTTAGTCAAAGTAAAAAGTGTGAAAAGGAAAGGTTTTATATCCCGGACACAATGAAAAACATTACGACTGGAAACTGTACCCCCAGTTGAGAATAGTATTGCCCACAGCGATGAAGAACACTTATCCTTGAGCTGAGAAAACCAGACCATCATTTCGAAATAGAGCTGCAGATTCGAGAAGCTCGTTCAAAATAGCTAGGTACACCCCATATATAAAAGGGGTGGTTTCGAGTTTTGAGGGCAAATTTCGCCTCCTTCATATAGAAATCGTACGTTTGTTTTTCCAGGAGAACACACCATTTGACACAAAATTTGCATGTAAAGGGGTCGCCAGTAAGCACGCGGTCAAATCTGGCATAAGAAACAATATGAAATGTTGGGTAAAGCCAGTCCAAAATAAACTGATTTGAACTTTTGTGTTTTGTAATTTATACCACTGCAGTAACATTACCTTTTTTTGACAACATCACACAATGTAATACGTTTTGAAAATGAATACTCCGACGTATTCTGTGTCTCCTTTGCTAAAAAATACGGTATGCCGATTACCATGTAAGGAGATGATGACGTCAAGACAGATTTGTAGTGCGTTTGGTCCTGGATGGTGCACGAAGTTTTGTCAAGGTAGCTTGTGTATTTATTTCCTAAATGGGAGAGATTAGGGTCGATCTAAACGAAGGCCGAAGAATGTTATGATACTCTAAGCGAGCTGAACTCTAACGCGAATGGTTGGATAATTTGGAGGATGTCTAGAATGATCTCGTCTCATTAAGATTATTTGGCAGTCAGTATTGAATTTCGACTGCGTCACAAGTTTGCGAAATGAGTATTCCGTCGAACGGTCAACGAACGATATTTTAGAAATCTGGAGACATTGCACATTGCACTTTTATTTTAGTATTTTACATTTTACAAGAGATTTAAGAAGCAATGATTTTGTCGAAAATTCTGAAAAAAATACAGGAAGATTTGATCGCGAACACATTTTCACTTGGGGTCAACTAGCCCTGCGTACGATGCTGTGTGTTCCGCTACAGCTAATCGCCCCGCTCACCAAGCCCTGCAAAGACCCGTACGTAGGGCCAGTGACTTCAAATCCATTTTGGGACTTGACGTAAAAAGCCAAATTACTGTCGAAATTCAGCGTTCTTGGGCCCAAGTCGTATCCCAGCCTACCTCAGCTACTCGATCGCTTCCAAAAATGCCAGTCTTTTATTCACTTCTCGTAAATAACCGTCGATGTCGGCAACTCTCTCGCTAGCCCTGCGTACGATGCTGTGTGTTAGCTGTAGCACATAGCATCGTACGCAGGGTTAGGGGTCAACATGGGGTCGCAGCCATGTTGCCTCAAAACTTATTTCTGTCTGCACTCAAAACTCAAAAATGTCGGATATGAACCTGAAAAATCGATGCAATTTTGTCAAACTTCGACGAAATTTCAGCCTATAGACAAAATTTCATCTAGGTAAGGTAAATTTACTGAAATTTGATCGACAAATAATCCTGAGCTTGAACATGACAGCTCGCCTTCTCCGGGAAGTCAAGCATCCAGCTAGCTGCCCATACACAGTTGCCCATATGGCCAGGTTTATGAGATTGTTTTCAAGCGACGGCGGCAGACCGTACGCGGGGCTCTGGATATGAACCTACCGCCGGTGTAGCTGTAATAACTGTTGCGTTGTTTTTAGTGCCCACGGACAAAGTCCTGGGGGAGTTATAGGTTTGGTCATGTCAGTCCGTCCGTCCGTCCGTTCACGCAGATATCTCAGACATGCCCTGGTCAATTTCTTTCAAACTTTGCACAAGAATAGTACCCAACCCCATAAAGATGCACGTCGATTTGTTTCACAATGCGATCGAATTTGGCCGTGTTAGAGGACTTTTTAGTTTTAACACCTCCATAGACTCCCATGTATAAGGCAGTTTTCCATAGATTCCCATGTATAAGGCCAAGAAAAATAAAAATTTAGTTTCTCATCATATTCATATTGCCTAAAGGATGCAGTGACACAGTTTTTTGTCCCCACGGATAAAGTCCAGGGGGCTTATAGATTGGGTCATATCCGTCCGTGAGTCCATCAGTGAGTCCATCGGTTCACGCAGATATCTCAGACATTTTTACAAAATATCATGTGACCTTGGTGACCTTTGACCTCAAATATACAAGTGCTAAACCTTTCATATTTGGTATGATGGGACACCTTATGACGCCACATATTGTACCCTATTAATTATGCGCATATCTAATTTTGAGCGAGCCAATAGAGCTAGAGGTCTGATTTTTGGTATATAGGGATAAGTTAACAATATAATTTGTTTGACAAAACGTCACGTGACCTCGGTGACCTTTGACCTCAAATATACATATTTGTCCACAACTCAGTAACCACAAGTGCTACACCCTTCATATTTGGTATGATAAGACACCTTATGACACCACATATTGTACCTCATTAATTATGCGCATATCTTATTTTGAGCGAGCCAATAGAGCTAGAGGTCTGATTTTTGGTATATAGGAACAACTTAGCAATACAATTATTATGACAAAATGTGACGTGACCTCAATGACCTTTGACCTCAAATATATATATTTGTCCACAACTCAGTAACCACAAGTGCTACATCCTTCATATTTGGTATGATAAGACACCTTATGACACCACATATTGTACCTCATTAATTATGAGCATATCTTATTTTGAGCGAGCCAATAGAGCTAGAGGTCTGATTTTTGGTATATAGGAATAACTTAGCAATACAATTATTTTGACAAAATGTCGCGTGCCTCAATGACCTTTGACCTCAAATATATATATTTGTCCACAACTCAGTAACCACAAGTGCTACACCCTTCATATTTGGTATGATGGGACACCTTATGACACCACATATTGTACCTCATTAATTATGCGCATATCTAATTCTGAGCAAGCCAATAGAGCTGGATGTCCGATTTTTGGTGTATAGGGATAACTATAGGGTAGAAATCTAAATATGCCCATCTAAATATTAGACATCTACCATCGAGAACAAAAGAAATTTGCTGTAATTTGAATATTTAAGGAGTTTAAGCAATTTCCACTATAAATAAAGAACCCCTGCCTCAAACTCCACAAAAGTTGCTAGACATGTTTTGCCGTTGTCATGCCATTGCTTCGTTTAATAACCAGTTAATCAAATGCCTAATTGACAGGAGGAAATTCAAGACCATATTTGAATAGTAGTATATATTGTCCTCAAAATTACTCTATCACGGCCCAAGTACTCATTGCCTTCAGCAATACTGCCTTGTTATTATTATTATTATTATGTATGTATGTATGTATGTATGTATGTATGTATGTATGTATGTATGTATGTATGTATGTATGTATGTATGTATGTATGTATGTATGTATGTATGTATGTATGTATGTATGCATGCATGTATGCATGCATGCATGCATGTATGTATGTTTGTTGTATGTATGTATGTATGTATGTATGTATGTATGTATGTATGTATGTATGTATGTATGTATGTATGTATGTATGTATGTATGTAATCATTACGTAAGGATAAAGCTCATTTTACCACAGCAAGGTATCTTTGTACACAGGGCTAATACAGTTGTTCTAAAACAAACGGGTTATTTTTCTTCCTTTCAGGTTTATCTGGAATTATAATAGAACTCATGAAAAGTGATTTACTGGGTTTTCTGAAAAACTGGGAGAATATCAGAATTAATGTACATAACCTTAATGGGCATCTTTTAAAGTTCGCTTCTGACGTTGCAAGGGCGATTGAATATCTTTACAACAAACAAGTAGGTACTTGGTCTTGCTACTTTTAAAACATATTCGTATAATGATTTTTGTCCTATGACGTATGATTGTATTTATAATCTTGTGACACACTTCTGTGATTGTCAGCGATAAATGCTGATTGTAGTTGGCCAATCAGTAAAATACCTAAGAAAAATTAACTTTCAAGACACATCTTCATTGAGACTTTTCAGTGGAATGTACTGCTCGACATTAGCAAACCACTACTTTATCAGCATAAAACAAGCTAAGATTCATTTATCAGTTCTATTCTTGTGTGTCAAGTCATTTAAAGGTGTCATAAATGCTAACCTCAACGAATAACAGTCGTTGTTCAATCAAAGTGGCCTCAATCAAAAATATTTAATTAGGTCCCGCTTTGGTTTTACAGAAGTTTTTCTTTTGCTCCTTCTTCTTTGCTGTTAGTCTTTAAAATTGATTTGATGTCTTATTTTCTGTACAGGAGATCAATTTTGGCATTCAACGTTCGTTTGAAAAATATTCTTCTTCAATCTATTTCTTTGTCAGTCTTGATCTAGAAAACCGCTTTATGCAAGATTGTAAAACTTGACATTAAGGTCAGGGCTAATGATAAATCGTGCATCAAACCCTGACACTACGGCTGGTTATGTGATCTGGCGGTCATATTGGATTTTGTAGAGTGACTATGAATACATTTGTAGTAAAGCTCAGGTATTAAAGGGCATTTGACACCTTTTGACGATGTATTTTCCTCAATGACTGTTTAACCTGATTAATTAAATAGGCGAATTCATAAGATTCGTCCTCTTTTGGCCTATGTCAAAATAAAATTGCTTTTTGCCAACCTGCCTGGGCCAAGCATTGCTGCTTGCAGCTATATTTGTACTTAAAATGAATAAGTGCAGTTACTTTCGTATGGGCTAATGATTCTAATGTTGTAGAAAATGTTACGTCTCTGAATCGACACGTTGCCATTGATCAACACTAATACAATTCTGATGGCAATGTTATCTCAGAAGATATTTGAAGTTCATAACAAAATGCAATTGACGAAAATTTATACAGAAAATTTCGTAGAGGTATAATGAAAAAGACAATTAACGATTTCTGTACGATAGAAATTATTCTCAGTAGATTTGTATTCATCTACAGGTCGTCCACCGTGATATTGCAGCCCGTAACATTTTGATCTCTTTTGATGACGTCGCGAAGATTGCCGATTTTGGTCTCTCACGAGATGTCTACCAAAAGGGACAATACCACAAACATCCAAAGGTATGAAGAGAGAGAGAGAGAGAGAGAGAGAGAGAGAGAGAGAGAGAGAGAGAGAGAGAGAGAGAGAGAGAGAGAGAGAGAGAGAGAGAGAGAGAGAGAGAGAGAGAGATGATGATGATGATGATGATGATGATGGTGGTGGTGGTGGTAATGATGATGATGATGTTCTAGAGAAGTGTGTTATTATTCGTCTATCAGTTTATCTATTTATCTAATTGCAACAATAATTTGGTCTTGTTGGTGTGGTAATCATTTCTTTTTACCCACATATACAGCAGGGGATGTTGGTACCTATTCGTTGGATGGCCCCCGAGTCACTGGTGACTGGAGTGTATTCCTACAAATCTGACATGTAAGTGTTACAAAACAAATACTAATCAAGTCTGAATCTCTTCAGTCAAATGAGACATTGTGTTTAGTTGCAAGATTGTCGTACAATCATAAGAACATTCATTTGGACTACAGTCAAACTGCAAATACACTACCGATTCTCAGTAAAAAATCGTAAGGAGAATGTTAATTTGTTAATGACGTAGTGAGATGTTTGTAACGTACTTGTATTTTTTGCTCACGTTTCATTGGTAAATGAATTTCATCTATACTTATTTAATCTGTAATGTCGGCTACATGTATTGATTATTCATTAAAACTGGTCGCGTTTCAAATTAACCGGACTCACTTTGGCGTGTTCTTTGTGGGTTATTCGAGACATGACGTTTGTTTGAGGCTTAGTTTGCATAAATACCTCTGTATTTGAGGCTTAAACGTATTTGCAATGTACTGTAACTCCCTCTTTTGTAGAGATTTTGTAAAGATTCTATCTCGAAGGGCCCGTCACGTGGCCAAAGCGTGTGAAGGCTGGTTCAAGATCCTACGATAAGGAGATAGGAGATAGCGTCATACTTTTAATTTACTATTGGTAAAGATTTCAACGAGAACAATAGAGAATGGGATATTTCATGGTGTGATCTTGTTTAATCTTAAGACAATCAAAGACTGGCGGGGAATTTCCACGTAATGACCATTGTATAATGATGATAATTTTGTAGCTATGTAAGTTTAGAAACGTATACAACTTTGTAGAAAATGTACATTAGGGACACATATAGATCAGAATTTTAGACGTGGAGTATCACGTTGTCATCTACGAATAAAGATTTAAAGTGGAGCTGCAATCAACATCCTGGTGTTTGACTTCAGTTACTGAAAGCATGATTACGATTTCAGCTAGTACCTCAACTCGTATTCCCCTAGGTATGAGCGCAACAGCACATATAAACTTTTTCTTTCCTCTCGCAAAATTACAAACGTGTCTCGAGTTAATCAAAGAGTCGGTTGACATTGCGAACAACAGTTCTAGACTATGCATAAAAATCTGGCAGTCATCTCACAAAAAAACAGTAACACTTGTAATTCTAAACATTAAGTAATATAAAGTTCTTGCTCTAATCGGCCATGCTCTCCGTCACTTTATGGTACGCTGTCTATTGTGTGTACGCTGCGAATTTCTAATGCCGTTTGTAACTAACAACGAATTTGAAGAAAGGCCCTTGACTCGAGCAGATTAAGTAATTAAAATGAATGACGGTTTACTTTCTTCTCGACTATGCTTAGTGCGAAACAAGAAAACGCTGGACGAAATGCAAAAATATCACAATTTTTGTCTTTCCTCCACAGATGGTCTTATGGAGTGTTGTTATGGGAGATGGCTACATTGGGTATGACTTTAAATAATACGTTAAAATTAGTAAACCGCCTCCTACTCGTCCGCTTACCTTTAGTAAATAGTCGTTTACATTTGTCCGCAGATTTTTTATTTAGATGGTTAGAATGGTTTGCCATATTAATAGACTTTTCTACATTGTCAAATATCATTTCTCACTGAAACGTCTCTAAGAGTGCGTGTTTAAGGAATTATTATAAAGTTCCCGGGGGCGCTTCGTGTAAGATTAATATGAGCGATTAATTACCTTTATTAGGTAACACTCCTTATCCGGAGTTTCAACCGCTGGATTCTGACTTCTTAACTAGGCAACTATGCACAGGTTATCGAATGCCCAAGCCTTGTCACTGCACAGATGACATCTATGGTATGATGAGACACTGCTGGAAAAATGACCCCGAGGAAAGACCCGAGGCTATCGGCCTTGTCAACAATATATCAAGATTTGAAAACTCTAACAAGGTAACGCCTCAAAAATAGGTTACACTGCTACAGAAATAAAAATCAAGATGGTAATGCTAGTGTATCGGCCGATGGTGTATCAACTCGAAATTTGATGTTGTTACTTATGTGATGGATATGACAAAAGTGATGGGAACGACGTGGCATTAGACGGTATTTCCTTATCAGTAAAAAACAATTAATCTATCAAAACACCATAGTCGAATTGAACTATTGTGTTTTGGACTTTATTTGTAGGCATACTGCGATTATTGCTACCAAGGCATCGTTCATCTGCAATGAAATGTTTCGAAGAACTAGATTGTGCAGTTACTCATGACATTGTTACAATATCTTGCCCCGAAGTATGCATCGTCATTCGCGATTTTTTCTGAAATATCTCAAAGCACTTACTTTGAGTCGAGAAACTTTTGAGCAGGAACATTACATGAGAACAGAAAAATGGAAACCAAGATCTCAGAGGCATTGCAATTCATTAGTAGATTTTAAACGGTTTTGTCGATGAAGTCACCGGAGTTTTGAAGATAAAGATTATTTTTGTTAGTTACAATGGATTAAACTCGGCCTGTCTCTACATTTTGCTCTACAGGGATTTTTCGAGATCGACGGACCGTAGAACAGCGTCATTTTGTTCCTAGGATAACATCGTTAAAGAAGAAGTTGAGAATGCATTTGCAACTGCGGCTCACAAGGGCGACGAATATGAAACATATTTATCACTCACTAAACCCCTTAACAAATCAATTACAGTAACGCTTGGATATAAGAAGCTTCTTTTTGTCATGAATTAGTTTCCTCTATGCCCTTGGCTTTACCTTGTCAATGACGACAAAGAGTCACATTGGTACTAAATATAGTTTTTGTATGCGTATAGTTCTTGAGCACAGACATATTTTTCTGACACTGCTCGCTGAAAGCTTTCAAGTTGGTTTGTAAGTTTCTCATTTTGTCTTCTGTGTGATGAACATTCAAATCTTGAAGTTATTTTAACGACTTTTGAGTTGTCGTCATACTTTATTGCCGGGTGCCATTCACTTACTCAGATATTGTCCGTCATTCTGTATGCTGGCATTTGTGTCTTTGTTCAGTCTATATTCAGGGTCTTTGGGAATACAAGAAAACATAAAGATGGTATTACACGTAACGCACAGTATTTTGTTCTCAATTACTAGTTTGCAAAGATCCATTTAAATTCCACAAATTTGTTGACCAAAGATCAAAATATTGGTTGGGTTCACCTCATGGCATGGCAACAAGTCATAAGTTTGGTGAGAAAGAAGTGCAAATTTATAAATTGTTTGATAATACTGTAACGCCTTCACTTGTGAACGTTTTATCTCGGAGCGTCCCTCACTTTGTCAAGGCCGTAAAGATTGGCCTAAGATTGTACGAGAAATATATAAGAGATAGGGTCCTACTTTTAATTAGTTAATGGTAAAAACTTGAATGAGAACAATCAAGAACAGGATATTCCATGGTGTGATCAAAGACTGGCGCGAAATTTCCATGTGATGAACATCGTGTTATAATGATAATTTTGTAGTTATTGCACTATTGTTCAGTCAAATTTGTGTAAGTTTCACATTGTGCTTTTTAAATAATATAAGTAAACCAACATTTTGTTTTGATAATGCAGTTCTCTCATTTTGAATGACACTCATATCAATTTTGCTTATCATGAATTTAATTACTTTTTTAATGTAAGTTTTTCAAGCTTTTCCATTTAAGAATAAGAATAGAGAATTGCAAAATAAAATTATTGTTTTCCCCTAAATGTTAGTGTCAAATGAGAAATTGAATTTCATGAAGTAGTGTCGAGTCTTTGGACTCAAATTAAAAAATGCCAAAAATCGAGTTTTATACCCCAAATATGTTCCCCTTTATCCTTCGGGTAAAGTATTGCTACCATACTAAACTTTAGATTTTAGAAAAATAAAATATGAGGGGATTTATATGTCATCTTTGATAAGAAATGTTGCTTTGAAAAAAGTGTGTTGGTTAATATCTCAGTGTGGTTGTATCTTTGTCATGGTAACCTATCTCATCTCAAAATATACTAAATATATTACGACAACCGATACTACGAATTTGGCTTATAACTCGCGGAAATATGTTGCATAATGTTAAACAAAACTTAAGAACCTGGACATATGTTTAATAGAAGTACGATACTGCAAACCTGTACCAAAGTTGCATTCTCTTCACTGCATGTTCGGTTCGCACATTCGACACAGGCGTATTACATGTACTACACTTTTATCGCATACCCATGCCCACATCACTGCATCATGGACATGTGCACGCATTATCATTTGACAGTTACTGTAAACGTTGAGATAGTCATGTTTAAGCCTATACGTTCCGCAAACTACAAAACCTACTTGTGATGCGAATGAGAGGAAATGGCTGATACTATACATGTTGCCGACCCTTGCGTTTTAATACGGCAGAGGAACAGGTATAGCTTGGGCGGTTAAATGCTTTGAAAGTATCTTGTATAATATGCCTGTTTGTTTCATCGAAGACCTCGTAGCCTTGGAACACGATCGAGTAAAACTTTCAAAGTACGTGAATATGCGCGCGCGTTTCTTTAGGCCTAGGCCTACTGCAGTAGGGACATAAGAAAAGCCAACTTGTATTTAAATAAATATTTGCATATCTATGCGCACGGTTGAACGAAAATGAGCCCAAAATTTAAGGTTTTCCTGTTACTTGTTAAATTCTTGGCATTAAATCGATTCTTGCCAAATATTTGAGTCTCTTCCCTCGTGTGATATCATCATGAGGATCATGATTTCATTTGTGCTGCATAAGACACGCAATTAAAATTGCGCGAGGTGATTTTGCGACCAGATATTTTTCTAGTTTGGAAAGAGAAAACGTTTGTGTGTAATCGGCTTCAAATTGATGTTTAGGAGTGTTGAATAGCAATATTGCGCATGAAGTAGTTGGTCTTGTGCTATGTGTTCTAAGTTATGTGCTACAAAATTAAATTTGATTAGCACCCCCTTATTTCGGACATGCGATTTTCGATATTAGTTTTTGACCCGACCTAGTTTACATTATAGTAATGGTCCCGACAGATACCAATAGACGAACGTTCATCCGTGCCGCGCCTCTTGAATTGACGTTTTCATAGCTGATCACTAAAATAAAAGCGTTTCTTTCTGCTGACGTAATACTTTCTCAGAACTGATAAAACGGTAATGTCTATGCTGAGACACTGTTTACTCGGCCAGAGGCTGATCATACACTCTGTTAAGCGATTGAATTGCCGACAAGACTTCACTAAAGTAATACTATGATATTATTTTCTTCTCTGTTTGTTATGTTGACGTATTTTCATCAAATTCCATTTTCCTAAGCGTTCCTACCACTACAATAGGTATAACTGGCAGTAGCTGGCAACACTTTGCTTTATAGTTATACGATATTGTGCATTGGTTTCACTTTGTGTTAGCAATTTTCCTGAATACTTTGGTGAACATTTACAACACAATGATAATCACATAAGGACAATACACGCAGACCGTGAAGTGATGAGCATGCTGACATGAAATAATGTGTTGTTCAGTGCCGCATTGCCATGGGTTAGCAGTGCTTGTGAGCTTACAAGCTGAAGCCTTTGCAATTTGCCTCGTTATAATCAACATTTACCAGAAGCCATAAACGAAGCCAACACGAGATATATTTAGGGAGCCTTCAGTAATTACAGGTGGGATTGGGGGAGGGTCACATTTTAGAAAAGTGTCCAAGGGGAGGGTCATTTTTTCATAAAACTATCTTTGGAAGGGTCACTTTGAACAAAAGCTGATTTTACGGCCAAACCTTCGATTGTCCATGTGATATTTCCTCGATAGGAAATCACCAACGAAATTTCACATTGATTCCTTTAAATGCATACTGACATTACACATTATCGACAAGCTTCACAAGCAAAGAAGATGCAGTGGTATCCTACATTAAACAGCTTGAACAGTTAAAACTGATGAAAGACAAAAGACAAAAACATCTGGGACAGATGTCAAAGTGTATATCAATTATCAAATGTGTGTATAGGCACAGATATTTGTAGTTTTGTTTTATATTGGAAAAACATGTCCGTAGTTTCCTCATAGACTACCATGTATAGTGGATCAACATTTCCGTGAAATTCAAAATCCAATTTCTTGCACAAACATCCACTTGTAACCACACTAGTCTAATTAAGCACATTAATATAAATAATCAAGAGTATATAAGCTCAAATGCACAGATTTACCTAGTTTTGAATTGGAAAAAAGTTGTTCATAGTCTTCATAGACTGCCATGTATAGTGAATCAACATTTCGAATAAATTCCAAAATCCAATTTCTTATACACAAATCATACAAGTTTTACTTCCCCAATCAAGCAAGTCTAATTACGTATATTTCAAACATATATAAATGTACAGAACTGATATAGCTGGTTTTGCAGGGGAAAAGTGTCTATAGTTTGCCTGATAGACTCCCATGTATTATGATTTGATAGTTTTAGGTGAAGCACTATATCAGCCACAGCTTGCCTTCTTTTAGTTGCGCATAATATGGTGACCCTCCGACAAATGTATGATACTTAAAAGATGCTTGCTTGATAAATTGCAACCCGCCCTCCAAAAACGCCAGCCCTCCCCTGTAATTTCTGTCCCTAACTTACATAACAATTAAACCAATTGTTATGTAAATTAACTGGTGCTGGTTCAGTTATTCCTTGGAAGAAAATTGCAATGATTTGTGTGGGTCAAGGTTTAGAATGTCTGACAAGGGAGAGGGTCACATTTTAGACAAGAGGTCAGGGGGAGGATCACATATTACAGTACAGGTGCGCACGGAATTCCTACGGCCCGTCGCTGTGATTACTGAATACTCCCTTCTCATGCTGTTGGAGATATCTTGACTGAAAAAGTTGAGAAATGTTAAATCAAACGAAAAAGTGAAGTCATCAAGTGTAATAACCAGAGGAAAGAAACTCCGAACAAGGTACGAAGCAACAATTGACCCGACATATGGGTGAAAGGTCACTTAAACTGAAAGGAAATGAAATTATGTGAACAAGGAAGTTAAAACTGATGGGGACGTTGGAGCAAGATTGTGAGTTCCCCCATGGCAATTCGTCTACACCTGCTTTATTGACAAATCATTTCAGCAAATATGATGAGACATTCTGCGAAGATTAGCCATTTGCTGCTGTTCGTCTTCGTCATGCGACATCGACAAACAGGTAGGTAATACCTAAATGGGCAAGTGATCGTGCGCATTGCTGTCACAATGACTCAAGAGGAACAAACGTATATGGTGTTATTTCCGGGTGTAAAAGTCCTACGCAATACCAATACCAATTTCATAGAAAGGGAATGTGTGCAAGGGTTGAGCAAGCAAACCTATCAGTTCAATCTTAATCACCAGCTACTGCGTTGCATTCTGTAATGAACATGGAAAATGCATGTTTTCCTATGGCAGTAACTGTATCAATAATTATACCATACCAGTACATTGATGTTGCAAAACAGCCATCTTATTGGTCGAGACTAGAGTAAACTGAAAGAAATTTATTCTGGCAGACTGTTGCGTAGATCGTACGGTGGACGCGATGATCTTGCCAGAAACTGCTGCCGTGAAAAGCCAAGCGACTGGGACCAGTCACTTTAAATGTGTACTCGCTATCGATCATGCATGTAACCTATGTGGTGAATGGCATGGTCACAATGTCGTAAATTACCCGTCGCTCGGATGATGTCGTGCCTAAACAAACCAGTGACCGTGCACTACCAGGGTCACACTACGCAAAATCTAGTCTTGCGGCAAGACTATGATATTAATGTAGGTATTTTGCGTACTCTAATATATAGACGTGACACGAATAATAATCATGTTGTCTTCCCTTCGGCGGCCTGCTATAGGACGATACTGGCCAGGCTCCTGTTTTATCTGGGTACTTTTCGAATATCAGCTGAGAATGAGTAGATGTACATCATAGTTCGCTGTACGACGGGAGTCACTCTCGCGCCTCTGAAGCATATACGCTCGCACTATTAACCACAGACAAATAGTATAGCGAATCTGTCTATGTTTGTCTGTGTATTATTAACTAAGACTTTGAAGAATTCCAGAGGTCACGTGACCCGTGCCTTGCGGCATTTGAAGAACCCACATTCATATTCTAGTTAGAAAGCATTGATCACCCAGCGCATGTAACAGCTTGGTAGAGTCCCAGTGAACTCAGTGGTGAGGATGACAAAATCAATCTAGCAAGACTCTTGGTGGGCAAATAGTGTACATAGTTGAATTCATCATAATATATGCAAACAGATGACAATACGTTTCTATTGACATGTACAACAATATCAAGAGACGACTTCTTGGAGTTCCACCTTTTAGTAGTGCTTCCAGTATGTCTGCACCAAATGACATGTCACTTGGTGAAATAATTAGACAGAATATTTATAAGTATATATGCAGGATGGAACAGTCCACGAATAAGCTTCTGAAGGCAATATGTGAGTCAGATAGGTACTTTATGAGTAAGTCGCTACAGTTTTGGAGGAGGCAGCTGTATATACATGTAACGTATGAAACCTTAATTTTGAGTATGATTACCTTAGACTACACGGAGTCTGAGATCAGAGTCAACAATCAATATTCTTTGTGAGTTTATGATCTTTCTTTTTCTTTTCTATGGACTGTTTAAGTCTGAAATAAACATAATAATAACAAGGCAGTATTGCTGAAGGCAATGAGTACTTGGGCCGTGATAGAGTAATTTTGAGGACAATATATACTACTATTCAAATATGGTCTTGAATTTCCTCCTGTCAATTAGGCATTTGATTAACTGGTTATTAAACGAAGCAATGGCATGACAACGGCAAAATATGTCTAGCAACTTTTGTGGAGTTTGAGGCAGGGGTTCTTTATTTATAGTGAAAATTGCTTAAACTCCTTAAATATTCAAATTACAGCAAATTTCTTTTGTTCTCGATGGTAGATGTCTAATATTTAGATGGGCATATTTAGATTTCTACCCTATAGTTATTCCTATATACCAAAAATCGGACATCCAGCTCTATTGGCTTGCTCAGAATTAGATATGCGCATAATTAATGAGGTACAATATGTGGTGTCATGAGGTGTCCCATCATACCAAATATGAAGGGTGTAGCACTTGTGGTTACTGAGTTGTGGACAAATATATCTATTTGAGGTCAAAGGTCATTGAGGTCACGTGACATTTTGTCAAAATAATTGTATTGCTAAGTTATTCCTATATACCAAAAATCAGACCTCTAGCTCTATTGGCTCGCTCGCTTGAAAACAATCTCATAAACCTGGCCATATGGGCAACTGTGTATGGGCAGCTGGATACTTGACTTCCCGGAGAAGGCGAGCTGTCACGTTCAAGCTCAGGATTATTTGTCGATCAAATTTCAGTAAATTTACCTTACCTAGATGAAATTTTGTCTATAGGCTGAAATTTCGCCGAATTTTGACGAAATTGCATCGATTTTTCAGGTTCATATCCGACATTTTTGAGTTTTGAGTGCAGACAGAAATAAGTTTTGAGGCAACATGGCTGCGACCCCATGTTGACCCCGGTATCTGCTAAAGTGCGGGTTGCGGGCTGCGGGTTTTTAGAATTATGGCTAGATTTCTAATATATGTAATATGGCATTAGTATATAAGAAATAAAACCTTTAGAATGTGTCTATTATCAATAATGATGATCAGGTCTATCGTACAGTATCCCTTTTCCTGCGAAGTCCATATTTCACCATCAGGTCAAGATGGTTAAAACCCGGGTTAAAATTAATGAAACACTACTATATGGTGTATTTTAACGTAATACTGTATATTTGAAGGCTGTTGAAAACATCAATGCTGTAAACTTGATTTTTTGGACTAAAGATGCTATAACAGACCAAACCAAATGGGTGAAAATACGTCATGTTTCTGAAAAAAATCAAAATCTGCTAAACTAAAAGCGGCGATTCCGAGGACCAATTTATTTATTCCGAGCTGCCTGGCCATTACAAATAATTAGGGATCTGAATCACTTTTCTTTCTTGCCATGGATGTGAGTGAGAAATATACGTAATACCAGACTGACAAAAAAAAAATCGCGCCTCGGAAATGTCGCCACTTATCGCGGAATGAAAATTGTTACATTTCTAGTATCAGGCCATAGGAAGTAAATTCTCTGTAATGCATCCATTCACAATTCGGTTCCAGGGCAACTCATACAGAAAATTAAACAATGCCTAGTTAAATGCAATGCATAAGGAAAGATTTGACTTAAAAAAGCGTAGAAGTGATGTGTATTGTAAATGCCGTGTATTTTTCATGAAATCTTTAAAAAGAAAAAGACGTACAACAAAGGACTTAGTTTACTTTGCCGTTTCGGTTCAAGCGAGGTCGCGACCTCAGAGAACGACATTCTGCTAACATTTTACGCGAGAATTTCAGTGGGAAAAACACGCCGGTGCGTTGCCTTATTTTCAGGAATCGATCTAATAGGAATATTTTTGGATGAGTTTGTGTTCTGCAGCTCTCAATAATTTGCTCCTAATATCATGAACGTATGACTTGCACCTGCAGTATGATAGTCGCTCCATGCCGGTATGCCCCCTTCAAGCATTTGATCCAGCGTGACTTTGAAAAGTTTCCTAGGACTGTAATCGTGTTCACCACAATAAAATTATTTGAAACGGCGTTGAAAACGATTTTGAAAATTGTGCTTTTATCGGCGGTTGAACTAATCTGAAGTGTGAGAAGGGCGAAAATGATATAAAAAAACACACATTTTTTCATGCCCGCAACCCGCAACCCGCAAAATAGCGCATCCGGTTGACCCTGCCTAGCCCTGCGTACGATGCTATGTGCTACAGCTAACACGCATCGTACGCAGGGCTACCGAGAGAGTTGCCGACATCGACGGTTATTTACGAGAAGTGAATAAAAGACTGTCATTTTTGGAAGCGATCGAGTAGCTGAAGTAGGCTGGGATACGACTTGGGCCCAAGAACGCTGAATTTCGGAAGTAATTTGGCTTTTTACGTGAAGTCCCAAAATGGATTTGAAGTCAACGACCCGACGTACGGGTCTTTGCAGGACTGTGAGCGGGGCGATTAGCTGTAGCGGAACACACAGCATCGTACGCAGGGCTAGTTGACCCCAAGTGAAAATGTGTTCGCGATCAAATCTTCCTATATTTTTTTCAGAATTTTCGACAAAATCATTGCTTCTTAAATCTTTTGTAAAATATAAAATACTAAAATAAAAATGCGATGTGCCATGTCTCCAGATTTCTAAAACACATCGTTCGTTGACCGTTCGACGGAATACTCATTTCGCAAACTTGTGACGCAGTTGAAATTCAATACTGACCGCCAAGCAATCTTAATGAGACGAGATCATTCTAGACCCCGCTTCTAGACATCCTCCAAATTATCCAACCATTCGCGTTAGAGTTCAGCTCGCTTAGAGTATCATAACATTCTTCGGCCTTCGTTTAGATCGACCCTAATCTCTCCCATTTAGGAAATAAATACACAAGCTACCTCGACAAAACTTCGTGCACCATCCAGGACCAAACGCACTACAAATCTGTCTTGACGTCATCATCTCCTTACATGGTAATCGGCATACCGTATTTTTTAGCAAAGGAGACACAGAATACGTCGGAGTATTCAGTTTCAAAACGTATTACATTGTGTGATGTTGTCAAAAAAAGGTAATGTTACTGCAGTGGTATAAATTACAAAACACAAAAGTTCAAATCAGTTTATTTTGGACTGGCTTTACCCAACATTTCATATTGTTTCTTATGCCAGATTTGACCACGTACTTACTGGCGACCCCTTTACATGCAAATTTTGTGTCAAATGGTGTGTTCTCCTGGAAAAACAAACGTACGATTTCTATATGAAGGAGGCGAAATTTGCCCTCAAAACTCGAAACCACCCCTTTATGGGGTGTACCTAGCTATTTTGAACGAGCTTCTCGAATCTGCAGCTCTATTTCGAAATGATGGTCTGGTTTTCTCAGCTCAAGGATAAGTGTTCTCCATCGCTGTGGGCATTACTATTCTCAACTGGGGGTACAGTTTCAGTCGTAATGTTTTTCATTGTGTCCGGGATATAAAACATTTCCTTTTCAAACTTTCACTTTGATTAACACTAGTCCACATCTTGTCAGTGATTAAACATGTTTCAAGTTTAAATGTTAAATTCTGGTCTCGAGCCCTCCTGTTCGACCAAACTGAAATTACCCCTCCCACTTTGGCTCGTCCAGTGGGTGTAGCAAGGGTCGTGCCATCGCTTAGGAAACGGAGGGTGCATTAATTGTTGCATTTCGATGCACATTTTGATTATATTCAGAAGATTTTGTGGCAAAAACTCAGATAGAGAAGCATTTATATTCACATCTCACTTATTCATGACTGGCTGAGAGCAGCACTTCCATTAAGTTAGCATCATTACGCCATTTATTATGCCAAGAAAGAAAGATGAAGCCAAGACATTTTGCCCTCCCTGGTCTCAGCAAGAAATGGTTATACCTTACAGAGTTTTTTCCCACGGAATGAAAACAAATGTACTTGGGCTGAGGCCCAAGTACAATTAATTAATATAATATAAGTATTATATAGAAATAATAACGCGAATAGTAATAAGTTAAATTTCCTTGAAAATTTCACAATTTATTTGGGTCGAAAAGACCAAATATGATATTGATTTCACTGCCCCATGTTTCCATGGTAACCGTTTTAGGTGTTGAAAATTTGAGTTTTTCTAATATCCCATGAAAGTTACTTTGATTGATATGAAAATTATCTAGTGGGGAATCTAGTGGGGAAATTCGGGTCAGAGAACACAAAAACCAGACTTATTTTAATGTTTCGAGTTGCCACGGTAACTATTTTGGGATTGAAAATGTTACCTTTTCCCTGATTCATATTAAAGAACTATTGATTGATGTAAACAATTGATCATAAGGGCTTTTCTGGTTAGCACACCAAAAAATATCAGACTCATTTTAATGTGAGATGTTTCCATGGCAACCATTCAGGAGTAAAAATTACCAGTTTTTTAAAGATTCCACCTAAAATCCAGTAATCAACAGAATGTGTTATATCAAAGAGATATTTTTGGGTTAGAAAGACCAAATATCCAGTGTAAAAATCCAGTTATCAACAGAAATATTATACCAAAGGGTTATTTTGGGTTAGAAAGACAAAATATGATATCCATTTTTACTACCCTGTGAATCCATAGTAACCTCTTTGCGTTTTAAAATTTCTATTTTTTTTCCAAATTCCATTAAAAGTAATCCCAGTTACTATGAAAATGCTCTCCTAAGTGTATTTATCACAGTATGAACTCCATGTTCATTTTCGTTTCATGTTGCAATGGTAACCATTTTGGTAACCACAGTTTTTTTATTGAAAACCATAGACCCTGGAGAGGGTCTGTGTTAAAACATAATTAACTGTTTTTACCTCCCATTTGCCATACATATATGGCAATTTGGAGGCTATATGGTTGAAAAAAGTCTGTATGTGAGATGTCTGTCTGTATGTCTGTATGTATGTATGTATGTATGTATGTATGTATGTATGTATGTATGTATGTATGTATGTATGTATGTATGTATGTATGTATGTATGTATGTATGTATGTATGTATGTATGTATGTATGTATATATGTATGTTTGTATGTATATGTATGTATGTATGTATGTATGTATGTATGTATGTATGTATGTATGTATCTATGTATCTATGTATGTATGGATGTCTGTCCTTCCAACGCGAAAACTTACGAACCGCTGCACTTATTAAGCTGATTTTTGGTGTACTGATGCCATACATGGTGTAGATGTGCCGTTGTTAAAATGAACTTTTTAGTCTCATAGATATGCAAATGAGGTAGAAAAAACAGCGAAAATGGTCAAAAATCAATAACTCGGGAACTGCTCATCTGATCATTGTCATATTTGGGTTTCAGGTACCTTACGCGCAACTCATTTAAACATATAGATTTGATGTCAATATTTGATGTTTTCTATTTTTTATGATGTTTTTTTCTTTCTTTTTTTGCCATTTTAGTAAAATTATTTTTCTCTTAAACAAATGGTCGGATCGCTTTAAAATTTGACGTACAGGTGCCTTGTGATAACTCAAAATAGAATTCATCAAAATTATGGCAAAATTTTCATATTTGTATTTTTGGGCAATTTTTGCCAATTTTGGTTCAAAAAATCTTCTTTGAAACTGTGCATGCCATTAACTTTCTAATTGGGTGTACAGGTTCCTAGGAGTGACCTGAAGATGACTCTGTGAACTCAAGCTGAAATTTGCAAATTTTTGTGGTACTTTTTGTCATGCTTTCAAATTTGGTACATAGGTGAAATGTAGTAGGTCATTTATTCAAAGTCAAGTACTGCCTGTGTGAATGAGCAGATTATGATTGTGCTGTTCTAGGCTGAGGTGCTATTTATAGGAATGATGCAATTTTAGACGGTAATTGATGTTTTAACTGAATTTGACTGATATTGTATGTAACTCTTGTACTGTATAAACCCTATCAATTCACCCAGAAAAAATAATTCATATGATTTTAAACAATTGAATTAATTAGGAAATCAACAAAGCCAAAATAATTTTAGTGTAGAAATATTAGAAAGTTCAACTTTTTTGACAGTTCATAGTGAAATGCTTACCATCTCGGAGGATTAAAACATTTAAAGGCAACTTTCCTTAATCCCAACTTTGACATATTCTGAACCGTCATATATTGTGCTCTGTATGTTATCTAAAATTGCTCATAATAGTTTGTCATGATAGGTTGGTCAAATAAATAGAGAAAGTTCTAATTTCCATTTATGGCTGTCTTGGTGAGGATATAAAATTACTTTTTGAGGAAAAAAATAGAGTGGTCAATTAAAAGAGTGGTAAAGTGATAGGGTTTTTATGGTAAAGCTGGGCTGTAAGATTCCTCATGTGCTATTTATAGCAGTTATGCAATCTATGTAAACAGTGCAATGAAAGTGTTACATGATTCCTTATAATGCTTTTGATGACCTTGAACCTCTTAAGTTGCAAACATTTGCCTCTTCTGTGTGCTTACTCTGAGTACCTACAGGCTCAAATTAATCAACATAACTTACTTGCAATGTTAATTTGAAAGTTAAAATGTGCTTGGTTAATAGGATGAAAATACTGATAAAGATAGCCAGCTCAAGATTCTTTATAACCTGACAGATATGCTGTTTTTATGACGTAAATCTTGATAAGCAAGTCTTGTTTACTTTAATTAGAATGTAATTAACACTCGTTAATATTATTATAAGCAGTAGTATCAAGTTGAACAAGCTGATATTGTCGGCTGTTGGAGGTTAAAAGCTGTAAAAATAAATGTATGTATGCATACATGTCTATCTGTTTGTCTGTCTATCTGTCTGTATGTTAGTTAGTATGTGCGAATGTATGTCCGCCCACATTAAATACTCCTAAATCGCAGCACCTACCATCTTAGTATTTGATGGACAGATGCACTCAGGGGTGGAGATGTGACTTTGTTGAAATAAACATGTCAAAGTCAAAAATATGCAAGGTAAGAGAGATTATATGGAATCCATGGTCACAAAAGCAAACTTTGATGAGGGCGGATTATTAAGTTTGGTATTTTGCTCAATGTATATCACCGCCTGTTGCAGCGTCACGCTCCCCTCAAAAGAGGCTCCCTTGGAGTGGAGACGAGGGTGCAACCTCCATGTGATCCCACCCCCACTTACATTGTAACTGTTGTAGCCAACAAACAATGCACTTTTAAAAAGGTCCTTACTATGATAAGATATATTGTGCATGACAAATAATGTGAACTGACTAATTTAAGTCAAGAGGGTAATTAATTAGCTGTTCATAATTTGCCCTCCCACAGAAAATTTTTCGACTTACCCTCCCACACTCAAACTTCATTTTTACCCACTCCCCACTTATTTTTGCCTGTTCCCCCCCCACTGTGAATTTTTGAAGCTCCCTCGCCCTGTAGCGAAAACAACTTGCCAATTTTCCCTGCCCTGGAAACAATTCCCCTCAAAAAGTTTTTCGCCAAGCCCTGTCCCCAGGAAAATCAACCGATATCCGCCCTGCCCTACAAAAAAAAAACTAAAATTTGCTCCCCTACCACCTAAAAACATGTCCCCTGCCCTAGCAAAATTAAAATTTCCCCTGCCCTCAAAAATTGCTCCTGGAATAGCTTTTTCGATGAATAGCTCCGTTGGCTGCACCTGTTGTAAATATATCAATCATCAATTGCTGATTAGTACTGTTCATCAGGCGCATTCACTCACACAAGTGAACTGTACGGATGTAAGTGTTTGGTCTCATGTAATTGATCTGCTTAAAAAGCCAAGGTCAAAGACGACATTTATTCCGTATACACCATGCTCGCTCAGCATTTGGAACTATTCATTCAGCACTGGTGAACACCTATTACATGGTCATGAGGGCTACAGCGCCCTTCTATTACCCCGAGGGGCCGTGTTTTACCAGAAACACATTGCTATTCCCCGAGGCCGTAGGCCGAAGGGTATAGCGATGTGTTTTTGGTAACACACGGCCACGAGAAGTGATGAACGGGCGCTATAGCCCGAATTAAGACCAGATTATAGGGGTTTTACAACACACCACACGCTCATGTTTTATTATAACACGCCATATGCTCATTCCGTGTCGCGATTCGCCAGAATACGTCACGTGACGAGAAAATAGATACGTCTAGTCCCCACCGGATCGACAAAAGTGACGTCAGAGGGTATTTTTTGAAAAGCTATTTCCCTAGGGAAATAGTTTTTTGACAAAATTTGGAAAAGTACCCGGTCACGTGACCGTAGTGTCGTCTGCAGCTTTGCAACAATGGCGGGTGACTGGAAGGTGATGTGCGTCCGGGATAGGTAACGACACATTCTCTAAAACAGATTTTCCAACATTTTCCAACATTCCAACAGCGTAGGAACTTGAACAGCACATCGACGGAAAAGATTAAAGTGCAACTAAGGATGTCGCTAGGTATGCTTAGAATATTTTTAAAAGAAAGTGGTACTACGTAAACTGAAACCGCTGTGGAGACATCGCCCAGTAAACTTGTCACAATGGATTGTTGCGGTGCAAAATATTAAAACACATTAAAAATTATATAACAATACAACATGAGCATGTGGTGTGTTATAAAACACCTATAGCCTGGTCTTTATTCGGGCTATAGCGCTCGTCTATTACCCCTCGTGGCGTGTGTTACCAGAAACACATCGCTATACCCCTCGGCCTACGGCCTCGGGGAATAGCGATGAGTTTCTGGTAACACACGCCCCTCGGGGTAATAGACGGGCCCTATAGCCCTCATGACCAGGCAATAGGTGTTTATTATGTTATAGTTTTTAATGTGTTTTGATATTTTGCACCGCAACAATCCATTGTGACAAGTTTACGTGGCGATAATTCCATAGCGCTTACAGTTGAAAGTGATACCACTTTCTTTCAAAAAATATCCTAAGCATACCTAGCAACAATACTTGGTTGCACTTGAATCTTTTTCGACGTTAAACTGTCCAAGTCCTACGCTGTCGGAATGTTGGAAAATGTTGGAAAATCTGTTTTAGAGAGAGGCTAGTCGCTCATCCCGGACGCACACCACCTTCTAATCACCCGCCATTGTTGCAAAGTTGCAGACGACACTACGGTCAAGTGACCGGGCACTTTTCCAAATTTGGTCTGAACTATTTCCCTAGGTAAATAGCATTTCATAAAATACCCGCTGACGTCACTTTTGTCGATTTAATGGGGACTGGACGTATCTATTTTCTCGTCACGTGACGTATTCTGGCGAATCGCGACACGGAATGAGCATGTGGTGTGTTATAATATAAACTATGTCAAGTAATCAAGCAAGAGATCTATAAATCGTCCTATTAAAATAGGTCAAATAGTAGTAAAGACAAATTGCAGCCACTCTTTGGATATGATTTAACTAACCATGCGGAACGGAAACTTCTCGTCGGTTGAGTTCCTGTTGTGTCAATATAATGTCAATTCTACAACGAAAAGATATTCTATTGGATTAATAACTTTTAAATCCGTTAATTTTGTTTATCTTGCGAGTGTCATTTGTTCTGTGTTTAGCCATTCTTTAGAAAATATCGCTTTCAATCCATATTCCTTCAACAAAAGTGTTAATTAGATGATGCAAATAATGAATATGTAAATAATACTCAAAACCTTAGAAGAATACAGAGTAACAATGAAATGGGGATGGCGCCTTTACTGTCCTCTCAAGAGTGACTTTGCAACCGATATAACCTCAGTTCTTCATAGATATTGATTGCCACTGCTACCATTAAATCACAGGAGGACTCACCTTTTGACTTGTGCATTGTGCCATGGTCTGACATCCTCTGTAGTCAATGTAGACGTTAACAGTCCTGCAAATTGCCACACTTAAATATCACTAAATTGTTGCTAGAACAGCAATAAACCTGTTTAACCTCACGAAATCCTGGTTATTGACTGAGAATACCAGTGTCTCCTTATCCCTAATAAACATGAATACCAGGTTTTCCACGTCTTTCACTCCTTTATAAACAAAGATGTCGATTTTACAGTAACAGTGGCAAAACTATAAATAAGCTGATTTAGCATTCAGGAGGTCGTTTATGGAACAGAGAGGTTAACAAAACAAGCAAAGCCGTTCAACATGCGCCTTTCGGGCTTATGACGATGCCGTAAACTAGTGACTTTCCGTATTTTAAATACTAGTAGTCTGATAAAAGTGCTAATACAAGGCCATAATTTCATTTTTGCAGTCATTAAAAGTTGCTAACCGCGGGTTCACCTAACTGCAAGGTTATGAATGACACCAATTGGGCGTGGTACTCAAACCACAGAGAATTCCAACATAAAGCTGGTCTAAAGTTATTATCTCTATGGAGAGATGATTGGGAGAACGGAGATGTTGTGTTAGATATCGGCTGTGGAACTGGAGAATTGACAAAGATGATAGCACAGAGAGATAATGTCAAATCTGTAGTAGGTAAGACATGCGTAAGTAGACATACACAAGCGATTAGAACATGCCTAGTGAAATTAGATGAAATCAATATGTGAAGCCTTAATTTCAGGCTTCACAAAAGATAATATAGCTACTCCTCCTTTGTATGATCACTGTCTAAGAGGGGGTCTTCCGTCTATTGATATGTTGGCAGACATGTCAAATGAAAAACCAAATTAGCCTGCTTGTAGGGAAAAATCAAATCTAAACCAAGGAAGTGCAGATTATGTCCCTAGTACCTAATCTCGTTCTCACACACCAAAATAGCCATCACCATGATAAGATTCGGACACACAACTTGTTTTCCATCGAATGCAAACCCTCCAATTGTTCCTTGTCATACCAATTTATTAGATGGCCAGTCATGTTTACGATATGCTGCAGCATGCCTTTTGACCAGCGTATTAAAAAAATTCATCGTTATAGAGGGTTTGAAATATCGATTTACTGGTGGCATCGTTGTCACTTATTCCACCTGCCTGGTATAGTGTATTGCTCAAGCAAGGCTTATCCTAAGTCAATTTTCATCAGAGCAGAGACTCGTTTTATAGTAATATCAGGGCTTCAATAGAGAGCCAATCCAAGAATGTGAACACCATATATGAGAAAACAAAATGCTCGTCAAAAAAAGAAACACCCTACATGAGAAAAAAAACGTGTTGCATCGTGGCTGTGTTTAAGATGGCAGCCGCCATGACAGCCTACACTGAAAGCTATGGTGAGTACATATTTTAGTCACTTCAACAATGGAGAAGTATTATTTAGGAAAAAATCAAAACATCAGAGTATGCACCAGTGTTTCAAGTGTCTATGCACACGGTTCATTACATATCAGAAGCTCAAACCAAAAAGATTGCTTCAAAACACATTTTTTCATAGGTGATTGACTGCTATACTGATGTGTGCTGAAGTAGTGTACGGCGTAGGAGAGACAACTTGTATTGCCTCTGAAGCAATGCAAAAAGGTTTTCATACACCAAACAGAACACATGCGTGTAAATTTACAGCTGCAGTCATTGAAGCATGGTCCCTCAGGAATCATGGTAGAAGAAATATCTGTAGCTTGAGCTACATGCATTGCCTATGAAGCAATGCATGTAATCTCCTGTACACTAATCAGCCCGCACGTGTCGAAGTTCATAGCTGCAGTCATTCACCTGCTGAGGGTTTTGGTGTTAAAGTAATCTTTGTAGTTTGAGTGTCTGTGATGTAATGAACTATGTGCATATACACTTGAATGAACAGTGCACAGTCAGGTTTTGTCGACCATAGACATTTAGATGGTTTGGAAATACGTCACGTTTCCTTCAAGATAAAGACGTTGAAAAATTCTTTAATATATAAATGTGCTTCTATTTTTGTCATATATCACTGAATGTTTATGTGAACCTCACTATTTAGCAGAGAATTAGAGTACGATTGAAAAGATATAATTTCTATTATTATCAGGAATATTCAGTACTACACACAGATTCAGAAAGGCACAACACTACCCTTTCATTATTTCCAGCAATATTCAAGTGCCGGGCAAACGGTGTAGCTCCTACAGTTGCACTAGCCAGCTTTAACCACTCAAATATAATAACTATATTATCTGCAGTCTCTCGTGCAACACATGTATGTAAACAATATTAGAGAAGTATAACATTGTGATGATGATGGTAACCCTCACCCACCAATGTTAACGGGGAAATTTACCCAGACTTTCTTAGGTAATCAGGTCGTTATTTAGTGAAAAATAAACAAAATAGCGTTGGTTTCATTCACTTTCACTTGCGCGTATTAGCGCAGTGGCCACAAGCTGAACGCACGGAAACCGGAAGTGACGTATCAAACTTACTAGTCACAGAGGTAGTCTGGTTCGCTGACCCATTTCCCCGGTAGAGGGCGTGGGGAAATATAGGGTCAGGTACCGGGTAGCCATCTTGAACAGAATTTTGTTCAAGATGGCGGAGGTTAGTCACCTGACAGAACATGCTGCAACAAATATGGCTGCTACCATGAAAACGCCGGTCAAAATTCGACTGGATCAGAATTATGTTCGAACACTGGTATCCGAACCAAAAACATTGGCACACGAGACGGGAAATATAAACTGAAAGGATTAATCCAGAAGTACGGGGAAATAGAGGTGATTGAAGGCTGGCTGTGATATCGATATCGCAGCAGTACTTGTGGCGTGTATCGAATGCGCTAGGGTCATTGAGGTCATCGCCGACTGTGGCGTGACCCCAATGACCAGAGCACATTCGATACACGCCACAAGTACTGCTGCGATATCACAGCTAATTGAAAGCAAACTTTGTTGGAACTGTGAACGACGATTGATTTCGATGGATAGAATGGTGTCCGAATTTCGTGAAAAATGCCAGGCATCATGTCGACGTTCTAAAAGTATCAAGAGGTGTGCTAAATCACAGTGGCTAAATCATGAAGGTAAAAAGTCTTTCTTTCTACCTCCACGGCTTTGTGGTACAAACACGAAGTTGGTGTCAAGTGAGCCAGAAAGTGCGAAACCCAAGAAACATGAGAAAAAGTTACAAGTGTTACTTTCATCCAATCACAGCTTGTTTTATTTTAACCCAATAGCGTCCATGTTTACATTAGCCGGTACCTGACCCTATATTTCCCGATGCCCTCTACCGGGGAAATGGGTCAGGGAACCAGACTAGTCACAGAGGCTTCAAAGCGAGGTCACTTATAACCAAGCTCTTCTACGCCAAGTAGAGTACGCGTACGCGGTACGCAAACCTCAGCGCTCGACTGAAAATCATAATGGCGAAGATAATCGGTATAACTGCAAACCTGAACGAGCAATCGATGATCCAAGACTGACATCGTCAGAAAGTTACAGCGACTCGAGTTCGGAAAGTGACTATTCTAGCTCCGATGACGAAGTTCAAATTACTCTCGGCGATCAATCATGCCTGTCACGTCATTGTCAATCCAATCGCTGTGAAATCATGCCGAGACCGAAGTAAAGCCAATGCTCTAAAGAGATCGACATTAATTCTAAAAGTGCAAGCATTTTTAATGTGTTACAGAACACCCTGATGTAGCCATGATTAGTCTAGAACCATCGGTCCTGTCTACAACGTTCAGTTTCTAGTGCCTGAGCGTACGCACAGTCCCATATGTACAAGCAAAGCACTTGGGGCTGGATATGCCCCGGGCAGTTTTCTTTTAGGCTTGTAGTTCAGTAGTTGGACTTGCAACTTTCGCTAAAAGCAGCCCTTCTCAAAGTGGTATTCGCAGAAAACTTTATTTCTGCTCGACTTAAACATCGACACCGAGTGCTTAGCCCCTATATTCTGTAGTCATTCTATACACTGTAAGTGGAGAAGTTTACAGTTGCACACGTGCACACGTCGACTGCTTCAATGACCAAGTTTACGACGTCACTTCCGGTATTTTAGTACACCGCTGTTTGTTAGCCAGTGAGTGAAAGTGAATAAAATCGACTCGAAAGCCTTTCAATGACCATGTCAGTTTAATATTCCAAAATTAATTTTCAGGGTAAATTTCCCCGATGTAGCTAGTAAATTCAGGCAAAATATTCTGCTTCCACCTATACTTTTCCCATGTGTTTAGATCAATTGAGTCAACACTTCCATATTACCATTTATAATATCACCTTTTACACACAATGTACAGTAAATCGGAAATGATCTGACAAATCATTGGAGCCCACAGTAAAATCACATTTCAAATAATGAAGTGCTAACTATTATATAATCAACTACACTTGCCCCGTTATTTGTGCAACAGGTGAAATTACCATCACTGTCACTTTGGAAACGTCCATTTAGAAGATGTAAGTACGAATGGCAACAGAAATCAATTAAAGTTCGACCAAAATTATTTACAATACTATCTCGACACTTTCTGTTCATACAAAATCGTCAATCTCATAATCAAGTTGATGTATTTCATTCTCTTCTGATGAATCTACAGAGTAATCACTTAAGTTACCCGTTTTAGTGTTAAAGTCACCCTCTAGTATGAAATCGGGATTGAGATACCTTGCTTTAAGCTCTGGGATATAATTTTCTAGACTGACATTACCATTAGATTCATCATTATAAGTTGATGCGCCCTCAGGGGGTACATATATACTTCCAAAAATGATATCTTTTGGTATATGAAATGCTTTTTGATTTGAAGAAATACTGCATCATCAAAATCACCACGAACTCTTGTAAAATAATTGTTTAGGTTATGTGACACAAAAATACATATTCCACCAGAGTACCTACCACGTTTACGGATTCTTTTTTTAACATTGGAATAAGGTTTATGAGTGGGTTCAAGCCAATTGGTGAAATCACTAGTTGTTTTAGCCCACGTTTCGCAAATACTGACAATAGAAAATGTGGAAAAATAACGTTTCAATGAGCAATTTTGAATGTGCGACTTAAACCTCTGGCTTTCCATGTTACTATAGTATAGGAAACATTTTGGTTGCTACTGATACCTGGATTATCTCTCTGAATATTATGCAGTTGCCGAGCCTGGCCACACCTCTATATGCCCACCAAGTTGTTAGTTTCAGCATTGTATTTGAAATTTTTGTCGTCAATAACTAGTTTATCATAATTTAAATATGATTGTTTTTCGTCTTTACGCGCTTTCATTGTGAACGGAATCAAGTTCTTTCTTGTGCGACGAACTGTAAGCGGAAAGTCTTCCGTAATGAAAAGACCCGATTCTTTAGTCAAAATCTGACACGCGAGTTATAGAATTCTCGTACTAGCTTTAAACGACAAAAATTTAACAATAATCGGGCGCGGAGTTCCAGCCTTGGGTCTAAACTCGAGTCTATGAGCTCTCTCTATTCGTATTTCACGCTCGAGTTCTTCGCCAGATACACTGAGCTTTGCCTTTAAGACTTTGCGTACAGCCGTTTCGCACTCTTACCAAGTTTCATTTTGCTGCTCCTGAATACCTCGAAATATCAAATTGTTCCGACAGGTCTGTGAACGAAGACCGACTGCTTCTCTTTCCAACACTTCGATTCTTTCCGTTAACTTTTTATTTTCTCTTACCAGCTCGTCCTGTGTTTTCTGTATATTTTCAACAGTTTTTGTAACGTGCCTCATTTCTTTCTTCAAGTCTTTCATGTCCACCTGTATTGCCTTTAAAATTGTTAGAACTAATTCCGCACCCTCTTCTTCTTGTTCTTCGATGTTAATCAAGTCTCCACTTGTCGAAAGTTTTATTTGTCTTTTCTGGCGAGGGCCTGGATTCAGTTCCACGTCACCATCGAGTTGTAAAAGGCGAGGGACACACGGTGTGACTGCAGCATCCACATCCACGTCTATGAATTTTGTCAACCTTAATGTGGCAAATGTGCGGGTTTGCGGTTACGTAACTGGTATGCCATCCGTACATGTACAGCAAATTCAATTCTTCAGTTTCCCGCGACATCGAAATAATTTTCATTTGCCAACCTACCGCTAGTTTGTAACCAGTTCTGATATTGTTCAATACCATAAAGTAACGTAAATGTAATGTTCATTGTAAAATAACTTACAATCATGTGTTTTATGTAATGGTGGCTTAACAGACTATTTTGATCGTACTGTAGGCACAAGGCAGGGATGGATGCTGAGCCCTTTTTATTTTCCTAATTTGTGAACGAATTAGCTTCATATATGAATAGAGATTGTAACAGTGGTATTTTTTGTAAATAACGACATTCCTAATATAGGAATGTTGATGTATGCTGATGATGTGACCGATGTGGACGATTTACCCATTGACTTGCAAAGAAAGCTAAACCATCTTGAACGTTTCTATAAGCATTGGTGTATGTTCGTCAATCTCGAGAAAACCAAAGCCATCGTTTTTAGAAATGGTGGTATTCTGAAGAGTTATGAACGGTGGGGCTATAATGGAGCGGAGGTTAAAACAGTAAAACATTACAATTATCTAAGGATTTTATTGTCATCAAGGCTGTCTTGGTCACCTGCCAAACATCAACTAGTCACGAAAGGAAAAAAAGCATTGCATCAAATAAAAGTAGTTATAAAGAAATTGGGTGGTCTCCCTTTAGGGGAAGCGTTTAAGCTGTTTGACACTTCAGTTGTACCTGTAATTTGTTATGGGGCTGAAATCTGGGGAAATGAATACTCTCCCCATATAGAAAGGGTTCAGCTTGAATTTTGTCGTTTTTCGATGGGAGTTAATACAAATGTAAACGCTGAAGCTTTTTGGGGGGACTATGGTAGATTCCCCCTGTCATGTATTGATATGAAATGCCGTGTTTCTTATTGGTTGAAACTTTTAGA
This sequence comes from Ptychodera flava, assembly GCF_041260155.1. Classification (NCBI taxonomy): domain Eukaryota; kingdom Metazoa; phylum Hemichordata; class Enteropneusta; family Ptychoderidae; genus Ptychodera; species Ptychodera flava. The sequence goes on from NC_091935.1 coordinate 37,543,707, forward strand.
AATGGATAATGCACGTTACCCGAAAGCTTGTTACCTTATGCTAAGAAGATTAGATTGAGTAGGAAGGATAACATTGGTAACAAAGGTAAAAAATTTACTTCACAAATATGGCTTCGGTTCTGTGTGGATTGAACAGCAGGTTGGTGATAAAAAAGGCGTTTTTACTTTTGTTTCAAACAAGACTTCAAGACTGCTACAGACAAGAATGGTCAACTGCTGTACATCAATCTCGTAGACTTTGTTCTTATGTGAAATTCAAATCATTACCAGAACCTGAAATGTATTTATCTTCAATTACTATTATGAAATTTAAATCTGACTTGGCAAAACTTCGTACATCAAACCATAATTTAGCAATTGAAACAGGTCGTCACAGTAGACCAGTCGTTCCAGTTGTGCAAAGATTATATACTTTCTGTAAGAGTAAATGTATTGAAATTCTGGAGGATGAGTGTCATTTTGTATTGTTCTGCCCTTTGTATCAGCAACACAGAATAGAATTGATACCAGAAAAATTTCGACTGTGTCCCACTCACGATAAATTTATTGGTTTGTTATCTTCAAAAAAATCATTCTGTTTAGTACAAATTGTCTCTGTATGTGCATAGATCTTTTAAAGTGCGAGAAGAGTTTCTTCTTAAGACTGATACAGATTAGGAATTGTTCACTTGTGATAAATATTTCCCCATCTCTCTGTTCAGATGTATACATATTTTGCGATGGGCTGAGGCCCAAGCATTTGAAATAAAATACCAAAAAATAAAATACCAAAACTTGTAAAATTGTCAAAACTTGAAAATAAACCTTGTAAAATCAAACTTGAGGACAGTGTATTACATATAATACCAGTGAAAGCATACTGAGGAGATAATGCAACAGTGTCTGCTATGGAAGTTAATAATGTTTTTCTACTGATAAAGATTGTACATTGCAGAAATGATATGATCAGTGTGCTGCAGTTCTGATAAACATAAGTTATTGGTAGCTCCTGCCTTTACTATAATCATAACTCCAATCAACAAATGATCATATTCGGGTAAGCCAATTACATAATGTCCCTGGCGTGTTATCTGGTACCAGGTCGGAGACAATAGTGCGAGATGCTAAACTCAGACTACGTCAAGAAAACCGAAGATAGATACGTACTAGACTAGTTACATATAGAATGACATGAAACTGATTTCAAATATAGTGACTTTGCCACCAATTCACCAACATTCTCACATTTTATAGAATACCAGAAACTAGTATTATTTTATGGAAAGATTTTTCATTTATGTATTAAAATATATTTACTGCTTCCAAAGTAAATTAAATCATATTATAAAAACGAAATGATATGAAATAAACAGAAATAATAATGTAGAACAGTATTGAACACCAAGTGTAGCCCTTTCCTTGAAAGAACATCTTCATAAAACTACAAAAACTCAACTGACTTAAGCAGACTATGATGCTACAGAATAATACAAAACAACACTTAGTCTATGTTGTCTTTTACTCTATCAGGATAAATACAGCCCCGTTTTCGAAAGAACTGTAAACTATAAACAAAAAACACTAATTGAACCACGTTATGGTAGCGGGGTAAATAAAATCGTATATTGGAATGAAACATAAAATAATAAACAGAAAAAACATTTTCTCACGGTCTTTACCATACAGGACACAAAGCTCCTTTTTATACAAAGAGTCTCTCTATAAAAGTTTAGAAGTACAACAGTTGCAACCTTGATGAGTTTTTCGGTATGTTTGCTCTGTATATTTTACTACAGTATCTTGTTCAACTCCCTAAAGCATATTACAATGGCCATCGTTTAGCTTCTTAACACAAAGGATATCTGTAAAAGTGTTGACATTTGAATTTTAGTCTTGATTAAAATTCATTTTTGGACAATAAACAAGGACCGTTACACATACATTGGCTATGCTGATAAGCTTGGCGTTATAAAATACAAAACTTTAAGAAGATACTGAAATTAATAAATACAGAGGATAAACATAAGATAATCATCAAAAGTTGCAGCCACTGGCCCGTAAACAAAGTCACTGGCTGTATCACACAATGGTGATTACCTTCCTTGGTTTTGTGAGATAAATATATCCTTTTTTGTACGTGTTATTGCCTGTTGTGACTTATGAAAGTATATTAGGTATACCTTTATAACGGAAAACACGGAGCAAATTACAATTATGAAGATAAGTTATAAACTGATCACTCAATGCCGAAGCTGATTGAACTGTAAATTTCCAGTCTTTGTGAACGTATAGCTTTTGTGAAAAAAAACCAAAGAGATTCTTTCCTGTCTATTATTGTTCTGCTCTTTATCTATATAATAACGGGTGCTGCTACAAAGCCCTAAACATGTAAAATAACCTAGACTGTCTTTCGTGTTTACTGGATTGTTAGAATCACATCATTTTCATCGTACCAATAGCTTCATGAGCTATTACAGTTTTATTGTTATTGTTGTCATCTTGGTTTTTAGTGACGTTCTTATTGCGATGATCTTCACCTGACGACACATGATCATCGATTTCCAGCAAGGTATCTAGAGCCGCATGCAGTTGTCAATAAAGAAAAAGTTTAGGAGCTTTTAAACCATCGAAATGTGACAAATTTTGACAGCGTACAGAAAGGTTTAGCATCAATACTTGTGTTATGTAGGTCATTTCCCCCACACTCATCATGACCTGAGTTCAATTAGTCTAGAACATTCTCAAGGTCACTGCCCTTAATGACCTCACAACCTTGAATTCAATTAGTCATGTTTTGAATGTTCTAGAAATTTAGTTAGTTGTGTAAGAGAGATAATTTTAGAACAGTAATTAGCATGTCAATAAAAGTTCTAGATTGTTCTTATATGCTTATGTAAGCACATGAGTATAAATACTGGGACAGCAGGCTTGCAGTCAGACTTTTGGGATCGTGTCTCTTGTGTGTTACTAAACTCCAGCAGTAGTCATTCTCAAGACTTTTCAAGACCTTCACTGCCAACGCTGGATTTATTCTGTGGACTTTGTGCAGTTTCAAGCCTGCAAGCCAAAGGACTGTTCATTCATCCGACTGACTGTTACAACTCTGAGACTGGAGCTCTGCCGTCCCAGCTGAGATAAGTAGTCTGTACACTTTTAAAGCTTGTACTCTATCCCTGACTGAGCAATTAGTTTTATTTTCGTAATAAATTTTGTTTAAACGGAAACTGCTGAGTTCACCCTTTTGTTCGTTTTCTCTGCACGTAACACTTGGATAAAACAAATAGAACTATATCTACAAACGGGCATACGCACAGGCTTTGTACATAATTTGAATGGTCTTCAGTGGACTTGAGTTGTTGGAATTGACCAGTGGAGCTTAATAAATAAATAATTCATGCCAACAGTAATGAATGGTTTTGCCATTCTCTGGCCATATGGCATTCTCAAAACACATATCATGATTACATGTAATTATTCATTTTATAACAAACTAAGTTCATATAAACAAGCTCAAGATGGACACATTAAAAATAGAATTGACATATAAGATTTTGAAACTTCATTTCAAGATCTGTATCTTACATGAAACACGAGGTAATTTAACACATGGAGGAAATAACCTGTTTATGATCCAAAGAAATACCCGCAAACATGCACATGCTTCTGTTATGTAACGAACTATGTGTATAGGCAATTGAAATACTGCTGCATTCTCTGATGTTTTCATTTTTCTTAAACAATTCTTCTCAATGGTAGAATCTCCCAAAATATTTACTCACAAGGGATTTCAGTGTAGGCTTTCATGGCGATTGCCATCTTAAAACAGCCACGTTTTTTCTCATGTGGGGTGTTTAATTCTTTATTTTCTACGAGAGCGTTTTGTTTTCCCATGTAGGATGTTCACATTCTCTGTTTAGCGCTCTATGGGAATCCCGAATATGCCTCTTAAGTGCAGAATCGTACAGCCCCGGTATGACCTTATCCGGTAAGGGCATGGGTGATATGATTCTATTCATTACTAAAATTGCTATCGTTTTTACTAAATAAACGAAAATTAGAAAATGATCAGTTAGCTAAATTGCCAAATCAAAAATAATTTTCTCACGATGTAATTGTTGTTACCGTACCTACATGTCTTTTTAACTAACCTAACCTGGGTTGGTAGCTCTACTGGTGGACGAAGTAGTATCCGGTGTCATGTGATGTATTGTTAAGCGATGTATTTATTACAGTATGTATGTGCAACTTAGTACTTAATGTCCCCTACAGCACGTGAAAGTGCAGTCAGAAAATTGTAACAGTATAGGTCGGTTGTTAACCATTCTCATATAAGAATGAAGATTTATTGAGTGGTTTTGACTGTGATGTCGTCGCTAGGTAGCTACGAGGCGTGTGTTAATAATTCTAATCCGATCGAGAATTTTCTTAATTCAGTTAACAGCTGGAAACGTTTTTAAACCAACATATCGTTTATTCATATTTTCTCATTTCGGCGATCAAATAATTAGATTTAAATTTTCTTCACATATGAAATACTTTTTGTGACAAAATCTGTATGTATTGTTATTAACTCGCAAACTACAGTTTAAATTGTATCCATGTCATATTTATGGCAACATGTATCAGCGACCGGCATATCTGATTACCGGCTTACTGTTCAACTTACATAATACATATTTCTAATTTCTAGGTGTTGACATCTCCGCTAATGCTATCGATTTTGCAATTAAGAACAACTCTGTCTATGGTAAGACAAAGTATCTTGCTGCTGACTCTATGATACTTCCGGAGACCTTAAGTCACTTTGAAAATACTTTTACAAAAGTGTACTGTATGGCAGCTCTCCATTGGATGGAAGACAAACAGAAGGTATTTCAAAATGTTCGCTGGTGTCTGAAGGAAAATGGTTCATTTTAGTCGATGTTCTTCTGAGCGAAAACGTCTTGACGGATGTTTATTACAAGAGTATAGAACTGCCTAAATGGATGAAATACTTAAAGGTGAGAAACTTTCATTATGTAGACAATGTCAACGTTCATGAAAATAACTTCTTTAGCTTTTAGATTGATCTTTGCTGTTACAATTGTTACAATTTAAAGCCTTGGAGGAAATTTAATTAAATCCCTTTGAATTGCGTATGCGTTGAAAGAAACGAAGCTGTGCACAGTTTCATATGAATGAAAACTTAGAAATGGATTGCTTTAATAATCTTATCACAGTCAAAGTTGCCAAACAGGGCTGACTTATTATGACAATAGTTACAGGAAATGTAACATTTCTTTGCATTTCAAATTATTTTGTCGCTGTCTTTAATTTTTACTGAAATACAGGATTTTCAGCCAACGTTCTTTCCACTTGTTGGAACTTTAGAAGGTCTACACAATTTGGTTTCACAAAGTGGTTTCAAGAAATACCAACACATTATCGAACCATACAGCTACAGCCTTTCATCGAACACGAAAAACAAATACATAGGTAACATGTTTACGCTCTTTCTCACTTAGAACTCTCACTTATTCAACATATATATATATATATATATATATATATATATATATATATATATATATATATATATATATATATATATATATATATATATATATATATATATCGAAGTATACAGGTGTCCTCGTGGGAAATTACAGTGCTCGATGTTAAAGCAGAGCGTTCTTAATAATAACACAAAATTACTTCAAGTACAAAGTAATGATATCTGTTACTTAAGTTTCATGCATCCTGCGATCATCAGACAGATTGCAGGATGCATGAAGTGAAACTTAGGAATGATATCATTACTTTGTACTTGAAGTAATGTTGTGTTAATTTATATACATACATACATACATACACACACACACACACACACACACACACACACACACACACATATATATATATATATATATATATATATATATATATATATATATATACGTTGACACGCTAGTTATTTCGTCTAGATAAAAATTTCTCGCGTCTGACGTTCGCTCATTAGGAAGAGCTTCTTGTGAAGAGAGTGATAAAATAAACAGATCTCAGTGTGTTTGGATATTCCAACTTGACAGTGGAATGTATTCAATTTGGCGTACACACAATTGAATGCTTTTGAAAGCTGCAAAATATGCATCGCTGGTGCACAGTACTAGAGATTTCCCATAATACATCATGATTTGTACCAACGTAGATTCCCCTGTGAAGTCTACCATGTCTCCCATGTGTAGACAAATTCCTGGACTAGTTGTAAAAATTCTGAAAACGTACTTTTAAAAACACCTTTCTTCTCAATACCCGTTTTAAAGGATTAAGAAAACAGTGCTTGATTGAGAGAAGAGAAAGGATTTTTGTAAATTTTCTGCTGATTGTGTCATCAGCCATACATAATAAAGTGATAGAAAGTAGGGAGACTAGTTCCAGCTGTTTTATGAAACAAAAGGATATTGATTTTTTCCAAATAGAAAAGACAAGAGAAATTTACATGCTAACTTTTTTTCAGAGAATGACCCCTTCAGTTGGTCATAACTTGCTTCCCAAAACTGTGACATTTGTAGTACTTGCAGAATGTGACTTTTATGGTTATTTAATGGTTTCAAATGGTACAAATCAAACAGCATTGTGGGTAATTTATTGTACTGTGTGGTGTACAAGAAAATGACATTGCTTATGTAGAAGACTGAGAAAAAGTAGGAGTGGATTTGACTAAAAAATGTTTACATTGCAATCTGGGTCGGAAACAAATGTCTAGAATACAGAATAGATTAGAACGTACCTGATAAGTTATGGGACTTATCTTGGTGATACCCGGGTGATGGAAAAAGGTATGGTGAAGACAAAGGAAATCCCGAATTTATACAATTTGGTAGGGTGTATAGATGTCGTTTAACAGGTAATCGCAAAGGAGTGTGGGAAAACATTTTTTTGATGTTCGATCCTCTTAGTGTGATATTTTCAGTTTATGTATCCAGATGGTTTCAAGTTTTTTTGCGGAATTTGTCATCTTTTTTGTTAACCTGTATGATAAATATGATTGAAACATCATCAATACCATGCTCATTCCGATTAAAGTGTAATGCTACAGTTGTGACTTTCATGTGGCGTATCGTGTATTGTGCAGTCTACACAATTCTTTCCAACCCAGATTGCGATGTAAAAGTGTGTTTTTAGTCACATCCACTTCTAATTTTTCTCAGTCTTCTACACAAGCGATGTATATTGAAGCTTTCAAAAACATTCACTAACTTCCGTTTACGCTAAAGTGAACGAAGTCCACTGTCAAGTTGTAATTTACAAACATTCTGAGAACTGTAAATTTCATCACTCTCTTTAGATGTACGTAAGGAAGCTCTACCTATAGAACGAAACGCCGTACACCACAAGTTCGAATTCGTCTAAGTCCAGACGGAATGACCAGGGTGTCAGCATGATTATATATATATATATATATAATATATATATATATATATATATATATATATATATATATATATATATATATATATATATATATAATATTATATACATATATATATATATATATAATATATATATATATATATATATATATATATATATATATATATATATAATCTAGGAACTTGTAGTTGTCACTCTACAGGCTGTTTCATGCGCTAAGTAATCATCAGGAAAATATATATATATATATATAATATATATATATATATATATATATATATATATATATAGTTTTAAAAATTATATACAATTAATAAACCATATAAGAAAAAGAATGAATAAATTATTCGATGTCATATTTTGCATACTCCAACTGTGGCTTCGTATGGTTCTTGTTCGATTGTTGCCTGTCATGGGTAGATTAGGAGCATACATTACTTGCTGTCCTCAGCGTAGTTGCCCACGGAGTCGTGCTCATCTGTGCATTGTCCATTTCCATCACCATTATAAGTAGGAAATACATTAAATAATTATGTATATATATTTTAATATTTACCATGTACATGTTCAGTGGTAATAAGACCAGCGCAACAGAGAGCCACCATTAGTCCGAACATAGGAGGTATATGCCTTTTTACTGTTTGTATTTAATCGGCGAGAATGAAATCTCTCTGAAGATCGTCGCTAAGTTCTCAGGCAGAATCAACAGGGTGTCATACGCTTATTTCCTTACTTACTGAATTTAAAACATATACTGCTCCATGACTGGTTACAAGTGGATGCCGAATAAAATTGCACACATTATCCATACGCCAGGAAAAGCAAGTGAGTCACCAGCATTTGTCCGTTACGGGAGGTCTGTGAGATGCATATATAATTCAAAAAGAGAAACTGACTGAACCTGTCAGCCAGAGGCGGCTAACGCTTGCCGCCCTTATTACACACCTTTGATTAACAGTGGCAGAACTCGCTACTGCGCTTGCATACCACCACTTTGAATGCACTCGCAGCTATGAACGCAGTGGAGCAGGCGCAGACAGAGTTGGTGAAGCCGCAATCATAACTGACAACACAGCCAAGATTGTTGTGAGAAAGTTAACAGGAGTTTATGAGAAAGATGTAAAGCGGAAAGCTTCGAACTCCAGCTATAGTGAGTCAGGAAAAACAACTTCAAAGAAGCACTTGTGATTGCATTTCTATTTTACCAATGAAGCATAGCATATCTATATAAACCAGATTCTCACTTGTATCAGTATATATTGCAGTTGCATGTTCATTTCAACTTTTGCCACATGTTTGTTACGCAAAAGTGTTATGGTCAACATCATGAAAATGTTCGCCACAAATTAATTCCAAAGGTCATTAAATATACAAAATATGTAATTAGCTGAAAAAGATGCTAAATTTCTTGACAGCTGTCATTTGGATTTCAAGCAGGAAAGAAATTGTAAGTACAGTTTAAATCAGGTGAAAACACCTTCAGCGACTTTCGATAAAATCACTGTAGTTTAGCAATTCATTGATAGGTCACTTATTAATATTTCTTAGTATAGGCCAGATGTCTTCCACCTTCATATATGTAGCAAGTGTAATCTGATCAGGTACACTAATTTTGACTCATATTTCTAATTACAAAAGGTCATCAAATATGCAAATAAGACCTTAATTGACACGGCTAAATGCTTCACAGAAGAGTAAGATATCTGTCAGATCAATATCTGTAGCAGCTTCCATCAAGTTTAATGCTGTAATTCCAGAGCTATATCACTAATTACAAAGTTAATTAAATATGCAACTGGACCCTTAATTTATTTAACACTGCTGAGTACTTAATGAGACAACTAGATACTCATCAGATCAATTTCTGTAGCAGGTTACAACAAATTTGACGAGCAATAATTTCAGAGTTATATCACCAATAACAAAAGTTTATTAAAATGCAAATGAGCAGATAATTGACATGACACTTACAGTACTGTATCATCATAATGTCGTGAGATTGTCATCAGCGAAAATTTTAATGAAATTTTATGCTCTCGTTGTCATTAATGTCTCCATAGGAACCATTATATGAAAAAATTAATATTTCATAACTTAATAAATATGTAAGCCATACTAACCAAATCTAATCAGTTCTTGCCATTAGCATATGGTATCTTTCTACTAAATCTGACTTCAATCTGTTTAGGCGTTTTTGAATAATCATGTAAACAGACAGACAGAGAGACAGACAGAGAGACAGACAGACGTCGGTACGATATTATCTAATGTTTGTGAAACCGTGAGCTAAAAGGGCATTCTTTCATGCAACGTCTCCGCTGTTGTTACATATTTCTTCTCTAAATGTCTTCGTTGAGACTCTGAGTGGAACAATATAGCAGTCTTTCATCATGACAGCCCTGCCCTCTGAAAGTCCCTTTGAATGAAACATTTTTAAACACTTGTAAATTGTTCTCTACCTTTTGACACAGTCTACAATAATCATCTTTGATTAATTCCATCTAACAGCTTACTTGAAACCTCTGATGACACACTTGGACTTCATACCAGCTAATTTACATGATGAGTTTCTCGAAGACTGTTTTCAGATGTTTGGACGTGGGCCAACCAACTCAGAAGACCGTGTCTTTAGTTGGGTTTTTAATGGATTCAACGTAAAATTGATAAAGTAGTATCATACTGGACTAAAGTAATTCGAAATTATGAAATATGTTTATCAAAGCTCTTACAATCAAATGACTCGAAAGAAGCTAGTTAAATCGGCCAAACATTATATACAAGGAAGGAATAACATTGTTAATATGTATATATTAATGTTGACCAACAGTACTTGTTAGAGATGTAGCTGGTTATGTTTGTTTCCCAGCTAGTGATATGCAGACGTGTGATTATTATCATTCTTCAGAACTAATGTAATTGTATAAGTCTATATCTTCCCAAAAGATCGTCGCATACGATTTAGTATAGCGAATAGATATCAGATAAAGGAACCTTATTGGGCTTAAAAACAGATATTTTAAGAGCGATTGTTGGCAAGTTCAGTAAATAAGGAGCAATTCTGTTTGGATAGGATAACGTGTATTATTGTATTCCTGAAGTAATTTGACCATTGGGTACGTATCCCATATAGTATTAGTGATTAACAGCAGGAAACTAATGTTTCCATGTGCTTTTTCGCGACATGTCATATTAGGTTGTATGGGTTACTTTATTTGAAGACAATTATCTTGTAACACCTTGTCGATAAATTGTAAGGTTGTAAAAGTGGTACCTATTAATCTTTCATGAGCTGTTCATTTGTTTGTTGTAGACTTTCATTCTTTATTGTACCAGTAATTAAATAGCAACTTCACCTACTTTATTGCTTATTGTTTCATCCCTACAATATTTGACTGCTATCCAGCATACAAGTTTATTCCCTCCACCAAGTTATCGAGCCTTTTTTTTCCAGAGTACAACCATATAAAGGATTACTTTTAGATCTCTACAAGACAATTTCCATATTGTGGTAACCAAAACACTGTGTGAACGCCATTTTTGTCATAATTTAGCATATGATGGTTTTTCGATTTTCTATCGTTTTACGTCGATTTATGAGTTTCAATTTTCGTTTATATATATATATATATATATATATATATATATATATATATATATATATATATATATATATATATATATATATGATCGCTACAGAGAACACATGTAGCGTGAAATCTGAGTAACCCCTAAGTCCTGTTTTCTACTTGTTGTCATTTTTTGCCATATATATATATATATATATATATATATATATATATATATATATATATATATATATATATATATATATATATATATATATATATATATATATATATATATATATATATATATATATATATATATATATATATATATATATATATATATATATATATATAGGAAGCTGCGGAAGACCAAAACTCAAAACGTTTTTTTGGTCCATGATGAAAACTTATACTCCAGGACCATCCGAATCGATAACTTTTGAAGATTAGTTTATTTATTTTTATTCTTTGTTTAACACACCTGGTAATGTTGATGAAGGTTATAAAGATTTTTACGCCCAAGTCAATGTTTTTGTTAGCGAGTCATTTTCGTTACATAACTCTGTGAGTGATATTTCAATAGAGTGTGTTGATGTGTATATTAGCATTTTAGACAGAGAGATAACATCCGGTGAAATTGATTTGGCAATTGGTAAACGTAAACTTGGGAAAGCAGCCGGGGTTCACGGAATACCTGTAGAATTTTTTAAGTACAGTGGTAAAGATTTTCGACAAATTCTGTTAAATATTTACAATTGCATTCTTAACAGTGGCTGTTTTCCTTTTCGTACGATTTACAATATTTTTGTATTAGGTACAGCAATATGGAAATATCTGTCAAGACACAAATCAAGTTTATACTGTGCATTCGTTGACTTTGAAAAAGCCTTCGATAGAATAGATCACCATTCCATGTTTTATAAAGTGTTAAAGTTGGAATGCAGGGAAAATGTTAACAGTTTTAAAGTCTATATATACAAATGTCAAGTCATCATGTTTAAGAAAACCTCATGGCATCACTGAATTCTTTAACTGTACTTATGGTGTACAACAGGGTTCCGTTCTCTCTCCTCTTTCATTCAACATTACACAAATATTTCCATTATCACCTGAAATTGTGAAGTGCAAAATGGGGTCATGTTTTTTTTTCAAATAGCACAAGGGGATCACTTGATTTTAAAAAAATCCGTCCTGCTAAAGAGCCTTGTTTCAGTGTACAAAAACATTCCAGGAAATAAAAATTATCCTCCGTGTGTTTCATTCTCTCCATTCATGATGATAGGAATACAACAACTTATGTTACTGTATCAAAGTAATAAGTTAACACACAATATTTATTTCAAATTTCGATAGTAACAGCCTTCTTATAAAAAAAATGGGAAAATGTTTACTTATGAGGCACATCTTACCCTATACATTATACATTGGACCCATGACGGTTATCTGCATTACATTGGGCCCATGACGGTTATCTGCATATCCCTGGAACAGATTATATTTGCTCGATGATGGATCTATATCAAAGTATGATCTTAGGATAATACTCATATCGCACTATATTTGGTGAAGTTTCGATTTCAATTGCAATGGCTTCCAATAAAATAATTTGTATCACTACAATTTGTCTTTTTACATTTGTACTTTCATTATCAAAACTTAGGAGAGTAAGCATGACATTAAAACACTTGGAATACACGTCAAAGGTTAAAGAGTTAAATGTGTATGTAAAATTGCATATTTACATCATTAGGAGATTATAGTATTAGTAAGGTTAACATTTTTCCATTATTTGGTAAAAACAAAATAATCTTTATTGTGATTCACACCTGGTTCACTATCTCTGATATTTCTTTCTGGCATTACATAACTTGGTGAGAAGAGATAAACTCAATGTTTTATTTAGGGAGAGTTAATCTACGGTACATGCCGGGGGTTAATGTTTTACTTATTTGTGTACATCTTAAAAAAGGTAAAAAGTTACTCCACCAAACCAATATTTTATATTCTTATATTTTATAACTTTTCAGTAATACAAGACCCACAACTTAACTGGGACCGTCATAAGTCCCGTACACATTACAATATTTTTTTGTGTAAACTACATCTATGTAATGCTTTAGTCACCATTCCAGAGGCTGTTACTCTTCTTTTCTACGTTCGAGGAAAAGCTGAGAATTCTGAATAATCAACGTGACATATCCGAGTGTAGTTATTAGCCTGCAGGCTGCCAGCAACGTCAACGGCCAGTTAGGTCCAGAATCAGTTACTCGACGAGGACAGAGGGCGCTGTGAACCACATTCTTTACGGATAATCCGATTTCCTGAAAGTTCACTGTAAACTTAGAGATCGAGCTGTTACCGTAGACACTCATTTCCGTCAAAACTAAGGGATCGTCTCAGATTGTCGCATAAGTTCAAGAAACGAAATTCCTTCCTTTAGGTCAAAACCCCTCCGCCTTTTTGCTGTAGCTACTGAAAAATATGTATCCCCTGGCACATTACATCGTCAAGTAATTGATCAAATTTGAATACTAATGCGATGTTTTGCCACATAGAGTGTCATGATTTTATTTACTTCCCCTTTCTGCATCTCATGACTTTCCTTTTCTTTTTGTTCCCTTTTCTTCTCGCTATCGTCACTCACATATTTTTTCAGCTTTCCGGCGTCAAACATGTATACCCTATTCCAATCTTCCTGTGCATCTCTGTGCTTTTTCAGTTGTTGACAAGTAACCCTGGTGTACAAACATGTAGGCTTCCACAATTTTTTGTAGGCATTACGGTGCATTTCGAAGAATTGCTTTAAGGCAGCGACTAGTTTACCAAATAGAGTCATTTGTCCTGCTATATGGGGTGTTTTTTCGATATTTTAAGTTAACTGAGCATTATGCGTCTCGTGAAGACTGCAGTATTCAGTGCTGTTTCGTCAACAGTGAGAGTGAAATAACCAGGTGTGGCTAGAGCAAGCGGACGTTTGTAGGGCATTTAAAAGATACTTTTTGATATCTTTATGATTTAATGAATGAAATGTTTGGGATACAATGTTAATGTGTTTGGGACACGAACGAGTTGGATGGCACTTACAGGAGCCGTCAGTAATATCACATACCCTATTAGTTGGGCATTTACAAACTCCACGGCAGTTCACACCCCAGTTCCACTTTTACACTCACACCCGGAGACAGAATTACAGACAATACCATCGGGACACGAACACTTGTTTTCACAGATTTTACCATAGTAGCCCCCTTTACACGTACAAGACTTGAATATTCCTTCATCGTAGTTACATGTACCGCCATTTTCACATGGACACGTAAGTGTACAAACTGCACCATAATATGATTGAGGGCATACACACGACCCGTCAGTTTTATTGCAAATTCCTCCATTTTGACACGTACAGTAATACAAGCAGTCTTTGCCATAACGACCATCGTGGCACTCTGAAAAAATATTTCCTATATTTTACTGCAATGAAATATACACATCGATAAACACCCATACTTGGGCAAAAATTAACAAATATTTTCTAGTCCAAGGAGAAAACACGGTGAAAATTGGTTAGAATTAAAAAGAAGGAAAGGGACAAAAAGTGAAGAAAACGTATGTAATAATCTACAATATAATATTTCAGAAAATAAACTATTTATTCATTTAGTTACCGACAAAAATGGCGACAGTGTTTTAGAAATCAGATTCTATGTTCTTTAAGTTAAAATAAATTTTGGAGCTGTAAGGAGACAACAAAGTATATGTCACTACTTGCCTAAAAACGAAGCTTAGGATGAAAGTATTTCCTTTGAATGTAAATGACCTTCTCAAAAAGCACAGTCTCAAGATTATTCATAAAAAATAGATCAAAACGTCTATGTTATATGCAATTTTTTCATAAAAACTTGGACGGGTCTAAACTGTGCTATATATAGTTTGACAGTTAGAGAAATCAGATCTCTGAATTTTCGAGATCATTTTACCGGTATTAACATAAAGTAACGTGGCTATCGTAATTTGCTAACACTCAGTCACATGGCATATCTCGATTTGACGACTTCTGCTTAGTTATTTCACTAACTGCGCAAGAGATTGAGTTTTGCGAGCACCATATATTTTGCGTACAGCAAATTGCCTTGGAAGGGAACACGAACGCCTCCTGGCGAAGTCTAGCTGAATTAGCGACAGTTTGACAATAGAATCTGAAGACAAGTTACACAATGCTGTCCTCATTTATAAAAATTGTTCGACTTTCGATGTTAACGCGTGGCGATCTGAAAATAAGCCGTTCAAAAAACCGAACCTTTTGTTCTGTGCAATAAATTCAATAACTCATCATAGCGATGGTGCTTGTGGAAGTACCATTTGACGTATCAAAACTATTACCGTCACGAACACCATAACTTGGCCGGACAACAAATAGTAACCTTCCCATTAAAGCTTGCCGATACCATGTTTTATTCATTATACGATACCACCATGTTGATCGCGCAAATATTAATGATTGGCTCAGTAAATGGTCGACACGTGAACAGATCGTGAGATACTGGAGGTGGAACTCATGCAAGCTCTCAGCTAGACACAAAATATCGCTATCGCTCGTCCATAATTTTTTCGTTTAATGTTCAAATCCTCATTGTACACCTGTCGCTGGGTGTGGTTTACTGCTTAAATCTATCGCCTGATGATTTCAACGTTTGACTACTTACCAATACACATCGAGTTATTGAGAAAGTATCCATCACAGCATCTATATACCCTGTAACTAAGTGAAAATGAACATATGATGAAACAAATATTAACCGGACGATAAACAATGTAATAATGTACAATTACTCAAAAAATACTGTGTTTTTCCCTAGGTTCATAGTAAAACTGAAGATAAAAAACAAAATCGTGAGGACAATACCGTAGCATTATATATACAAGGACATAAATCCCTTTATTCTGTAAATAACCATATTATTATCCACACTTTAAGGTCGAGTTTACGAGCAACTAGGACAAAGTACCGTTTCAGAATATTATAATCGTATAGCCAGTTGGCCGACAGCGCGTGTAATCTAGATACCCGTCCTAGCTAGTGAAAATCGTAGTTCAGCAGACACATCAATACATTATTCATAGGCTTTTTCTGGGTTTCTTACACTGCTGGTGAAGTATGCATTTTGTATCAAAAAATGAAACAATGTCAGATTTTTTCAGTGCTTGTATAAAACAGCTTTCAGGTCAAAAGTCAAATAGCGTCCAACAACACCTCAACTTATTCGACCCATCGTCGCTGTTATAGTACCCGGCGTCTACGGAGAATAAGATTTACTGCACGGTAGAACTCAATAGTTTACAGAAGCATATGTATCACAGTTCTGCTTTAAATGCAGGATATGTTCGTCGCTTCTCCACTTGGCACTATGTTCTTCAAGTGTCTGAAATACTTACGGTTTTTCTCCGACGTAATAAGCAAAGCAAGCATGGGGATCACCCTGCTTCACGCTGGTAAGCTGCGTATTTGAATATCCACAGTAGAGGATAAACACAAGCAGATATGGAAAGGATACACGGAAAGCATGTCCTGATTTCATAGCTGGAGTTTTGAACTTTCCAGCAACGCCAACAATGACTTAACGCTGCGTGTAACGTGTATCAAGAAGGGTAAAGTCCAACAACCCTGAATAATCCTGAATGTGGCAGACAATCTGTAACTGCACGTCTGGCGAAGGATATTCACACGGACATTTGCAAACTCTAAATCGTTCAGGATTACCTTTGATGTTCCCCTATTGGTAAGTATGAACTTAAACAGTTGTCTTCACTTTTCGTGATCAATTTTGGTTTCGAAAGGTCAAAGTTCAACGAGGAAATGAAAACGAACTGTAGAACAATTGAAACCATACAATAATACATTCGTCTGGTGTTCCCCTTCAATGGAAGTTCAGCAAACAATGCACTCAGTTGTATACTACACCGCTAAAACGAATAAGATTTTACAACGTTTGGAATACTTCGGTTTAGTCAACAATAACCTGGTTTACCTAAAGTCGGTGAATGAAAAATTACATGGAAACACACTGTGACGCAATTGACCGGTTGCAGCACGTACCTTCAGCTTTTCTACAAAACGGTTTTATACTCGTGCATTAATTTATTGGTGGAATGTTTTCCAGTATGTGGTGGCGTATTTCAAGTAGCTTCAACATATGATGACGAAAAAAATGAATAGCCATATATGACAGAAATGCTGGTACTTCTTGTGACAATACCAATTAAAAGACATTGTCAAGCATTTTAGACAGAGAGATAACATCCGGTGAAATTGATTTGGCAATTGGTAAACGTAAACTTGGGAAAGCAGCCGGGGTTCACGGAATACCTGTAGAATTTTTAAGTACAGTGGTAAAGATTTTCGACACATTCTGTTAAATATTTACAATTGCATTCTTAACAGTGGCTGTTTTCCTTTTCGTACGATTTACAATATTTTTGTATTAGGTACAGCAATATGGAAATATCTGTCAAGACACAAATCAAGTTTATACTGTGCATTCGTTGACTTTGAAAAAGCCTTCGATAGAATAGATCACCATTCCATGTTTTATAAAGTGTTAAAGTTGGAATGCAGGGAAAATGTTAACAGTTTTAAAGTCTATATATACAAATGTCAAGTCATCATGTTTAAGAAAACCTCATGGCATCACTGAATTCTTTAACTGTACTTATGGTGTACAACAGGTTCCGTTCTCTCTCCTCTTTCATTCAACATTACACAAATATTTCCAATATCACCTGAAATTGTGAAGTGCAAATGGGGTCATGTTTTTTTTTCAAATAGCACAAGGGGATCACTTGATTTTAAAAAAATCCGTCCTGCTAAAGAGCCTTGTTTCAGTGTACAAAAACATTCCAGGAAATAAAAATTATCCTCCGTGTGTTTCATTCTCTCCATTCATGATGATAGGAATACAACAACTTATGTTACTGTATCAAAGTAATAAGTTAACACACAATATTTATTTCAAATTTCGATAGTAACAGCCTTCTTATAAAAAAAATGGGAAAATGTTTACTTATGAGGCACATCTTACCCTATACATTATACATTGGACCCATGACGGTTATCTGCATTACATTGGGCCCATGACGGTTATCTGCATATCCCTGGAACAGATTATATTTGCTCGATGATGGATCTATATCAAAGTATGATCTTAGGATAATACTCATATCGCACTATATTTGGTGAAGTTTCGATTTCAATTGCAATGGCTTCCAATAAAATAATTTGTATCACTACAATTTGTCTTTTTACATTTGTACTTTCATTATCAAAACTTAGGAGAGTAAGCATGACATTAAAACACTTGGAATACACGTCAAAGGTTAAAGAGTTAAATGTGTATGTAAAATTGCATATTTACATCATTAGGAGATTATAGTATTAGTAAGGTTAACATTTTTCCATTATTTGGTAAAAACAAAATAATCTTTATTGTGATTCACACCTGGTTCACTATCTCTGATATTTCTTTCTGGCATTACATAACTTGGTGAGAAGAGATAAACTCAATGTTTTATTTAGGGAGAGTTAATCTACGGTACATGCCGGGGGTTAATGTTTTACTTATTTGTGTACATCTTTAAAAAGGTAAAAGTTACTCCACCAAACCAATATTTTAATATTCTTATATTTTATAACTTTTCAGTAATACAAGACCCACAACTTAACTGGGACCGTCATAAGTCCCGTACACATTACAATATTTTTTTGTGTAAACTACATCTATGTAATGCTTTAGTCACCATTCCAGAGGCTGTTACTCTTCTTTTCTACGTTCGAGGAAAAGCTGAGAATTCTGAATAATCAACGTGACATATCCGAGTGTAGTTATTAGCCTGCAGGCTGCCAGCAACGTCAACGGCCAGTTAGGTCCAGAATCAGTTACTCGACGAGGACAGAGGGCGCTGTGAACCACATTCTTTACGGATAATCCGATTTCCTGAAAGTTCACTGTAAACTTAGAGATCGAGCTGTTACCGTAGACACTCATTTCCTTCAAAACTAAGGGATCGTCTCAGATTGTCGCATAAGTTCAAGAAACGAAATTCCTTCCTTTAGGTCAAAACCCCCTCCGCCTTTTTGCTGTAGCTACTGAAAAATATGTATCCCCTGGCCACATTACATCGTCAAGTAATTGATCAAATTTGAATACTAATGCGATGTTTTGCCACATAGAGTGTCATGATTTTATTTACTTCCCCTTTCTGCATCTCATGACTTTCCTTTTCTTTTTGTTCCCTTTTCTTCTCGCTATCGTCACTCACATATTTTTTCAGCTTTCCGGCGTCAAACATGTATACCCTATTCCAATCTTCCTGTGCATCTCTGTGCTTTTTCAGTTGTTGACAAGTAACCCTGGTGTACAAACATGTAGGCTTCCACAATTTTTTGTAGGCATTACGGTGCATTTCGAAGAATTGCTTTAAGGCAGCGACTAGTTTACCAAATAGAGTCATTTGTCCTGCTATATGGGGTGTTTTTTCGATATTTTAAGTTAACTGAGCATTATGCGTCTCGTGAAGACTGCAGTATTCAGTGCTGTTTCGTCAACAGTGAGAGTGAAATAACCAGGTGTGGCTAGAGCAAGCGGACGTTTGTAGGGCATTTAAAAGATACTTTTTGATATCTTTATGATTTAATGAATGAAATGTTTGGGATACAATGTTAATGTGTTTGGGACACGAACGAGTTGGAAACAGTGTAAAATATGTTGGCACAAGTGTGCAGTTTTTATTTATTTTTATACACAAAGAACTTGTGATCACAAAATAAAAATGCGAAATAGAAGTTCACTAACTGAATGTAGGTCAAACCCCTTCCACCGTTAACGAACGAATTTCACTTTTTGAACATATGCGACAATCGGAGACGTTCCCTAGGCGCGTTTTCATAAAAGAACGGTCGAGATTGGAGAATGCACTAGAGTCTAACCCAAGGCGTGACTGATTTCATGCGCACTGGTCTCAATTGCGCATCCTCATACCAGCAAACTATACAAGACGCAGCTAGCGAAGTCATAGCATAGCGAGAACGCAACGCAGAGAAACGCAGAGTGGCTTACGCGTTCCGTCGTCGTCGTCATCATCATCATCATCATCATTATCATCATCATCATCATCATCATCATCATCATTATCATCATTATTATCATCATGATTATGAACTAAATTTTGACCTTTTTTTCGCAGGTTCTCTCTTCATAAGCTCGGCACCTCAGCGCAGATATCCTCCCGATTTTGACATAATGAACACCGTAGCGACCGTGACAAATCTAGTTACTGGAGACGTGGAGGAATTAAGGATAAATGGAACTGAATCCGAACATTTCAAAATAACTGCGTACGAGGCAAGCAAGATCGACCCAAAGATTATCAAAAGTTCGGCAAGCTTCCCCTAAATACAAACTGTTGCTCCAACAATTTTATCCTCAATGTCTCTGATCATGTTACGTCTGTTTAAACTGCAAACGACATGATGGCCCACTTAAAATTTTTTAAAATGTGTATTAATGTTACCTGGCCAGTTAATTCTTACTATCAAACATAGTAAAAGGGCCAGTAGCTTCATTGACGATTTTTTTAATCAGTAACATGTGTTCTGTATGTCAATAGCAAGTTCTTGTTCTACTTCCAAAAGCATATTGAAATACCAATTATTTTACTCATCAATAAAATGCACTGCTTTTGTCGAGATTTGAATTCTAGTCTAGACCAGATTTTACATAATTTTGATAATAATGCAGTGTACACATGTGCTTGCTTAGCTAAACACTTCGTCTCTCCTCGTGCTTTCTGGAGTAGAACATGAAAGTGTATTTGACAGTGAAACACAAATAGTGGGAAACATTCGAACGTTACAACTATTGAACCTTTGTCTTCAAAGTCTCTTAGTTTCCTTGTTTTCGTAATATTCGAGTGTTTTGAAGCTTTTTTTTACTCTTGCAGTGGAAATACCCGAAAGCAAACAATTTGATGAAACAAATTTTATCATCCGGAAGATTATCAAAGACCTATGATGATTATGCTTCCGAAACAATGTTTGTTGAATTTACTGTCAAGGGAATAGACGCTAATATTGGATTAAGGTTGAACGTTTTGCTAAGACAAGAGACGAACAGTCAGACCAATCCCTTGCCATTTTTAACAATTACATCATTACGAAGTAAAATCATTGGTGAGTATCGCAGACTCCATGAGTGTTATATCTTTCCAAAATATTGTATACCGTGAGAAGAACGGCACACTGAGCTTTAGTCTTTACATCATTGTTCACTTTTTTCTGGAAAAACTTTACTGATAAACGTTCTTTATTAAAAATCGTAATACAGAAACTAGAAAATGGAAAAGCTGGTTTCCTTTCTCTTTATATATAGCATATTTGCCATTCATCAAAATGAGGACAAATGGAAAACGCCAGCGACAGACAACTCGATCAGACTCTTAAGACGCTTTTTGATTGTAAGCTATTACACAGATGGAACTCGCACAAACGCAAACATACACGCATACAAACATACACATACAAACACACGTACATGCACGCCAGCACACATTATTCGCACGCAAATTAATCAAAACTATGGAAAATCTTGTTCTTTCAGGGTGTCCACATGGTAAGTTTGGAGCCAGATGCGACAGGAATTGCATTTGCAAGAACGATGCAACGTGTCATTCATGGAACGGTGCTTGCAAATGTTTGCCAGGATGGCAGGGAGCAGCCTGTGACATCCGTGAGTACAGAAGTGTCCGACACTTACCATAGTGACAGTGTGCAGCAATGTGCAAAGTATCCTATTTACTTAATATATACCTTTAGAAAACACGACATTTACTCATATTCTCAATAATATACAAATAAACATTTCATAGACCTATGTGCCCCACACACACATACACACACACATATATACACACACACATATATATATATATATATATATATATATATATATATATATATATATATATATATATATATATATATATATATCTCACTGGGCAAAATGCTGGATATACAACAATATATACATATATACTGATTCTGTACATGTGTCAAATACGTTCAGTACACAGCACTTATGGTAATAAAATGCAAAAACTACTGTTTACACTTAGTGTGCAAAGATCTGCATTACGTATACTCATGATCTGCATAGAAATACGCTACGCATATCAACATATTGGAATGTTCCATTATACGCTGCTTATGCAATGAATATTGTGTTCCATATACATCAATATACGTAAATATGCTAAGCGCATATCAAGCATTTTGTCTAGTATATATACACACACACACATATATATATATATATATATATATATATATATATATATATATATAATAACAAAATACTTCAAGTACAAAGTAATAATATCTGTCACACCAATCTTCACAGAGAAATGACAGGTTTTTCAGCTCTAAACTCTCATTTTAATTGACAAAGCCCACAAGTTTTTCAGATCTGCGTACTTTTCCTTTTACAAGATTTTGATGTTCATCTCTGCTGAAATCCCTCAGAGATTGGTATGGGCGTTTGGGTTTAATATCGGCCACAGCGTAATCAGAAGTATCTTTCTTATCACTGTCTCTGTGTCTTGATATAGTTTGACCTGAAAATATTAAGGCATATTCAAAATAATAATACCTTGGACGTTCACAAGAATGCAAGGGGAGAGGCAAACATCGATGTTAGAAAACGACGCAAACATTTTCTTCTGCTACCAGAATTATTCAATTGAATTGGCTTAACACTCATATTCAGTAGAAAATGCTGCATGTTCTTGGGGAAAACACCATTACAGCAAATGCAGTCAGCAATGAGACAGATTAGCAGATTTGTAACGTATAATGTGTTTACCTAATGCTCTGTTCAGTGAGAGATTGAAAACTAAATAGCACGAAATACTACTTAGAAAATAGCCAATGCCAATGCGTGACAGCCGTGAAACACAGAGATCGTAACATCTAATGTTAGAATTTGTACTGAACACTTGGCTTCTTTATTGTACATTAATGCTCTTGGAAAATTTTGAAATTATTTCAACCGACATTTTTTTCTGTAGTATCAAAGAGCAATTTCTGGACCTCAGAGGTGTAAGATTGCTGTTCCTATGTCATCTTTTCAGAATTATTTATTTCTAATATGTTGTTCTATTTCAGTGAAAGAAAAATGTTTCGCAGAACCCAATCACAAAGTTTAACCATGAATTATGCAAAATTAACGCGGAAATCGATCGACCTTATAGTTTATCACAAAGATAGCAATTCCGAACCTTGATAAATACTTCACAGATTTCATACATTGTTTTCATGCATATGTCTGTGTCGTGTGTTCGACCCATCATTGTCGATGCTATCTGATTAGTGCTGGCTTACCTTTCTGTACAGATGCACTTCCCATTCGCATCAGTACAATTTATTTCGTTACCATCTTGAGGCAGGGGAAGCTCACAGTTCGTCCCTGTCCATCCTGGCACACACAATATACAGTCACCAGTGTCCTTTTTGCATTCTAAACAGTTCTCAGGACATGTTTGGTCACATGATGGCCCAAAGTAACCCGGATGACATGAACACCCTCCTGTCACATGATTACAACGTTCAAAACTTTCGCAAGGACATTTCTCAGAGCAGTTGTGTCCATAGTAACCAGTCTCACACGGCTGATCACATCGATCACCATGCCAACCAGGTGTACAGTTGCATTTTTTGTTCTCAGGCCTACAGTGATTTCCGTTGTAACAGTGTAGACACTTATCTTCACAATATTCGTTTCTCTTGCCATCAGATTCATAATTGTTACAATCTGTACAGTCTAGTCCTCGCCAGGTAGATAAATATTCACAGACGTTCCGATTTGCCCTACTACATTCCCCTCCATTGAAACAATTACATCGATGTTGACATTTATCCCCATAGAAACCTGGATGGCACTTACAGGAGCCGTCAGTAATATCACATACCCTATTAGTTGGGCATTTACAAACTCCACGGCAGTTCACACCCCAAGTTCCACTTTTACACTCACACCCGGAGACAGAATTACAGACAATACCATCGGGACACGAACACTTGGTTTCACAGATTTTACCATAGTAGCCCCCTTTACACGTACAAGACTTGAATATTCCTTCATCGTAGTTACAAGTACCGCCATTTTCACATGGACACGTAAGTGTACAAACTGCACCATCATATGATTGAGGGCATACACACGACCCGTCAGTTTTATTGCAAATTCCTCCATTTTGACACGTACAGTAATACAAGCAGTCTTTGCCATAACGACCATCGTGGCACTCTGAAAAAATATTTCCTATATTTTATTGCAATGAAATATACACATCGATAAACACCCATACTTGGGCAAAAATTAACAAATATTTTCTAGTCCAAGGAGAAAACACGGTGAAAATTGGTTAGAATTAAAAAGAAGGAAAGGGACAAAACGTGAAGAAAACGTATGTAATAATCTACAATATAATATTTCAGAAAATAAACTATTTATTCATTTAGTTACCGACAAAAATGGCGACAGTGTTTTAGAAATCAGATTCTATGTTCTTTAAGTTAAAATAAATTTTGGGCTGTAAGGAGACAACAAAGTATATGTCACTACTTGCCTAAAAACGAAGCTTAGGATGAAAGTATTTCCTTTGAATGTAAATGACCTTCTCAAAAAGCACAGCCTCAAGATTATTCATAAAAAATAGATCAAAACGTCTATGTTATATGCAATTTTTTCATAAAAACTTTGACGGGTCTCAACTGTGCTATATATAGTTTGACAGTTAGAGAAATCAGATCTCTGAATTTTCGAGATCATTTTACCGTATTAACATAAAGTAACGTGGCTATCGTAATTTGCTAACACTCAGTCACATGGCATATCTCGATTTGGCGACTTCTGCTTAGTTATTTCACTCACTGCGCAAGAGATTGAGTTTTGCGAGCACCATATATTTTGCGTACAACAAATTGCCTTGGAAGGGAACACGAACGCCTCCTGGCGAAGTCTAGCTGAATTAGCGAAAGTTTGACAATAGAATCTGAAGACAAGTTACAAAATGCTGTCCTCATTTATAAAAATTGTTCGACTTTCGATGTTAACGCGTGGCGATCTGAAATAAGCCGTTCAAAAAACCGAACCTTTTGTTCTGTGCAATAAATTCAATAACTCATCATAGTGATGGTGCTTGTGGAAGTACCATTTGACGTATCAAAACTATTACTGTCACGAACACCATAACTTGGCCGGACAACAAATAGTAACCTTGCCATTAAAGCTTGCCGATACCATGTTTTACTCATTATACGATACCACCATGTTGATCGCGCAAATATTAATGATTGGCTCAGTAAATGGTCGACACGTGAACAGATCGTGAGATACTGGAGGTGGAACTCATGCAAGCTCTCAGCTAGACACAAAATATCGCTATCGCTCGTCCATAATTTTTTCGTTTAATGTTCAAATCCTCATTGTACACCTGTCGCTGGGTGTGGTTTACTGCTTAAATCTATCGCCTGATGATTTCAACGTTTGACTACTTACCAATACACATCGAGTTATTGAGAAAGTATCCATCACAGCATCTATATACCCTGTAACTAAGTGAAAATGAACATATGATGAAACAAATATTAACCGGACGATAAACAATGTAATAATGTACAATTACTTAAAAAATACTGCGTTTTTCCCTAGGTTCATAGTAAAACTGAAAAAAAAAACCAACAAAATTGTGAGGACAATGCCGTAGCATTATATATACAAGGACATAAATCCCTGTATTCTGTAAATAACCATATTATTATACACATTTTAAAGTCTAGTTCACAAACAACCGTTTCAGAATATTATGATCGTACAGTTGGCCTTGGCATCGCGTGTAATCTAGATACCCGTCCTAGCTAGTGAAAATCGTAGTTCAGCAGACACATCAATACATTATTCATAGGCTTTTTCTGGGTTTCTTACACTGCTGGTGAAGTATGCATTTTGTATCAAAAAATGAAACAATGTCAGATTTTTTCAGTGCTTGTATAAAACAGCTTTCAGGTCAAAAGTCAAATAGCGTCCAACAACACCTCAACTTATTCGACCCATCGTCGCTGTTATAGTACCCGGCGTCTACGGAGAATAAGATTTACTGCACGGTAGAACTCAATAGTTTACAGAAGCATATGTATCACAGTTCTGCTTTAAATGCAGGATATGTTCGTCGCTTCTCCACTTGGCACTATGTTCTTCAAGTGTCTGAAATACTTACGGTTTTTCTCCGACGTAATAAGCAAAGCAAGCATGGGGATCACCCTGCCTCACGCTGGTAAGCTGCGTATTTGAATATCCACAGTAGAGGATAAACACAAGCAGATATGGAAAGGATACACGGAAAGCATGTCCTGATTTCATAGCTGGAGTTTTGAACTTTCCAGCAACGCCAACAATGACTTAACGCTGCGTGTAACGTGTATCAAGAAGGGTAAAGTCCAACAACCCTGAATAATCCTGAATGTGGCAGACAATCTGTAACTGCACGTCTGGCGAAGGATATTCACACGGACATTTGCAAACTCTAAATCGTTCAGGATTACCTTTGATGTTCCCCTATTGGTAAGTATGAACTTAAACAGTTGTCTTCACTTTTCGTGATCAATTTTGGTTTCGAAAGGTCAAAGTTCAACGAGGAAATGAAAACGAACTGTAGAACAATTGAAACCATACAATAATACATTCGTCTGGTGTTCCCCTTCAATGGAAGTTCAGCAAACAATGCACTCAGTTGTATACTACACCGCTGAAGGAATAAGATTTTACAACGTTTGGAATACTTCGGTTTAGTCAACAATAACCTGGTTTACCTAAAGTCGGTGAATGAAAAATTACATGGAAACACACTGTGACGCAATTGACCGGTTGCAGCACGTACCTTCAGCTTTTCTACAAAACGGTTTTATACTCGTGCATTAATTTATTGGTGGAATGTTTTCCAGTATGTGGTGGCGTATTTCAAGTAGCTTCAACATATGATGACGAAAAAAATGAATAGCCATATATGACAGAAATGCTGGTACTTCTTGTGACAATACCAATTAAAAGACATCCAAATACGAATTCTTGCAAAATTTGCAATGAAGACAACCAACATGAGCTAAAGAAATTATTAAGCACTGGTGTCAAAACTATAAAGCAATGATCCGAACTTGCTAAAGGGATGCAGTGAATGAGGTCGTAACAAATTGTATAGGAAGTTTTACGTAGATGTTAATATCAAGAAAAATAGTGACCACGAAATTGTTCTTGTTTATTTGCTTATGTACCATTAACAAAACAGAAGAACAGACAGCAACATCGAGACCCAGTAGGTCCTGAGAAATGGACTCATTCTCAGAGAACATGACGTTGTGCCCCTGAGCAAGACCCTTTATTTCTTATTACTCAATTCGGAAGTGGGCGATGGGTATTTCATTCTGTAATTGGGCATACGCCTGTTGGATGATGGATAAGTAAACTACAAAGAAACGAACTGGACAAAGCTAAATGACATGCTAATATTAATCAACTTTACAAAAACACCCTTCAATTACTTACTTTTTTATGAAAGCGGTTTTATTTCAACTGTTACAAAACTTTCGATCTTGTAGAGGGATATGAGTTAAAATTCAAACTTTCCTATAAAATATGGAAACGATCCATCGGAAAACTTGCATCAGTAATAGTTAGCCTTTGCATTGTATCAACGAGCATTCACAGAAACCAATATTATTTTTATAAAGTGCAAAGTGTAATTTCCTATTTCCAAAAACAAGCTGTTTTTATACAGTCCATATCCTTTTCATATATGTAGTTTCGGAAGAAAAGTTGTTTGACCTCTTAAACATGCTACCTAATTAATACACGCGTACTCAAGTCATTCTATAGCGGGTATATGAGTCCTAGATGTCATGTCTTAACAATATGGCTCTTGTGCGAAAGGGGATTCCTCCAAGCGTACTCTTGACTATACATGTCTGGCAGGGTTCGACGGATGCTGAGTATTATATACTGACATTACATTTACATTTCACGAAAAGCATGTCATAATCTTAAATGTGTTAAGTGCTACAGTTTTCGTCTTGTAGAACATCATATTTTTTCCAAAGTATTCGGATACATTCTATATTATTTGTTCAACGTATTCTCATTGTTATCTGTATTTCCTAGTTCGGACCTCTTCGAAAAAATGTGTAACACAAAAGTTGTGTTTCTAAATTCAGCTTGCATTCCCATGCCTTACACAATCGTTTAATTTGCATATAATACATGTGGTTTCTTTGTAATCTTACACTAATGGCTTTTCTTTCAGTCCTTGAGGAATACTGTCATCGGTTTTATCAATCCGTTCGTAATCATTGAAATAAAGTTATTTAGGACACAATATCTCAATGTATAATGTACAGGCATCGTGTTGGCTGTATTTCAGTCTTGAAGTCGGAATCAGAGTAATTTAATGAGTCAATTTTTTGCCCTAGTCACATATTTGAAGACGTTGATATCTAGAGTTTGTTGAACATTCTCTGTATTTCTTCCCTCGCGATGTCTACGTTACAATCTTTATTGCGTAGAATTCTAGTCAAGTTTATAAAATTGCTCTGATAAAAGCAATCATTGTCAGGTAATTTCTCGCCACCTCGTTTTCTGTCCGCCCACCGCTTTGACCATTCTGATAAGATATGTTGAGTAATCGATTTTGGAAAGGCTGTCTCTTCCCAGCCTGCAACTTCGGCATGTTCGAAACCCATTAGGTCTGCCATCATTCTGTAGTCTCCTCCGAAACTCCTCCTTTTATCCATTATGATTGAAAACTTCTTCAGTGTATCTCCAAGCATCCATTTAACATCACTTTGGTATCCAAGGCTTCGAAGAATTGTAGGATCACAACCGACGCAAAGTAAGCTACTCGTTTCTTCTACTTTATTTTCTCTTTCATCGAACACTTTTATGTTCTTACGTTCCGCTTCTATGATTTGACTCATACTGTAGTAGCTGACGTTTTCAGGGTCGCGGTGATTTTTCAGAGAATTTACACTCAGAATATGGACGTCGATATTGGTGCCAGGGCAACAGGTATTTATGACATCGTATACGTCATCGGTAACCGATTCAAGCATTTTGTAGCATTCTCCAATTTCTTCTTCTCTCTCTGCCCGTACACAGAGATGGATAGCTCTCCATCCTTTGGTCATGTAAATCAAACCCTCTACATTACAACAAATTTTAATGCCATTTTTCCAAATGCCTTGGGTGGGGTTTTCTAAATCCCTGAAGTGCCTCTCCAGCCTGGTTTGAAGTCGTGGAAATAATCCTGGGGAGAAACTATCTGTCTCATTCCTACATTGGAACCTTCTTCCATAGTAGATCTTCTTTGTTAGATCTTGTTTCCACTGATCTTCCGGTATCTCGTTTTCTAGCAAACCAGGGATTATATAGCTGATGTCTGTACCTGCAGCTGTGTTGATGGTAACCTCAAATAGAAGTTCAAGTTCTTGAAGAAGGCCTATCAATGAGTCAATATCAGCAAAGTCTTTGAAAACGACCTCAATGTCATTTCTTGTATACATGGTCTTCTTTTCCAGCCTTTTTGAGTACTGCACGAATATCTCGGGGGCCAGCATCGGGCCAATTACCCGTGTACATAGCCATTGAGGGTCGAGTACAATTATATCACCACTTTGCGTTAAGGTACCCTCGATGTAAAGAATCTAGTCAATAAAAATTGCGAAATGATTAAGGGTTATATAACCTTCAACAAAGATGAACAGAGAGATAGAAATGCTATAATATTATCGTAGGTAAGTGCTCACAAAGAATAGAGTTTGTGTCACAAGTATGTTATCAACTTCTGGTAGATACTAGTGTGTTAAGCTCAAAAGTTTAATTCGGCATGACAAAATAATGCAAGGTAACAAATTCTTAGCATATCAGAGCTAATGTCGAAGGAGTGAAAAGTGCAATGGTTTCGTTCACACTGATGTGTCAATTAATGAACCATATTCAAAATATACCAACATTACTCATGTTGTTGTGGTTCGAACTTTATCATAATATATAGCATTGGTACAAAGTTACAAAATACAGATTTGGAGAGATATGTGATTACTCATATTTTATTGAATGTCCTGAAAAACAAAATATTCATATGGTCTAAAGTATACTTATTTAAGTGTCAGAGAGAGAGAGAGAGAGAGAGAGAGAGAGAGAGAGACGCCCTATATAGCATGGCATTGATTACGTCTATAAAATGACTGTGATTATTTAAAGGTAACAATCAACACAACAATGATAGTTATCGTTGTAATGTGTTGCCCTAACCTTTATCCAAATGGTGCTAGTTATCAGCAAGTAAGTATAACTACAAACCTCGCCTACATAGTGCAGGAATCTTGTGATTTTCTTTACTGGCTCTTCATAGATGAAGGGTTTCAACTTTTGCACCTTCTGAAGATATGAATCCCATTTCATGACTGGGAAGTCGGTACGAATCCATCCCATTTTTTCTGCACTTATATATTCGCATATTTTTGGTACAATTTCTTCCCTCTAAAATTGCAGTGAAGACGTTGAATGTTAATTACGTTAAGTAGACTAGTTCAATTCGGTAAACATTCTTGGGAATGTTTCCACAACAACTATGATGAATGCTAAAGTAAGGTTCGTCCACAAAGAAGAAACTGTGTAGTCATTGTGTAAAAACGTATATATTCAATTAATATTCTTTCCCAAGTGAAATTTTTGCAACAAACATATTCTGCTTTTTAAATCTGGCCTGTAGCAATACCATTACCATAATAATGTAACAAGTACCTTTGCAAGTTTAAAGCATGCTCGCAGTCTCTTCATATCACAATGTTGTGAGTCGTGACAATTCAGTATAAACGTCTCATTAAGTATGTTCAGATACTCCCCAAACATTTCCTGAGCTGAGTGAAGGATGCCACGATATGTAGCCTCCGCTGTAAAACGAATATAAAATAAAATATCAATAATATATGGCCCGAGAAGGAATGAAACATTTTAATGACAATAGAGGGCTTAACTGTTCGTTAATTTAAAGATATATATATATATATATATATATATATATATATATATATATATATATATATATATATATATATATATATATATATATATATATATATATATATATATATATATATATATATGCAAAATGTATACAATGTGCCCTCCCGGTTATCACCATAATGACTTTATGGCAACCTCTGAACTTGGGCACAGAGAGTTCGTTAAATTAAAGTATATGTGTGTGTGTATTAGTGTGTGTGTGTGTGTGTGTGTGTGTGTGTGTGTGTGTGTGTGTGTGTGTGTGTGTGTGTGTGTGTGTGTTTAATTGGTCTGTAGATGATCATGCCAATGAATCTTCACCTACAGAATTATGAGGTATGAAGTTTAGAAAGTCCCTGCAGAGTTTGGCGTGTCTTTGCCAATATTGTCGCGGAAAACATATGCGGACCCACTCTTCTATTCGATTGACTTTCAAATTCAGATTTAGCAAAATCATGTGTGGAGTTGGAGTCGATTGGAAAAAACGCTAAGGAAACACAGCAGAAATGACCAGTTAATGGCCTTAGTGTTTTTAAGGTATATCTCTTTTCGGAGAATTAATATATGGTCCTGACAAGGACCGTTTGGCTTGGAGTTTTTAATGGTATATCTGTTTTTGTCCCCCTCACAAAGAAACCCAATTAAAGCGCTTATTTATTTTTTTAGCCCCTCACACATGTCAGCCACCCCTACAAAGTAACGGTGCAGTCAGTTTGGTAGCTCCATGACAGCATAACTTGACACAGTCCGCATTTGTCAAGTTAGTATTAATACTATCGAGGAAAAGCTTCATTAGTATCTGTGATATCTTTGTTCAATGTTGCAAACTATTCCTCCCTTCTTCCATATAGTTTTACAGATTTTTGTCTACTGGAAAATGTTTCCTAGGCTGTTTTACGGAAATTACGGAAATAATGAGAAAAAGCCTTTCATATTCTGGTGCTGTCCTTTGGAATGAACTCCCCTCGTCTTTGAAAAACAGCCCAAATCTGAGATCTTTCAAGTTGCAATTGTATAAATTTCTCATGGATCGGGTGTGATATGTTCTTGCCTTATGTTTTATTGTATTGTTAGTTGTCTGTTATTTTCTTGACCTGATTTTTGACTGGTTTGTTCCTTGTATTAGTACTTGTATTTTTTTCCTCGGTCATTCTGTAAATTTTTAATGTCGACCTTGTGGAAGATTGGCCATATTGGCCGAACTTGTTATCGACAGTAAATAAAGTTAAATAAATAAATAAATAAAGAAGTACCTTGCATCCTTGTCCCTTTTTTCAAAAAGTCTGCTCTACTCGCTATCAATATCACAGTTGGCTTCACACGGTCTTCTTCAATACATTTCATGATGACCGCTTTGATGAAAGCAAGCCATGAGGTAACCTTGGTAGAAATAACAATTTAACATGTATTCACTTATGGCGAAGAATACATTATAATTTTATGATTGAATATGTCCATTGAAACGTCCACACATATTTGCATTATTTTATTGCCTTCTGAAGCTCAGATCACTCAGTGTCAATTCTGCAATTTTTAAAACGTTTTATCGTAATCGAATCCGTGTTAACATTTTCATTTTAGGCTTGTTTTGATGTTTGATTTTGTGTGGCAAAAGTTAGAATTGTGAAATTATGCAGAAAGATTGTTTACGGGTTGCAAAGTGTTGAGCTGTGAGAACGTAGCTGTAGTTTATTCCGAATTCAATTTCAATTTTAAACAAGTTACATTAGGATAATGTCCAGTCATAAGTATCTTATGTTTCACTTCTATAACCGTTTGTGTGCATTGCGTGTTTAGTGTTAAAGTGGCACTCACACTTGGTAACATTTTTAAAGCATATTTCTTTAATGCCAACGATAGATATTTGACGAGGCGACTGCGCGCGGATCGCGAGATATCGATAAAAACATGTCTTCAAAAAAGTAAAAGTTTGAATTCCGGTGGCCCACTTAAATTCAGCTTCCGAACATCGAACGTTCGGCACTTGGGCCATTGTCAACTAAGCTATGGAGTACGAGTCTACGCTGACGCTGCTGTACGCCACAGTACCACTGGCGTCGGTGATCGGTCATGGCCTGTTGGAGAAAGCTGAGTCTTACTGACTAAGGCGTATAAACGAAAAATAATTTTTGCTGATTCCACAAGAATTGGCAAAGGTGACTAGCACAGTTACGTGCGGTTGATACATAGCGGCCGCCGCGTGATATGCATAGACGCATGCCACACGCGCATAACCACGCGCGCGGCGTACTGTGTGGCAGACGACAAAATGTAGTCATCGGAGGCGGCTAATATTTGACATGTAAAAACTGATGTTTATGTGGTATTGGTTAAAAATATAATACAACCGATTTAGAATAATGAAAACGACAAAAACTAAGGAGAACTTTTTAAAACTTACCTGAGGTAATGGCATAATATTATACATCTACCATCGAGAACAATAGAATTTAGCGTGCGCTAAAAAAGCCGTACGGAACTCGCGTCCGTTCCGTACAGCACGGTTTCAAGGCGCCCCATTCCCTGCGGCTGTATCTGCGCGTTCACTGTAGAACGGTTTCAAGGGACCCCTTGGACGAGTGCCAGAACAAGTCTCGCGCGCGCTCTGTACGTCAGTGTGTAGTGCACTCTCGAACCAGAGTTCTTATCACGCGTACGCTAATAAGTATCTCTGGCACAGGCAGATTAATATTCATGTGACCCCGAGGTCATTGGAACGTCAATGAACTACTTTTTTACCTGCCACGCACTGTAGCTATGGTATTGCCACAGTAACGCGCGGCAGTTTGAATTCGTTCCAGCACGCGCACAGTTATCTACAAATTGAAATAAAAACGCCATTTTCTCCTTTCAGTGTTAATTTATTGTTCTTTCTTGAGTATTCATATATGCGCCTTGGTAAATAACTTTGAGTGCAGGAGGGGTCACAATTCAAGAAAATACATCATCAGCAGACGATACAGGGGATTCTCACAAAGGTCAGAATAGGTCACAGCCTTGTTTCTTCCCGAATAATTGCACTATTTAAAAGTAGTTCCAATGGTAATTATATTTTTCCAGTTCGTGTTTTGCTATAAACTTATAGTAATTTGTTTTCAAACCGATGAACATTTTTGCATCGAGGATGGACTTCGTATTTTCGGCGAGATCGTATCGGTGTTGGTTTTCGAGGTGACTTTCGGTTTGCGGATCGGTATGTGGTGATTTACCACGTAAACAAGACACCTGTGGCAGAGTCATTATCGGCGACAGCGCAAGGAATTGTTGGAAAGACACGCCGATAAGAACTCTGCTGTGGAGATTGTGTGTAGTGCACACACTCCAAAACTTGCAGAAGCGCGTCCGAGGAAGCGTTCCACACTGGCGCGATAAAATCGGAAGAAAAATTGTTGACATTGCACGAAAACGGTCACTACTCCGACATTTTGATGCCCCGATCAGGAATGTAAGATGTATAATAATAAGGTTATTACGAAAATACCGCAAAGGATGCACGAGGACATTGGCGCAGCGTATCGCCCGACGCGAAGCGGAGGGCGATGCGAGGCGCCAATGTCCGAGTATGTATATAAAGTCTTTGCAGTGGGAAGTAAATTAATTGCGTAGTTCGAACTTATTGTAGACTCCCTAGAATATCGTCAATCAGCACAACAACAAACCTTCGGGGATTTCAAGTCAAAATTAGAACAATCGTAAAACTTCGGGATGTGAAAAATACGCTCTGGAAATGACATGTTTTTATCGATATCTCGCGATCCGCGCGCAGTCGCCAAGTCAAATATCGACCGTTGGCATTAAAAAATTGTGTTTCAAAAATGTTACAAAGTGGGAGTGCCTCTTTAAGAACCAAATAAAAATTTCTCTAGAGGAGATAATAAAGTTTTCCGAATCTGAATCTGATTAGTATATATTACAGTTATGCAGTAACACTATTGGAACTAATTTGGGATAACTGGATGGTAAAGTAAAGTAGGTTTAATCTGTAAATGTAAGCTCATCTGCTTTTCTTTTTACATTATACTCTTTTATGAATATTTTGTAATATTAAAACATTCAGCTATAGGGCACCTAACACTTTTGAAAAGCTCGAAAAATGTGAATATTAAATTATCTGAACTTAGTTCCGATCGTGTTTTAATAAACTATGTATGCGTTATTCAGTATATAAGCCTCTAGATCATGCCTCTTTGAACTTATAGCCAATGAGAAATGGAGTTCCGGGTCACCCAATAGGTTGTATGACGTCACAAGCACGCATGTGGCCAGAACTTTTTCAGAGGCAGCTCTGTACCTTGATGAGTGTAGGCGTTTATTTGTTGCCCGGCTGAATGTGATATATCGACATTGTATGCTACCAGAACGTATTGTATTGTCTTGTTTTTTTATTCCCGGTCATTGTGTTGCGTAGTCTATTGTATCAAGGTTGATCTGGACTACGCTTATAGGAATGTTTGCTGTAAACTTTTATTCGAGTGGATCTGAACAGTTCACGGGGGTTTGTTGTGCTCCGACTGGCGACACTATCGAATATATTACACGACAATATAATTTCGTCTTGGTTATAATATTAAAAGAAGCTTGCTTTGTGATAAGATCTTTAATTGACTGAGTAAAAGAATAAACAATCAACAAATAAATAAATAAATACAGAAATAAAAAACGAAATAAGCAAATAGACTTAATGAAATAAAAAGAACAAAAATATCATGTAAGGTCTTGCGGGATGTGTTGGTCTTTTACCACTCTTAACGCTGTGTCACTTAAGTTTCGACAATCAAGGAACGATATTAACCTATGTTGAAATGACCGATGTGTCGTTCATTCTATTATTACAACATTAAATTATCGATCTTGACTTAGACTTAGTCCCTTTACACACTTAAAAAGTGATAAAGTATGGAAAAGTAGGCTATTTCTCTATTGATTGCTGTGCGCGTATATGAGCTTTATTTGCGTTGATTTTATGCCTGGTGAGGTAATCTTACCGGTGCGGGGACGTGCCTACGTTTTATTCTTATATTATCTGCGCATAGTATATTTTAGTATATTCATGAAGGTCATACCAAGGTAATGGTATTATATTTGATTAAATCATACCAACATATTGATGACGCAATTACAGCGATCTGATTGGTGAGACAGGAAGGCGATCGTCATGGTTGTATATTCGCGATATTGCACGGCTGTAACTTGCGTGAGTTATCGGCAACAACTAAAATCCTTTTCTGACGCTCCATACCATAATTTCAATATACTGTTACAATATAATAGAAACAAATCACATTGGCGACGGTATACGCACTCGATATTGCTCGTGTATATGTCACAAACTGTTCAAAATCGCGTAGTACATCGTCGCTCGTTGTGGTCTATTGCTTACATATTCGACGCATATGGTCATTTTAACACATGAGTACAGGTGTATGCTATGTAAATTGTAATGAATCAGGTGACATTATAATTCAATTTAAGTGTTAGTGCCTAAGACTTTAAACAGACAATGACACATGTCACCAAAGGTAGCAATTTTTTAAGTGTTCGCGACGGTCATATTGATGACATCTCGCCTTCGTCCCAAGCATCATTCTATAAATACTATCATGAGCAACACATATTTGACAGGAACCAAATCATAATCTTGCACTTGCGATAATGTATTATTACAAAAAAAAATGTTCCTTCGCATGCACTGATCGAAATAGGCTTTCGATGATGTCGCATAACTTGGAGTATATTTTTCAAAATTGATTATTAACTCAAATTATCTCCTTTACTGGAAGTTTCCTATGTATGTACTGTTTAAACATACACCATAAGTAAGTGGACACTCACCTCTTTCTTTTGCTTCTCAGGTTTATCGGTGATTCTGAAAACAACAGCGAATATGGAATTTTCAGCCGAGAGGAACATATTGTGGGTGACATAATATTCCGTCTGTCCTGCGAAATCCCATACCCTGAATGATCCAGCTTTAATGATTGCAACCGTGACCATATCTATGCCAGGTGTTGGTTCATACTCTTCATTCCCAGAAGCGGGCGCTTTTTCTGTAGACCGTCTTAGAAGTTTCGCCTCAATGAATCCCTAGTTAAAACATGTGTTTGACAATATTGTTACATAAGTAAGCTCATTTAAAGTGACAACTACATGTTTTGTTACACTCAGTAACTTTTGTAGTTTAATATTTGGAATTTTCAGGGTTTGAAAGAACACCTTTTAGTTCTAAGCTTACCCCAAAAATTCATAGTGTACAGTTGTCAAATAAATTACTACTCGTTTTTTTTCTTGTAATATCTCATTACCTCATCTTTGCCTGCTTTTAATCATGGACTCGTCTTATCTTGCTGAGAGGTACTGATAATCTTCAATTGACTATTGAGATGTTCATAGTTCGTTGAAAATACATATACTTTATTTCTCTGTAGACAAGTTTGAAAGATGCTGTCGCCCAAGATACGCTTTTCCAATTGTCTAAATGCCATGGAATACTCTTTGGTCGTTCTGTCCTCCTGCCCTGTCTGTTTTTTTCTCTCTCTTGTTCTTGGTATTCCCTTTCCCGTATTATTTTAGAATGACATTTTAAACTTTATCTTTAAAGCTTGGTTTTGATCATATGATAGATGTGAATAAAATATACGTCCAATCGTAAACATCAATGCAGGTCTCGATCTTAAATGACATGTCATAATTATTAAACAAATGTCACTTAGACACGTTGCAACAGTGAACCCATTACGTGAAATTCTTATGTTCCTTCATTAAGTGCTGATTCAAATATATTTAGCTTTCTTCAAAACTTCGTAAACATCCTCGTAATACGTAATTTGTACCTTTTTTACATTTGTCGCAAATATGCTTTGTATTCATAATTGAGATCTTGTTATTTTAATTAATACTTTTACTAGTGCCTATGACCACCAAGTGCATAAACCTCCGTCCGAGACAAACTATAGATCTTCGTAACACAACCAGTTGATTACAATCACACTGTACATGTTGTACATTATGTAGTGGTAGTGTGTTTATTGCCATTATTTATTATGGAATGTTTGTTCAGACTCACAGTAACCTAACTCTAAGGATGCTTGTTGTACTTATACGAGTATAACCTTCGTTTCCAAGCATTGCTTTCAACGTGCTAAATGAAAAGCATAAGAAACACTGCATTGCAAATGTAACAGTTGATTTTTCATACTTGTGGGAAAGTTAAAGTTTATGCGATTGATCTATGTTGTGGTTTTTTCGGTGTTTGTTTGTTTGTTTGTTTGTTTTTGCTAGCTGGCTGGTAGGTTTTCCAAATATCAAAGGACGGCAAACAAAGAATTTTCTTTACACATTCTAAAAGGTGAAAACGTGTAAACTATTGCACACGTTGCAATTTGCTAACCATCCCCCTAAAAACAAAAACAAAACAACAAACAACCCCCCTACCCCGAAAAAAAACCCGATTACATGACTATCATGTAGGTAATTTCCCCAAACCATGACCTGAGTTTAGTTACACTAGAGCATTTTTAAGGTCATTCTCCTCCATAACCTTTAATTCAATAAGTCATGTTTAGACCTTTCGTGTTTACTACAAGTGAAGATATTTTAGAACAGTATTTAGTATATCAATAGAAATTCCAGAGTTTTTCTTTTATTTTCTAGTTAGAATAATTGAGTATAAATAGTGGCGGTGCAGTTTTCCAGTCAGACATTTTGATTGTGTCACTGACGTGTCTACTTCAAACCATAGGTCAGTTATAATTCCAAGACTCTTCAAGTCCTTCACAGCCATGCTGGATTTATTCTAATGAATTTGCAGAAGCCTGCAAGCCAAAAACTGCTCACTTCATTGATCTGTCTGAATCAAATCTGAAGCTTCGTGCCGTCCCAGCTGAGATACAAAGCAAGAGGACTTTTACAATCAGTGCCTTTATCCCTTGACTCAGTGATTTATTTTATTTTTGTAACAGATTTTATTTTCAAGAAAATCGCTGACTTCACTACTTTTTCTAACATTTAAATGAAACAAAAAATGATAATATGACCAGTATAATCAAATCGCATGTTAGAGCAATTCTCTGGGTAGACCAGAGACTGTCAAGCCAGGAGTGTCATTTACTATTCCAAAGTCTCAACAGGAGTCTTTAAGGAGGATGTTCACACAGACTTCACTGATAACACATTCAGGATACGCTTAGCTAATCGTTACAAACAATACAAAAAGTATGAGAACAGTACTGACATATCGACATTTATTCGGTCTCTCAAATATGTGTGCGTATTTGCGTCTGTGTTTGTGTTGTATATCCAAATAATCATCTACTGCCTACCCGCTTTAGAGCATTTTTTAAAGTTGTTTTTCCATTACCGCCGAATCCACACAGACAAATCTTCACGATATTACGTCGCACACCTGGTTGTTCCTTCATCAGAGTATTAAACTCTTGCTGCTGGCAATACCTCTGGGAAAATATATAAAAAATGGTATAGATATGACAGAAGATGGAACATTAGAAATCATTACGTCATATTTATCATTCAAGTAAGAATCATGTCAAAACAAACATCATTTTATATTCCCCACAGCTAAACATCGTCGGAAAACATATGAAAGTATTTTATGCTCTAAAGTAATCTTGTGTATTTTGAAGTGTTCTACTTTTCTTCGTCAGCGAATATGCTCCTATTATTTTTACTAATGTTGTCGAGCTCTTAACCTGTCAATAAATGTACACGGCAAACAATATTTTGGGTTTTGTCTCAGTTACATGGCGAAGTACGTCATACATACCTTGTGATGATTGGACATCTCGAGCCTGGTGTCTCTGTTATAGATCTCATTGAGGATAGTCTGTGGTAGTAATTGCAAACAAAACTACTTTATTCTCTCGTTGAAAACATAAAATAAAAACAGAAAAGTTGGTGTATCATACATCGGGAAATCTTTAATTTTGTGGAACAGCAAAGATTTTTCTATTTCCAGACATAATCTATCTAGCCAGTATGGCAGTCAAAATAAATTGCCTTCCGTTTTTGCAAGTATTTTTTCTAATTGTCTGTATGTCAATTCTTATGTTTGTTTCTAACTTATTGTTTACAAATTGTCGAGTGCACCCTCAATCAATTGTACCACCTAACATCGAACAATCAGTGCTGATGTACGTGTCAAAATCTTATTGAGGCATTGAGTATTACATTTGTGTGCGGTACACTTCATGTTTATATGTAACTCCTTAATGTTGGGTGAAAGAACTCTGAACTTCTCAAGTAGCACCTGCGCATATAGCACCATTGTATCACACATATAGCAACTTGTTTACACTAAGATAGTAGCAAATACAGTCTACACCGACGTGTGCTTTTATGTCCTCATGTTTTTATTTGCGCGACCATTTACCACTGTCATTTTTACTGATGAACTTTTGCCTGAACTGTAATTGTGAAAGCCAGCAAGGTCACCGTAATCCCTAAGTTATGTGGTCGAAATCTACTGAACCAAAGCTGGGATTGCCTATTATTTCTCAAGTCTACGGAGAAGACTGAACTGCAACTTTTTCCAGATTTTCAGATGACTCTAAATGTTTTGAACGGTAAATTTTCAGATATTGCCTTTTTATAAACTGGAATACTTACATTTGGTATTTGATGTTTGTCATAGAAATATTCCAGTAAAAATTTTGCGACAACTTTGTTGTGATCAGCATTTCGTCCCGCGATGGTCAGAGCTGTTTTACCATCCTAGATAAAGTACAGTAATCTATTGATGAGTTTTAAAGACCATTAACAAAGAAGTTATCGTAGTTCGATACAAAACGAAAAATAATTGTCACTTGTGAAACACAGCTAATGTCATGATTTGTGTGGTTTGGAACCAACACCCGCCAATTTGTTAGGTTTTAAATCTTGTAGTCTACAATGCATTTTACATCAAGTCAAATTTTATGAAAGATTCACGCAGCACTGTCGTTGCTTTTTTATGCTTGAAATCTTTCTTTCAGTTTTTCGTTTCGTACAAAAGAGTATTCAAACTAGAGATTGCAGTAAATCATCTGGGTCATTGACGAATCACGGTGTATTAATATTACTCAGTTATTGTATACACTTATTACCAGACATGTTAAGCAGTCTGTTCATGCGCATATGGTAATAGTCTTTGAATCGCATGGTCGATGGGAAGATTCAGCGATCACACTTACCGTTGTCTCTATGTCCGTTGCTGCTTTAGATTCCAACAGCAATTTAATGATAGGTACATGACCTTCATACACTGCATGGTGTAACGGTGTCCAACCATTCTATTTAGATATTAAGAAAACATGATTGAAGATGAATGTCACTTTTTTATTACATATCCCGCTTATAAGGAGCAAATGATCGATTTATTTGTTGCAGCAGAAAAGCTCTGCGCTAATTTCAAGTCTTTGACAAATAAGTTTAAATTTATAATGAAAAAGGAGACCACGGGAATCATTTTGGAAAAGTATATATTATCATTATGGAGTTACGGCAACAACATTATAGTTACTGACTGTATACGTTATCTCTTTTTATACATTATGTATGTATTGTCTGTTTTAAGACTTGAATGGGTCCTTGTATTTCAGTGAAACAACATCAACACTTTGTCAAAGTATCTTTTTGGAAATGCGTGCCTTTTGGAGACATTTGACCTCCTATTGAGCCCACAGCTAGTTAAAAAGTTTCTATGTTGGTAAAGAAATCAAAGTGAGCTCTTGAGTTGTAACAGGAGGGGAGAAATCGTACTCGATATTGATATAGAAAACGGTGATGGTCCTAACAAATGTTATCGAAGGGAAATGAGAATTGCCATAGTATGTTCATCAGAGAACTATATCCCTCTGACACATGCAATTTTAATTGCTAATGAGGACATAACAGCAATTATCAAATGATAGAGCATTCGACGAGAACTCAATATCGTCTGAAAAGTAGATTATGTCAGTCGAGTTGCTGTATTGTATTTGTCGATTTAAAGGTAGAACTAAGGGTAAGTTTATAAGAACTGACTACAAAACGTATGTATTGGCAAGAAATTAGCTGTCGTATTTTGAAGCCCTTCATTTGGATTCGGCAACGTATAGCCTTAGTGAAAATACATAGCCTT
Organism: Ptychodera flava; assembly: GCF_041260155.1. Taxonomy (NCBI): domain Eukaryota; kingdom Metazoa; phylum Hemichordata; class Enteropneusta; family Ptychoderidae; genus Ptychodera; species Ptychodera flava. The sequence goes on from NC_091935.1 coordinate 37,585,940, forward strand.
TGTATTTTGTGCGACATTTTTGATAGGCTATAAAAAGTGTTGTTATCGGAATCTAAAACTTTTTAAGATACACGTAAGTTATATTTTGCAATTCTTTTCTGAACGGCTAATTACAACATGATGACAATATAAAAATGCAAGTGTCAAATGAAAATCGGTGCAACGTTGCAACATGATAGTCAAAGTAACAGAATTACCAAACCATGTATCAATCAACACAGAATACGAATGATGACCGATGATGAAATATGAGCAGTCATCGTGCTGAATGAGTAAGCTCCTTCGATGAATCATGAGGTTTGCCAAACTCTTTTCATTATATATGAATAAGCAAAGAGGACCTTATCTTATCAGCAAACATACGATTTAGATAAAGGAGCCTCATTCTTTTTTTCATGACGTTTTTGATGTGCTTGTCATGTTATGATGAGACAGGACTGCATTACAAGTAGTAAAATACGATTTCTTTGATATGTTTCGGCCACAGTGGCATATACTGTCATTTTCTTACCTTATCCATAGCATTGATACGTGCACCATGTTTAATCAGCACCTGAGCTATATCTAAATGTCCTTCAACAGAAGCCACATGCAATGGGGTGGATTCATACTGCAAGAAACAATTTTACAAGCGAAAGAATAATCTTTTCAAATGTGAATGTGAAATTTCTTGGAAAAGACATAAAAACAGACTATCATTCTTACATAACAAGTCATGAAGACAAAAATACTATAATAACATTTCCTTATCTAATGACAGTAGGGGAGTTTTTATGTAAAATAAGACGACAAAATGATTCTGATGACCTCAAGACTTGGATTTCTCGATGCTTTATGCTCGGTAGAGTTGCCGTGTGCCTGGTGAGGAAAATACGTGAACTGTATGATTTGATAAACAGTCTACTAAACAAGGGAATGTTTAGCGTCTTTAATGGAATGCAGCATGGCGTCCCTCGAAGCACTGATTGACTGGGACAAATCTACATACATAGAGTGTACATACATCAGCTATGATGGCTATGTGTACAAGATTTTCTTTTATCATTTATTCATTCCTGATCGGGATATATGCAAAATCTTTAGCAAGCTCGATGAATGCACAATGTATGTCGATTTAGTACTAACTGTCTTTCGTGAAGGGAGTACTTTTGGCTTCGATACGTTGTCTGAGTAAAGTTACAGTATTCTGTTCATTTTAAAGGCTGTATTTGTTGTTTTGTCAATTTAAGCATCGTGCATTCATATGACAAACTGTACAAGTACCTTCAAAAGTGAAAACGATAATGACACCTGTGGTCATATTATCATAATACATTCTGTTTTTATACTCACTCCAACGATGTAATATGTTCCCTTTTTATTGACATCATATCCATCATCTATCAAAGACTGAATTCTGTGAACATCACCGTCCATTGCAGCATCGATGAGGTCCTGTAGTTTAAAACAATTACAGAATATTATCCTGCCTTCGCATTCCGTTGCAGTATTTAAAATGATAAGCAGGCAGTTCGACTGCTTTGCACAAACTCATAATTCTAAACCAATACTGGTTTAAATTTCTACATGTATAAAATTCATTCAAGTTCGCTTATGTATTTACATAATCTATTCGACAAGAGTTAGATTCGAACATCAGTATGAAAGAAATTTCAATCAGCCTACGATTGAGATTGTTTCAATTTGTGTTACAGATTTTTTTCTCTGATATCTATCCAACTGTCACTTCTATTTGCTTTACCAGTTCATGTTTTAGTCTTTTGATTATATTTCAGTCTAATTTTGCAGAATATGCTGTAGATGCACTGATGAGAAACAGGGTATACGAAATGGATACGCATTTTGTATTTTGATTTACAATGTCAAACTTTTCCAAATATTATTTTTTGTGAATACTAATCATTACATGATACTTACTACATACAGATATTTTACAAGAGAGCGAAACCCTTTCATGACGGTAAAGTGTATGAAAATTAATCCCAAACACAAGCTTTAACGTGTATTCGGATTAGCAAATTACTACAGTTTCATCCTTACCATAACAATAAATTGAAGGAATGATTAATTCCCATCCCATCTTTTACATTATCATATACTTTACAACCTTATAGCTTTTTGAATGGGGCTTTTATTTTTCAATGCTACATGTCAGTAGCAACGCTCAATAATAGTTAAAACATAATATCTAAATGTTGGTCAGGTCTTTTGCATTACTAATAAATTTCATCATTTAGGTTATATTATAGAGTCAGGTATTAAAAGGGTTATAGCACTTTTGGCTTTTACAGTTAAATAAGAGTTGTCTTATCAAAGGACTTTTTACCTCTTTTGTACTTAACAAACTATCCACTTTCCCTGAACATTCTTGGTGATCTATAACTCTTATACAAACAAAATCTACAAGAAACACGTGGGAAAGTTGTACTCTCTCTGATTCGGTAAATAACGTTGTTTCCTTTGATCAGTGGCCCATCCAATTCTAGTATTTTAAAATGCACTAACCTGAGGATTATTTTCACCGCCCGTAGCCATGGTTACATCACTGCTGACATTTCAAGGTGTATCTCAAGGGATGACGATCAGTCTATAAAGTTATACAGAATTCACTTGTAAACAGACATTTGACATTCATTTACTGTGCTTCACATTTGTTAATAAGTTGGCATTGGTTTAACCACTGACATTAAGTTGGCCAAGTAAACATGCAGCCAATTAAATACAGATGTGTGGAAATTCAGTTAATATTGCCCCCTTTATCAGGTGTTCTTGAATAAATCTTGTTTACTCTAATTTAAAAAAGTTATCGTTGATGACACAGTCCCCGCTTGTCCATTTTGTTATAATCTTTGGTGTCTAGGTAGCTGTGGTCTAGGTCGCTGTGGAATGACATTGATGCAACGGGTGCATCAGGCCTGTGACTTGCATAATAAAGTAATCTGAGGAACGTTCAATAAAATTGACCTATCTCTGCCAGTAATGACCATTGAAGGAACTTTTGATTACATCACACATAACGATGCCCTCACTGCCTCTAGTGTCATGACGGCACATACTATACACATGGTTTGGTAGAATTTTCGAAATGCTATGGGATTGGGTATGTTGTTGTAATCAGCCATCAGCCATTTCGGATCATATAATGAAACAATTTAATGTGCACAAGAATGCAGCCATAGTATTTTATCTTCGTATGACGTTTGAACAAAATCAGTCCATCGAGGGACAGTGACCCATGTTTATGTTTCAAAGACATAAAAAAATCACACCAAAATTGTAATCAAATGGCTGTCTCTTGACCATATGGATCATAGCACAAAATTAGTAGACATGCATATGTATGCCATAGTACTTTATCTTTGTACCAAGTCTCAACAACATTGGTTAAGGAATATTTGCATATAATTAAGCCTCAAAGACATGAAAAATTCAAAAATGACCATTGGGCAGAGATATTGGAAAAAAATTTACAATCTGGCAGCCATATTGGAACATGTCACGAAGAAAATTGACATGTATGCCATAGTGCTTGATCTTTGTGCCAAGTTTGGACAAAATGGGTGTAATGGCCTTTGAATTATGCTTCAAAGACATGCAAAATTCCAACAAAATGGCAGTTCTGCAGCCATATTGGATCCTATCGCAAGGTTAATTGATACATGCATATGCATGCCATAGTACGTGCTTTGCCTTTGTGCCAAGTTTGAACAAAATCGGTTCAAGGATGTTTGAGTTACGGTTCAAAGACATGAAAAAATCGCAAAAAAATGGCCACCTGTCAGCCATATTGGATCATTTCACAAAATAAATTGGTGTTCATATGAAGGGCATACTGTTTTGCTTTTGTGCAAAATTTGAACAGAATCGGTTCAAGAATGTCTGAGTTACGGTCCATAGACATGAAAAATCGCAACAAAATGGCCGCCTCACGCCCATATTGGATCGTATCGCAATATAATTTGACATGCATGTGTAGGCCATAGTGTTATGCCTTTGTGCCAAGTTTGAACAGAATCAGTACGAGGATGTTTGAGTTATGGTTCAAAGACACGAAAAATTGCAAACAAAATGGCCGCCTCGCGGCCATATTGGATTGTATCGCAAACTAATTTGACATGCACATGTAGGCCATAGTGTTATGCCTTTGTGCCAAGTTTGAACAGAATCTCTTCAAGGATGTCTGAGTTATGGTCCAAAGACATGAAAAATCGCAACAAAATGGCCGCCTCGCGCCCATATTGGATTATATCGCAAAATTATATGACATGGATATGAAAGCCATAGTGTTATGCCTTTGTGCCAAGTTTGAAGATAATCTGCTCAAGGATGTCTGAGTTATGGTCCAAAGACATGAAAAATCGCAACAAAATGGCCGCCTCGCGGCCAAATTCAATCGTATCACAAAATAAATCGACGTGCATCTGTAGGTCATAGTGCTATGCCTTTGTGCCAAGTTTGAACGAAATTGGTTCAGCAGTGTCTGAGAAACTGTTGATGACGGACGGACGGACGGACGGACGGACGGACGGACGCACAGACGGGACCCAATCTATAAGTCCCCGCCGGACTTCGTCCGCGGGGACTAAAAAGGTATACTTATTGGGTCTTTATTTACGTGGCAAAATAATCCTTAATTATTGAAAAAAAACCCATTTTATTGCAAAGTGAAGTTTTGGTGCTAAAATAGCAATATGTACCGATTATGTCAGGATGGCAAAAAGTTTAAATAGTGCTCAAGTTCTGGAAAAGTCTTGAACGGAATTTTGAATGGTAACGATCATTATCCCGTGTACACATATGCTACAAATCACTGCCTAACTGGAAGACTTATCAAGACATAAAACATACTTAGTCTAGATTATGAATGCTTTGCGGGTTTACTTTAGGGAACGTGGTCCAATGATGCAATGGAACACTGTCTAAGAAAACTGATGGTTTCCAAACGAGGGGTACCTGTCCGTTACAGGTACCGGTACGACAAGCCAAAGGACATTGCTACTTATTCTTGTTCGTAGCTTACAAAAAACGGCAATGCAATCGACAACGTAGACATATAAAGGCTGAGTTACCACAGAAATTTTATATTTTTTCAAATTTAAAAAGGACAGACACTAAGATTGTAAGCTAGTAAATTGTGATTACCACTGTGGTTGGCCCACCTTGGATCACATTATCATATACCTACATTTTACGTGCCTGTGTAAAGCTATGGGAGAAAGCGCCCTAGGTACCGTGCATTTTTTTACGTATCGCGCCCCGGCCCGGTGCCCAAATATAGGCAATCGCGTGCATTTCTGAACTGCTTTGATTCTGGTTAATACGCGCGTTGCTATCGGCAAACGTCCCATTCGTACACAAAGCCAGCGTGAGATTAGGAAAACGTCTGCTCGCTCAGATCGTAGTGGCTCGTGGCGATAGTGGAGCTGCGCATGTGACATCGGCTTATATTTTTTAATTCTGGTGAAATCCTGTGTATACTAAGTGCGTGCCTGTTCAGTATAAATTACAATAAATTGACATAAAGCTTTCCAGAAACGCCACAGGAAGCGGCCATCGCGTTTCTTGGAAATAGACACAAATGGTACGGCTTACGGGCCCTCGCACGCTCTGTCCCTTCCGCCGTACGACCTCGGGCCGTAAAAGCCGTATCAGAGCCGTAAAGATTATTGTTATGAGCTTTATCTATATCACTTTATAATCTACCCATGCCCATATTGCTTCATCCTAGTGACGTTCACCGTAAAATATCAGCCGTGATATTTCACGGTAAACATAGAGATATGCACGATAAACGCCATCAGTTTTTCCGAACTACATTAGCAGTTTTTTGGTAAACAACGTAAACAAACACTACGACCCAAAGGCGTCCCAACTTTTCGCGCACACATACGTCGAGTGCGCGTTCAGAGAGTCAATTGCACCTCCCTCGTCATGTTGAAAATTTCGCCGTATTTCCTTGCTGCACAGCTTAATATTGATGAAAGAGTAACAGGTTCTATTTCCCTTACATACTGCCCTTACAATTATAATATTTTGGAAGGAATTTTAAGTAGGAATTCCAAAAATATGTAAGCGATTACAGTCATATGCAAAATTAGGTAAGCTTAAAAACACAGTCAACCGCCAAGCGATCGTCAACTCTTCATTTCATAGAAATAAGAGGGAAACTAAAAAAAAAATGAAACAATAGATTTTTAGTAACCCTCTATGACATATGTCATACCAAATATTGTAAAAAAATAACAACTAAATGGAAAAGTAAAACCAACGGTTTTTCCAGATGTCTTTTCAATTTTACGTCGTGTCGAATTAGCTCGATTTCCAATAGAAAACAATGGCGTTTAATGGACTGAACAGACCGCACAATTCTCGCCGTTCAAATTTCTCGATTCTGAACCAGTGATAGTGAAAAGTGATACGGTGATTCTTTGATTGGTATACAGAACTCCTTTGGTTTAAGATTTTTGAATTTCTTGACGAAACTTGTTTTATTTGCATTTTATTTTCCGATCGCTGCTTTATGCTCTAGCCCTTAATTAAATGGTGATCTTTCGGCGTTTACATATGCAGAATAATCAGGGTCTTATATTGAAGTATTTTAATCGGTTAGCGACGGTCTCGTACATTGTACAGACCAAATACCTGTCAGGTTGTTATAATTTATAACAACTTTGGGCGAATATCAACTATGATAATTCCAGTAAACTGCAAAAATAATACAGGATGGAGGCGAATGGGCGTAGAGTCTCCACTGTAATCGTGCAGTGAACGATATCGATGGATATTCCTTTATCCGTAATTGATACATTGTTGTCTCGCTCACTCGCGTGTAGTTCCCCGTTCACAATGGCGAAACTACGCCGAAGTGCGCCAAAATGTGCTGAAATGCAAAAGTATCACCAAAACTGAAAAAAAGTGTCGTCGATTTTATTTGAGTACAAGAAACCGACGGATACGTTGATGTTACGGGTTATTGTGGAAATATTCATAACGTGACCTGAACACACTAGCGGCACCCAAGCAGATTCTCGATAGATAATCTATTAAAAGTAAATTAATACAATGTTCGCCGTTGTCAATAGCGACCAGCTGAAAGTGCTGTACGGTAGGAATTATGCTTCGCGGAATACCGAACACTCAGGCATACTTTTGGCCCGCAGTGAAACAAAATGGCTGCCCCTCCCTCGCCTGCGAAGCGATGTAGCCGACATAAGAACTGAAGGGCTTCGACGAACACTGGTATTTCTGGTTGCCATATACGAAAATAACATGTTGAGTCTTGTAATGTTTCCCCATGGTTTTCCCATTAAAGTTCTCATATTTTTGGCCAAGCTCTACCAAAAATCCTACCGTTCGCAAGGCGCCGACACTTTGCACGTTCCCGGTGGTTAGGGGAGTCCTCCCATAGAAAGGTGAACGGGTGTGTGCCGCCCAAATGGGTCACTTTTTCGTGGAAAAATCCCTTAATATGGGTCGACTTTTCATTGGAAAAATCCCTAAACATGGGTCGGAAACACAGCGAACGTCCCTAAAAACTTTACATTCATTAGAATAACGGTATAAAATCCTCAAGGCCCCCATCGGCCATCTTTCGGGCTGGCCGCGCCGACCGTGATAAGCGATGCGCGTACTAGTATGCGGTCATGTGGTGACGCAACCCTCGATCGAGAACCTTCCCTTCAGTGACCTGACCCAGGTTGACCGCACTGAAAGACTTTTACTTAGCAAACCATATCGTCAGTTCCTGTGCGTCTGATTGGAAGTCATCTGCCGTGGCGGCTTTTGGTGCTGGAGATGTTGCTAGTGGCATTCACACATTTGAGGTTAGGATTCCGTTTTTTTTTCTAAATGATCCGCATAGCTCAAATTATAATAAACACCCGGGAATAAACCTCGATTTTTTATTCAAATGTTACAAAACAGTTCGAAGCTGTGAAAGATATCGGGTTTTGATTTCATTCAGATGTTGTCGTCTCTACGGCTTCTCAGTCACTTGCTCTGCGCCGTGCGCCGGTAACACACAGCCCTGCCACGCAGAGCTACCCATTCACACATAGCCGAAAACATGAAATGTGCTTTTCCGAGCGAGCTCTGGGGATATACTGTGCAGTTAGTGTGATTTTGCCGAAAACATGAAATGTGCTTTTCCGAGCGAGCTCTGGGGATATACTGTGCAGTTATTGTGATTTTGCAGATTCTCAAAACTGATTACGGCTACACAGTGAAAATCCATTTCTGTTTTCGACTGGTTGACATATAGCACAGTGGCAATAACGACAAATTACATGCATGATAATTAAGGGACTGGTCAGTTTCTTCGGCCTACCTAGGGGGCAGGGGGTGCTTGTGGATTCATGGGAGGGTTCACCACTTTTTTGATTTTGGTGATGGGGTCACCATGTTTTTGAAATGCCAAATAGGGGTCAGTGTGTTTTTGGATTTTGACATGGGCTCATAATTGCGTAAAAATGCATTGCGCCAGCCTCTAATTTCATCATTCGGTTGCATTTTTCGGGCGCATACACAGGGTGAAAAAACTCATTTCTGCAGACCTAAATTTAAAGAAACGTGACGCAAATTGATGCTTTATGTCATATTTATGGCGCATCCCAGCAAACTTGTGGTATGTGTATGTGTGTCATTTATGGAATGACTGCTATGCGGAATTATACAATTTATGGAATTGACGGAAATGTTTTCAAACGCGCAAATACCTTATATATGTCTACGTAAACACAACACAAAATGAATCATATATATACAAAAAATGTTACGTTTATGTGGAATATATGTGCTAATGTTGTCACATTTAATACATTTACGATGTTTTTATGTCATCTTGAAATATCGGATATATGACAAATTTATTTTTACATATTTTTTGCGTATTGATTGGAAATGTAACACATAAATGTCGCATAAAGTATACCTATAATAGATATTTATGCCAAATTTATGCCAAATTTATCCATCATTACGGCATTATGCTGCCATAAATGGATTCTTTACTGTCGCATTTAATGAGCATTTAAAGTGGCATATTTGTGTGTGTGTTTGAGTTCTGCATTTCCATGGAAACTGTCGTAAGTGCAATTTAGTGCAACACTATTTCGGTAAAAATACTAATCTGATATTGAATATCACAATGTTATTTACATATTAGTATCCCGTTCGTCGTTTAGAAAAATAGTTATAACTCAATTTCCATGGAAATGCTTTGAAAAAACAGGAATAACATGTTTACATGGATAGCATTAAGTCTTTAATCCTAACAAAATCAAGAAAAGAATCTTATTTGCAATTGCGATAATGTCTTGAACATGGCCAAAAACGCATTCTATATATTGGTAAACCTCTATCGATGTTTGCATATTTGTAAACACATAAAAAATTACAATTAACAACAATTCACGATAATGTGTGTGTGTGGTGTACACACACACATACACCACACATACACAAAAACTCCAGCTATAGCTGTTGGAAAAGCACACATCACGAGAACACGCCCGACTTCCTGTGAGTAAGGTTTGAGTACCACGCCACCATGAGAATCGTTCAAGAGGGATATAACATATCAACGCGAGTGGCGCTCGTTCATAATGCTCAACACACAGCTCGAGGTGATGGTCCTTTTACAATATTGCATGCATCCAATTACTTTTTAGCATATAATCTTACACTTAAATCTAGATAAAGAGCGGCTTGGACAATACTATCATAGTTGTTCGGTTCAGTCTGAATGCTGGGGTGTAATTTGAACAGCGCCCTCAGAAAAATAGCCTCGTTTTCATTTCAAAACAAAGGTCGCAGTAGTACGCAGGGGACACACAAGCATGGGTCGCCTAAACATGCCTATATTCACGCATACCGCGGACCTGAGTGAATGTTATAGGTAATATGTGTTTTTTAGGAATTTGTTTCTGATATAAACAGTTTGTCATGTAAAAATAAACCTACCTTCAAAAGATTGTCGATGTGTATACTGAGTAGTTTCTGTTGCATAACACGATTTGGGTCTGTCTATGAAGGAGAAACGGGGCTAGTAAATGGTCTTCCGGGTCTTGAACACCGATCAAATTTCAGCAGTGTCTTTTTCAGTAACAATTGATTGTGTATACCAATTTTTAACTTCACAGAGCTATTTTACTGGAAATGGTACACTTTTCAATAGACCCTTGGCGAAACTTCGTCTAAAAATTTCACTTATGAATGCCGTTTTCTAGTACTTGTTACAGTGGGCATTATACATTCACCACAGATTAGATGGCCTCTACAAACGAGAATAATTTTGTTAACTACAACTACAGTTCTTTAGTATTTTTTTCGCAGAATTTTAGAATTTATAAATTGTTTTATGTATCTTGAAGTCTGTTTCTATACATAGGAAAATGAGAGCAACTTTACACATCGTTTTCTACCTTTGATAGTGATGTGGTTTAATGATATGGAGAAACATGGCGAGACACCGGTGAATCGATAGTGCTTTGACCCTGGTCATGTGATCTGGGTCCCCGGGAAAGAACCGGTTATGTGTTGGAGCTATTTATCCCACATATTAATTTGATAGTAGCGATTGTTCATCAACTAGAGATGCTAGTATGGATATTGTGGTCTGAACTTTGAGTGGTTTGTTGGTCAGACCGTTCGTGTTTATTTTATCCTCGTGCTTGATTTGTGCCTGAACGAGGATGTCTCTTAAGTTTTTATTCCTTTTGTATGCTATGATAGTTTTTTCTGGAAAAACTTTGACCAGTGTTTGATAGGCTTCTATTATTTTCCAATTTTTGTTAGACATTGTTTGATTTGCTGGTTTTGATGAATGGACTGAAGGTCGTTGTGTAAACCAGTTTTGTTCTTATGTCATATTCCTCTTATCTTTATCGGTGAGGTATCGTCGATGGTTGGTGAGATTAACATCTTTCTTTATACGAGATATATCTTTTTTTTCTATAATCTTGTTGTTGAAGTTTGCGTGTGAGAAAGTTGACCTTTTCAATGAAGTCCATGTCGTTGTTGCATGTGCAAGCATATCGGAGAAGTTCACCTTTAATGAAGCCTTTGAAAGTGCCGCTCGGGTGACACGAATTTCTCAATAAATATTGGAACGTGTCGGTTGGTTTTGTGTTGGTTAAATTAAAAAGAAAATTAATAAGTTCTGAATTCAATATACTGCAAAGACAACAGCTTTATTCTAAATAAACCTGAAGTTTGATCAATACTTAAGCCTCAGAGACTTGACTGCAACAAACTGAGACAAATCAGACACGAAAATTACGTCAAAAAAGTTAAAAGTGAACAACCATGAGGTCACATGCACAAGTTTTTCTATGGGAAGCCCCGGCTGGAAGCTTCGAAGCCATCCTCGGACTGTGATGACCCTGAAAAAAAAAAGAGGAAAATAATTAAAAACAACTGTGACACGAATTTTACGTATTACAACCTAAAAGTGTCACTTGATGATAGTTTCCCCAAAAAGTAACATTTGACCTAAAAATACGCACATTTTGGGGATTTATTTCACTATGAGCGTATGCGAGTACACAGTGTACGTGTAAACGTACAGTACACTAATGTTGATTTGGCGCCATATTGGATTTTCGCGGCAAAACACAGCGGCGAACTTTGCCGCCCAACATCAAATTCCTGGCATGAACAAACAAAATTCTGCGGTAAAAAGCTAATTTATAGTATAATTCCACGAACTATGCTTGATTTTGGGCCTTAATTTCATGCTACCGTAGTTGGTACAGCAACACAAGTCCGCGCTCGACATATAACATCGTACTATGAAAAATCGCAAAATTCACTTTAATTTTTCAAACAGAGCCCGAAAAGTCACTTACCTTCTCAGAAAATCCAATTGAAGAGATGAACTTGGTCTCCAATGATAATTATCGGCGAAAAAATGAGGATTTGGGAGCGACTGAAAAACTGTGTTAGACAGCCAACGGTCACAGTGTAGACTGAGTTGCTGAGTGCCGTTCGAAAGGAAATGGCATTTGCATATGCAAATTGCACCCCTAGCGTTCAGACTGTTCTTTGTTTTCGTTGTCTGTGGTTAACGCAGCTTTCAATCCCAAAACATGTTATCACACTTGTACCAGCCTGTGCTAAAAGAGTATCTTTACATATCATCGAGTGAAATCTTAAATTGTAATGATTTCCTCCATACTAATCAAAGCATTTCGGTAGTCAATTTCACGTCAAACAAGTTTAAAAATTACTGTAAAATTCTTTCAGTACGTAACATTCAGTTATGAAAGGAAAGAAAAGTGGTCGTGTCAATATTCTATTTGGTCATCAAAATATGCACAGAGACTTATAGGTTTGATACCTTTCTAACAAAATATTTGAACCTATTTATCATTCTCATCTGATGCTTGTAGGTAAGACATTTGATCATAATCTTTCGATACAGCCCATGAAGGTGCGTCTTTTGGAACCTGCCTTTCTGACATATAATTGTCAGGTTTTGATATAGTTGCCATTGATGCTCGGCGCTTAGGAGATATATTTTCTAAAAAAATGCTATCGAGTGCTCTTTTGTAAGTTGTCAACTTTTTTTGACCGCCATTTCAGTTTCCTGACTCTTCGGGGAAGAGCGCCGAATCCACTTTAGGGCATTGATGGAATTGCGTCTTTGTCGTCGTCTTCAGAACTCTGATACTCTGGCTGAAGAATGGCGCTGAATTTTTTCTTCTGTTTTTCGTTCCAGTCGGTCATCCCTAGGTCTTCAGTTCTGCACTTTAGTTTCTGAACAACAATAAAGGTATTTTTGATTTTAAGCCATGATCGCCAGGTGTGCTGAGTGTGTTCCAACTAAATTCGGTCATTAAGTTCGTTCTTATGAAAGAAATCATATTGTTCTAATATACATCCTCTGACATTAGAGATTTACAAATTAAGATAGTCAAGATTGTTCGCACATATACAACAGAGTTGTAGACTATCATGTGAGAAGACTTACCCTTTTGATTCGTTCATGACGACACATTTTTCTGTGTCGAGCTTCAGTTCCTTTTCTCTGCCTTGTCATTTGATCGCTGCGTGTTCGCCAGTAAGTGTAGCAGCCTCTGTTGTTTGAATAAGATAAACATACTTTTGTGATCAATGGGAACTAGATACTTGTAAAGGAAATAGTAATTGACAAATTCTTCTGAACAGTCAGGTTAATTTTTGTTGATCGCTGAATGGATTGATAAAATCCTAGCTAGTCTGGAGGACTCAGTCAGCCTACCTTCAATTTCTTGAGCACTCCACGCTTTCTCTTCATAGATTGAGCGTATTTCTCCCATGAGTTTCTTCATAACAGCGCGATTTTCTGGTTCGTTGAAACTGAAAGCGGAGAATAATGATAAGTTAATATCAATGAGTTTTCATGAAATTGAAAGCGGAGAATAATAATAAGTTAATATGAAAGAGTTTTCGTGCAATAATAAGTGGATGTTTCATTATTATTTCATTAGTTATTTGACAGGAAGTGTGGGTCATTTACCTTTTCTCAACGAAGCCCGTAAAGTCTTCGTGTGATAATAATTCCTTTTTCTTCACTGCTCTCTGCAAAACAAATTTAGAACGAAACAGGCTGAACCATTTTCAAACAAAACAACAACGAAACGTCACTCATTTTTCATCACAAAGAAACAAATTCGTTTCAAAAATACAAACGAAGAGTACAACGGATTTTCATTTAGGTCGCACTAAAAATTTTATACAGGACAATAATGAACAGTCACTATCGCTCCGTTTGCCAATTTGGCTTACGGTAAGGCCTGATGTTAGAGAACATGAACAAAAGCTGGTGGGCGTGATTTGAGAAGACAACGTGCCTCATTGAAATGCACACACATCGACCAATTGCGGTTTGATAAAATTTGTAGGCTACGCCCTCGCCATCCGGAGTCCGACGTAATACAGATTCAAATTTGGTGTCCGTTAAATAAGTACAGCATTTTGGACTTGTTGTGGCTCTTGCTGATGACTTACTACACGTTTTAAAGGTAAGATTGTTAAATTATTTATCTTAAACACGCGATTGGAACTAATTTGTGATAATTGAGGAATGTCGGTTTAATCAGCTAATGTAAACTAATCTGCTTTTCTTTAAAAAATGTACACTTGTTTTTATGAGTAATTTGTAATCAGCTATTGGGCACTTTTGAGAAATTTGAAAAATATGAAGATCCAATTATCCCGAAATAGTTCCAATCGTGTTCTTATTATAGATTCAATAGTACGGTTTCTGAAACGTAAAGGCATACTCCCATATCCCATTTCTCTCTCTCTCTCTCTCTCTCTCTCTCTCTCTCTCTCTCTCTCTCTCTCTCTCTCTCTCTCTCTCATTATCAATATTTGTTATGTAAATCTTGCAATAACACGAAACACCTGCTAAGGCAAAGTTACCGTCTTTGACAATTTTCCATGAGTATTATTTTACCAGAAAATTGCACTTTTGTGAGAACCGCGAAACGTGTTCAGGCCCGGCTTATAGAACGAAGTAGATTACTGTTTTACAATGACATGTTTCCAGCATCCATCAGATGACCGCTGTCACAAATAGCACAGTTCGCCATATGTCTCATGCCAGTTTCTCTACATTCCTTCTTGATATTAACCTTACTCTAAGGGGAAAGGTCATGGTGGCCATCATCAGTCAACGTGTGTCTCACACTTGTGCTCAGTGATAACAAGTTGACCCGTTTGTATATGTGAACAAATACTTGTACAGTGGAGCAGAAATTGGCGGGAAAGGATTGCCTTACCGCACATTCACAGCTAACGTGGATGTTATGTTTGCGTCTCCGGGATTTGCCGCTCGGAATTTTTGCCATCAACTGCTTTTTCTCCGCTTCAACTGCTTCAGTCTTTTGTTTTCATCATGTACAGCAATCGGGATCATATGTCTTTGCCAATGTTCGCGTTTTCTGCAATAAGAGGAAGTTCAAAATTGTATTTTGACATCCATTTTGTATTTTGTCTGATAGATAAGCAACAAAAGCCAATCAAAAGTCTGACGATTGCGAAGACCGCGATTTCATAGAAAACAGACATTAGCATAGCCTTCAAATTAGACAGGAAAAATTACGTGTCAATTTAAATTGTCAGACTTACCTGATGATATTGAACTGTTATCAGAAGTATCGACAGGATTGTTCCAGAACTTTGTACTGAACGAGTATCAGTCATTAAGGTCTCGTGGCTACTGAACTAAAAGAGGCAACCTCGGTCCCGACTGCGTGTTTATCATTTGTAGAATTCGACATTTCTGTGAATCGCACTAATGTAGGGTTCAGAATTTCTCAACTTGTGTGACTTGCAAGGAGCTTATTAAGATGAAAGAACACACAAAGTCGCTGTTTTTCCTATAATGTTGTTCCTAAGCCGAGAGCTATCGATATCTAGTTCTGAAGTCGTATTTCCCTCCACTTTCTGAGTAGGTCATAGCACATCCAATCAGTGGGCTGAGAATGGAATAGGCTGCATGTAACTTTCCCGCCAATTTTAACTGGGTTAATCCAAACAGTTTCCTGGGAGGGGCTAGCTGTTAGTTGCACTCAAAATTCAGAGATAACAATTTGAAGCCTTCATCACTGTACATGCTGTGTACTTTGCGTGATTACCAAAATTATACTTTCTATCAATTTTGATATGCCATTTCATTGAGCTACAGTCCCTAGTCGAATGATACCGTTATTTGATCCATGGTATTACTGCGTTATGCAATTATAATATTGAAATGTTCTGAGTGTTGAGCCAAAATGAGACAGCTAGAATTCCGACCTTGACTATATCTACAGATGCAGCTGATATAGTTCTTATACACACGTGTCCTCTTAAATGCAGGGAACTTTAGTGAATGATGCCAATCTGCTTGATAAAACCAGGCTTACTCATTGGCTTACCTCATGGCTTCCGATATTGACTTCGACTTACAAAAACAAAAAGTGAAACTCTGCCGAATCCGTGGAGCTAATTTATGTGATATGCCGGCCAGTTGCAAACTGTGAGGATTTCTAAGCCACAGTGCAACATATTGGTGTTCAATGTGCCTTAACAAATTCCAAGCGGTACGGAGGTTTCAACAATAAAATAAATTACAGCGGTTTTGAAATTGCATCATGGCCAAAACGAATGCACAAGACGCACATGCAAATGTAGTGAAATTAAAAAAGTGCATATGCGTCTTGTGCGGTCATTTTGGCCATGATGCAATTTCAAAACCGCTGTAATTTATTTTATTGTTCAAACCTCCGTACCGCGTGGAATTTGTTTAGGCACATTGAACACCAATATGTTGCAATGTTAAGATACTGGCTTGATTTTTAACACCTTCCTATAAATTCAACTGAAATTGTTGCCACGGTGCTAGCGCTGACATTGACGAATATGTACGGGAAAGAGCATTTTGAGGGTGTTCGATCCTATGTTTCAGATTCTGCATCATTTTCATTGGCACTTACAACCCATTTCTGTCAACTACGAGTTATCAAAACACACTGAAGCGGCTCTGACCCCGATTCTCTATCAAAGGCAATGACTGAATGACATTTAGAGACCAACGTAAAAGTTCTCCATACCTTGAAATACAATGTGTCAGGTTTTTAAATTTCCATATGGTTGTGTTATTTTTTCAAGTGATCTGAGTAGGAATCTCGACTTCACTTTTTCAACAGAAAAAATAATCTGCTTTGTATCGTGACCTATTTCGCAGGCAGGCATGAAGGAGTGAAAAGGTCGCTTGGTGTCGACTTTATACGATTAATGGCTTTATTGCCCCACTACTGACAGTACAATTGTAAACTTTTGTAAAGTTTGCGATAAACTTAAAATGTCAGCATACATGAGATATACGACAAAACTCAGATGTAAATCATCGATGCATTTTGTGCCATTTCCTAACATATAAGAAAGTCTAATAAGAATTATATTGAAATTTCTACATACAGGAAACACAATCCGTTTGTTTACATTCCAAGTTATGACCTCAAGGACACCATCCATCATGTCGTCAGGCACAAGACAAGAAGCACTGGCGAATGTTCGCAGTTCACACTCATTTGCAAACTATGCTAGACTTCGAACACACGAAGATGGTTCTGAAGTAGTTTGTGATATAATTGGTGATATAATTATCTCGTGTGTCCATGCAACTTTGATGGTAACGACGGTCATTACAGAAACTACATGGAAAATCGACATTAATCATGGTGCATGGCTGAACCTTCACATTTCACGTGCAAGTTTGTGGTGATGAGTGAGTGTCGAAATAGCAGGGAAGGCGAGGCTGTGTGGTTGTAGCGAAGTATCGGATCCACGAAGGTACCGAACTGCTGGAACTGCTACAAAACTACGGAACAGATCAATCAAACGCACCGATATGGTTGAAATGTGCTGAAGATTCATAAATAGATTCTGCACATGAGAACTACATTTTTCTTGATTTAGAAATACGTGCACACGAAGCTAGTTCAACATAGACAATTAGTATGTTGTTTTATCAGCACTTCAACAAGTCTTCTTGAAGAGTTCGGTCATGACGCATGCGTGAAGTAATGTTACTCGAGCAGACCATTCAGAACAATGTAACAACAACAAAAAACAAATAAGGGCTACCTGCTCGAAAAAGAAATGATATTAGACTTTGGAGTGAA
Source organism: Ptychodera flava (assembly GCF_041260155.1). Lineage (NCBI taxonomy): Eukaryota > Metazoa > Hemichordata > Enteropneusta > Ptychoderidae > Ptychodera > Ptychodera flava. The sequence continues at coordinate 37,603,594 of NC_091935.1, forward strand.
TCCATAAGAATGACCTCTGAACTTCCTCGTAGTTACCTAAACAGATTTCACTCTTTGTGTGCTGATATTGCGATTTCTTTCTCAACAAGATCCTGTGTCGAAACGGAACAAGAACTGTAAGAACCATGAACTCATCCATTCGAATTATCTTTCACGGAAACTGTTCTTCACTGTATTCTTTTGTCAAACAACATGATTTATTTCAATTACTCCCCCTGACGGCGCTATCGGTCCTTCAAAGTGAATACCGCACGTTTAGTAATACATGTAGTTTTTATCCACGTGCTGTTCAAATACTTTCAGATCGCAATTTTTATTTGCAATTGCATTTTCATACCTGTATCTATAAGATTTTATATTATGTTTTACTCATGGCTCCTTCGAATTACTTTTTTGGTTTTATAGTCAGTTTTTAAAGTGATTTTAGTTACATGTAATATATATTGTTGTTTTGTTTTGTGTGACGACAGCACAACAATTTCCTAATGTACATGCATGTGTATAATGGCAATAAAGTTATCTATCTATCAATCAATCAATCAATCTATCTATCTATCTATCTATCTATCTATCTATCTGAAGTGAAATATTAATGTCATAGGTCAATCAAACCGATTGTGAAAAAATCCTACGGTCGTATACTCGTAAATCAACAGAAGATTACACTATAGTATCAAGAATAACATTATAACTGTGTATTAATGGCGCAAATACTACGATCTGATTGGTCGAGACGGGAAATATCCATGCTATATTCGCAATATAACACATTTGGAAAATGCAAGAGCTCTTAGCTAAAGAAAATCCCCTTTTTGACGTTTCATTCCAAATTGATATTATGACATAACATTAATAAACTACACCAGCAGCGAGTATACCACTCAATTTTGACCAGTTCACTATCGGCGGCTCGTGCACATATGTACATTTCGTGATGAATTGGCCAAACCTCTCGTGGTATACCGTCACTGCGTCTTATTTATTTCTCAAACATTGAATGGATGTGTACAGAAGAACACTGCTCTTATGTAGACTTTTAAACCATTTTAGTATGTGGTCCGCATAGTCTGTCTTCTTTGATTTTACGAGACATTTCTTGTTACATGTATAATGATCGTTAAACTTTTTCAGATAGTTTAGGATAGTTTCTAACATTTTGTCATTACGGAGTTTGTTTGCATGTTCGAAAGAACAGTAATGCCATCGGAAGTTTACAGCTAGATTCATTTTTTATGCATTCATTTAGTTCTTCCCTTCTTTTCTTTTTCTCTAAATAAACAATGGGTTTCTCTCGTTTCATTAGACGATGGCATTGTGATCTGAACTTCTCAAAAATATCATAAACTGATTAAATTAGTTTTGAACAATACACCCTTCAAACAAAATCCGAACCGAGAATTAGTACAAATTATCATGCACACACATGGTTTCCATGGTTTCAAGCGATAGAGTACAATAAGTGTGACTTGGCGCACCCTACATGCAGACAAAGATAACGTATCAGAATGTAAAGAGTTTCGTGACAGGTTTTCACGTTCGTGTTTTAATTATCAAAGGCGCCGTATTGAATTGGCCGGAAGCATTGCATTGCTCTGTGAGTTTACTTTTTGAAATTTGATTTTAACACGCGTTTGCCCAACCAAACTTAATTTATGTATGCTATCAACCAGACTCTATGTGAAGTGTTTTGCTTTGACTATCTTGTTATGGTAGAAGGGCCAGACCAGTGCTCATAGAGTCACTCTTGGGATAAATGCTTAACTGCCGTGCACGATTGAATTTCCTCCGGAGAACTGAATTGTTTATTTAATTTCAACCACGGTCATAGAGGGACCTTGGTTCAACTCTCAACCTGTTTAGGAAGGGATGGAGGGAAAACATATGTTCAACGCATGCGTTGAGGGAACGCGCGAAATTCCACGAATAGCAACGGCGTGTCAGGACGTTCCTACTCTTTGTCTGTTCACTTTGGAAAAGTCAAACCACGGGAAGATTGCCTGAAAAAGGAGGTAAGTCTGTTAAAAGGTTTTGGTAGCGACGAATACTGTAAAGTTTAAAATGACAATCACACGCCTACTTTGAATCAAATACTATTGTTACTTTGTGTTTTAAAATTATCTTTAACCAAGGAACGCCCTTACTTTATGTCAACATATTGTTTAGCTCGAGTGTACCCATTTAATTTTTGCTAGAATTGGTTTAAAAGGCACGCAAATGCTTTACGCTTTACGCTGCTTTAAGTTTGTACCATGTTTTGCATTTCAATTGGTCTCTAATCGTTGCATTTCAAACAATTTAAACGTGAACGATGCGCATCGTGCATCATGTTACACTAGACATCAGCTATTTATTTAAAATCTGAGTCGAATCCGAGCATGCTGGAAACATGTCCATAAATTTGAAGAGAAAAATAGATATATAGTAAACGTTGATAAAGTTTTGTCACAGGTCATGAAAGCGCAGCGCTGGATTTCCCGCGCTTATTGCCCTACGCAGATCACATGCAAATTACAGAATGAGTGATCACTCAACGTCAACCTAACTTGCGGCCGATATAGCTCGGCGATCCGCGCAATGAATGGAAACGATGTACAGCATTTAACATCTAGCAAAGATTCCTGAAATAGTATATTTATCAATTATGACAAATGAAATATATCGTATATGCAAATTCATGCTAATGTCAACAGCACATCAAATTTAAGAGCCGTCAGACCAATACAAAGAAATTTAGCTACAAAATTTGCATATGCAAATTCCGTAATCATTTTAAGCAACTGAATAAGGCAATCCCTAGCAACTACCACTTTGATTGCTATTAAACAATTTCAGAGAAGAATTTCACATAAAAGTACATTGTGTAGTATAAATATTCCAGCACAGCAAAAGGAGCAAAAGGACATTTCCAATGGGAATGCTCAGTTTCATTTTTGAACAGGTTTGTTTTTTCTGACGACACAAAAACATTCTACAAGTTGAATTTGTTCTCATTTCGTAATGATTTGATTATACACGTCTGGGGGACTCACAAATGAAATTTCAAGTAAAATTTGGTAAACAATATCAGATTCTACCTTCCGTAATTATGGATTAAATATCAGAGCTACCTGACTAATGCTATTGTTTCACATTTTCAAGCTCATTTGAACAATTTTGGACTAGTAAATGTTTTTCTCCTCAGTGTGCAGAAGTATAAATTATACTGTCAATGTTCGCTATCATTTAGGTAAGGATACGAAAACCGTGAAGACATTTACAAACCAAAAAATGAAAGCTGTAATAGAAGCAGTTGCAGTAAGATACATATTTTCTGACTAACACTGGCAACGTTAGCTTTAGATTTCAATAATTTAAACCATATATGAAAATGTGTACAAATCTTGAGTAACATACCTATTAAATGTTAAAGCTACTCGGTGAAATTAAAGAAAAAAACTTTGAAAAAATGATGAAAAATGTACATATGCAAATGTATTATTTAATTTGAAAGATAAGTAATGACAGAAAAATGAGTGGTTAAACGTAAAAATTCACTAATCATAGAAACTATGTCCTTAAAAAATACCGCTGACCTTACAGGTCAGTCGTATTGACAAATACATGAAATGTCAATGAAATAAAAGTAAAAATTAATTGAAGAAATTCCTTACCTACTATTGGTTATACAAGCACCGTCTACAAATGTCCACCTTTATTGTAGATAATAATCAATACCTAAACAGGTCAACTTTGGTGCAGTGTCTTCAACTATGAGTCATAAGTCTATGACATATTATCAGATGAAGGCCTACCGCACAGATAGAAACTCAGCTACAGAGGATGGACGATGGACAATAGTGTAATCACTAATAATAGTGTAATAGTGTAATAGTGATACATAGCGGCCGCCGCCCTTTATTCCAAGCATACTACGCGGGCCGCGCCGCTATGTATCACTACACTCGTAACTGTGTGTAACCATCACGTTTACTGTTTTGTAGATAACACTGTAGATAGGAAGAACCGACTTATTCGAGTGTTTGGATAGAACACACAAGTATGTGTGGAGACTGAAGTTCATTGGGAGAGCACTCTAGCTGGACAAACCATGTATATGCAGACAGATACCATAGTCTGTTTTATGGACATACATGGATAAACAGTGGTATGTAGTGTCCCATGATAGAAGTCTGTTTTTGTGAAAGACAAGACTTACTTCAAGGTTATTCACTTCTAAGAAAATGCACGCCCTTCAACTTTTACACGACATGACGGTATATTAGATTTTTATTTGGCCGTCATTAGCCACGGACCCATGACCCTTGAAATCGGAGTGAAGACACTAAGAAATACATTTGAGTGTTTGATAGAATACACAACGGAAGTGTTAAAATTACTTATTGTCATGATTGTAGAGACTGAATTTGATTAGGATGAAGATAATTAGTCCCGGCTTCCTTCATATATATATACAGCAGGCTAGGCAGTGATATGTTGAATTTTCTGTATAATTTTGATTCTGGTACTCGTAATCATGACATGAAAGGCAATATGTTGTATGGTATCCATGACTCAGTGTTTTTATTTTATGTAAATATGTTTTCATCAAAACTTGCATATGACAAAGTAAAAACTAGTATTCGATAGACGCTTCTGTCTGACACAAATGTCGTAGTGGCTGCTTTACAGAAAAACTGATCAGCATTCGTCTGCATTCATTGTATCATATTTCGTCTACACGGAGTCAGCGGAGTGTTGAGTATTAACCGACACTATAAACTGTTCAGATATCATCAACATGATATTACAGTATTTCGGCACCTCAGCTCTCGTCGTCGTAAACTTAAAGCCTCTTTACGGCAACAGCTTAAGGCTGCCCGTTATGATTTTTGCGTAGGTCAGCGGAGCGGAAATTATGGTCTGACTCGCGAGAATTCTCAGTTCCGTGTTCTCCCCAAACACTCAAATGAGTGGTTCTTTTATTTACGATGTTATTTACAAAACTTGTGTGCAAAGAACAAAAAAGTAAACGTAATGTATACGCGACTGTCCATCCTCCGTAGCTGTAAATTGTAAATTATATTTTTCTACATATGGGCCTGGAAAGTAACCCACGAAAAACACACAAATATCTTTCACAATCTCATGTAAAACCACGACATATCCATTACTAAGTAACAGGTGCCTTACAGGTCGTTTCGCGAAGCTGTTATAATGAATTAGGCAAAAAATGCTACACAGGCCACGCGAACTGGCGTCACATGTGTCACAAACTCGCGCGCCTGCCATGGTCCGCTCGCACGGGTTGTTATTTGACTACTATCTCCCACTTATCCTTGGGGGGGGGGGTACTACCATAGAAAGGCTGTACGGGTGTGTGTCAGCAAATCCCTAACAATGGGTCATATTTTTGGAATATACATGGGTAACTGTTTTCAACTTAGGCGGCACACCCCGTATGAAAATATCAGGAGTATTCCTCTCGGGCCACCAATATCTGATTTCCGTGAGCATTTGGGCTGCTCGAACAAGAAATGGCAAGCGAAGATGAGGGGCTGTGCATTTGCCTGGGTTGTCTATTATTCCACTTTTATTTGATTGGCCCTGACCTACAGTCCTATGGCTGTACACAAAAAGAATCACCATGATTCCCCTTTTTCACGGGTAGCCCTCTATTTAAATGAAGGCATAATGAACAACATTCTGCTGTCAATGCAAGACGTGAAGCGACTGTTGCAAAGCTTCTGTAACCATGTAGCACTTTTCTTTCAGGTGTTGTTGCTAGTCACGATGATAAGCCCATGGATGTCACAGCTGCCTCTGCGGAAAAGGTCAGTAGGTCTACTACACTAATCACAGGGTATTTATAGTGCTGATGAATATCATATTCGCCATTGCTCGACAACAAATAACTAAAGAAATGATCTGTTCTATCGGGCTTACACTCAGTTGTATTATGTCTTTACTTAATCTACAAATATCACGTTTATGTTCTCAGTTTCATGTGTTGATGAGCAAGTCAACAATGGTCAACATATGAAATGGATTAATTTATACAATGCATTGTAAATCACAGGTGAAGACCTTACAGCTGTGCACATTTGCTTGTGTTGTGACGATGAACCAAATGCGATATTGATGTACAAAACTTTATCTTACAGAGAAGAAAATGGAAACCTCGAACAAAAGAATACACAAAGTTGAAACGTTGCAAGTTCAGAATGAAAAAAAAGTAAAAAGAAGAGCCATGGCTTTAGCGCGACAGGATTCTACAAGGATTCTACAAGGATATCAACGAGTGAAACTGTACACCGGGACCAAACTGCCGTGTCACAAAGTTATGCTCTCATGGTGATCGAAAGAATACGAAATCTTTAAAAAACAATCAGCAAATAAGTTGTCAGCTGGAGGATCACTTCTTACTAAACAGCTATCGGATGATATTTATATCACGAAATATCTATCGGATATTTCACACATGACTAATGGCGTGCCGCATAGGTACGCTTTATCACTCGTTGAAAAAATGGAGGGACTTGAAGAAATGCTTATAAATGTATCATTGGTCAATGAGAATATGTCCGATGGGGTCCCTTTGGATTTCTCTGATTTATCCAATGTAAAATCACATATTTCATCACCCATTACTAGTCGTTGCAATGTTGGCTCTATTGAAAGTGCATCACACTAATCCCGAGATAGCAGAGTACATCGCAGTACATTTAAGCTGAAAGACAACGGCGTCAAGCGCATAAGATCAGAATGTGCAAAGAAAATCATCAGAGTTAGAATTTTTTGGAAAAATCTGTTACTTTCAAATATTGACCGCAAGTGTGTATTAGTGAGAAAGGCGTGCAAAAAAACGCTTGACCTCTGTAAAAATTGATGTCAACAACAGTACTCTTGTGTTATCTCGGAAACAACGTCACGTATATTCTTTTTGAATTGAAGTCATCGTATACGTCTACAAATAAATGAACTTTATTCTGTAATCCTTGACATATCATTCCATATTTTCATTGTCAATGATTTGCCTGCTTCTGGGCTGCAATCATTGATATATCATTATATTTCCACTGTCAATGATTTGCCTGTTTCTGGGCTGCAATCCTTGACAAATCATTCCATATTTTCATTGTCAATGATTTGCCTGTTTCTGGGCTGCAATTCTTGACAAATCATTCCATATTTTCATTGTCAATGATTTGCCTGTTTCTGGGCTGCAATCATTGATATATCATTCCATATTTTCATTGTCAATGATTTGTCTGTTTCTGGGCTGCAATCCTTGACATATCATTCCATATTTTCATTGTCAATGATTTGCCTGTTTCTGGGCTGCAATCCTTGACATATTTATGATTCCATATTTTCATTGTCAATGATTTGCCTGTTTCTGGGCTGCAATCCTTGACATATCATTCCATATTTTCATTGTCAATGATTTGCCTGTTTCTGGGCTGCAATCATTGACATATCATTCCATATTTTCATCGTCAATGATTTGCCTGTTTCTGGGCTGCAATCCTTGACATATCATTCCATATTTTCATCGTCAATGATTTGCCTGTTTCTGGGCTGCAATCCTTGACATATCATTCCATATTTTCATCGTCAATGATTTGCCTGTTTCTGGGCTGCAATCCTTGACATATCATTCCATGTTTCCATTGTCAATGATTTGCCTGTTTCTGGGCTGCAATCCTTGACATATCATTCCATATTTTCATTGTCAATGATTTGCCTGTTTCTGGGCTGCAATCCTTGACATATCATTCCATATTTTCATTGTCAATGATTTGCCTGTTTCTGGGCTGCAATCCTTGACATATCATTCCATATTTCCATCGTCAATGATTTGCCTGTTTCTGGGCTGCAATCCTTTACATATCATTCCATATTTTCATCGTCAATGATTTGCCTGTTTCTGGGCTGCAATCCTTGACATATCATTCCATATTTTCATCGTCAATGATTTGCCTGTTTCTGGGCTGCAATCCTTGACATATCATTCCATATTTTCATCGTCAATGATTTGCCTGTTTCTGGGCTGCAATCCTTGACATATCATTCCATATTTTCATCGTCAATGATTTGCCTGTTTCTGGGCTGCAATCCTTGACATATCATTCCATATTTTCATTGTCAATGATTTGCCTGTTTCTGGGCTGCAATCCTTGACATATCATTCCATATTTTCATTGTCAATGATTTGCCTGTTTCTGGGCTGCAATCCTTGACATATCATTCCATATTTTCATTGTCAATGATTTGCCTGTTTCTGGGCTGCAATCCTTGACATATCATTCCATATTTTCATTGTCAATGATTTGCCTGTTTCTGGGCTGCAGTCCTTGACATATCATTCCATGTTTTCATCGTCAATGATTTGCCTGTTCTGGGCTGCAGTCATTGACATATCATTCCATATTTTCATTGTCAATGATTTGCCTGTTTCTGGGCTGCAATCCTTGACATATCATTCCATATTTTCATCGTCAATGATTTGCCTGTTTTAGTAGTATTCCTCAACGAGTCATGATCACTCCTCCGATACGTCAATTTTCAATCGTAAAATAGATTCTGGGTTGTTATTATTGGTGAGATACCTGATATTTTCGCTGCATATAAGACGCTTTTTAGAATGAAGTAACTGGTAGCTTACTTTTATATATAGTCTTACAGTGTATACAGTGTATATACAGTGTATATAGTGTGATTGCGGTTTTCTAAGGATGACAGGTAGAATTTGTCTGCACAAATTGAGTTGTTTCGTTTTGATACTTCGCTGAAATGTGTGTACTTTTCCAGTAAGAATTTCAAAGATTAGTGGATGTCGAAACGTTTTACAACCTGCTTATTTTGTTTAATGTGTGATGTTAGAAATGTAAAGTAATTGATGTGAATTTATAGGAAGATATCCATCGTATGATTGTGTGTCACAATGAAGGGATTCCTTGAATATGAAGTCCGACCAAACTATTTAATAATATACACTGAGATATTTCCATGTTAGAGAAAAGTCTCAGGCTGTATACATGTTTCTAACTTCAAAGTTATCACTCAAAACTAACATAGGTCATGTCGTTCTACCATCTCGCCGTTGCTTCAATTTAATTACCGAAAACATTATCAAAAATTTATCAAACTAGTCTTCCAATAGGACTGGGCATATATGACGTAAAGGTTTAGGTCACGACTAAGCGTTCAATGAGTTCGATCTATTTCTGCCTTGTACTAAAAGAAAGAAGATGAATATAGAAACTGCAATACCAGATACAAAAGAGATAGACCAAAGCCTTAAGAGCAAAAAAGATTTTTACCCAGTAATAGGACTACAACATGACTGAACGATCACAACCAACCAATTTATCGCCAGGTAAACTTTGAGGCAGGTCCTTACATGATTCAATGTGACCAATCCTTTGTCATACGATAATTTCAATGGCTGAAAACATGAGCATATATGAATTACAATCTTTCCTATAAAATAATTAATTAATATCGTCAGTGAAAGTGAGCGGTCACTTGCAGGTGCCACGCATATGATATACGGAAGAACGCTCAACGATAACTGAAAATTACAATATACTGCTGACGAGTGTTTGCCGTACAAGAGTTTTACTCTACAGCTTCCATCACACACGTGTTCTTCTCAACACTCCTGTTGATAACAATATATATTAGCTGTCCACTCGGGCCAGTAGCTGCAACTTTTAATTTTTTCACTAATTTTTTTGTCAATGTTAAGTACCGTAATATCTCTTTCAACTCTGGCGTTCTACTCACCAAAGCGTTTGGATGTACCATAGACCCTCGAGAAAAACGCAGTTTGAACATGTGAACTGCATTGTTTTTGTTGATAATTGAAGTGTAAACAATAATATAACGTATTTTACATCTAAAGACGCTATTTTGACAAGCTTAATCGTAAGTGTTTCAACATACTTTAGAAGAAATTGTAATTAAAATACAAAAACAAAAAAAAATGAAAAAAAATAATCAAAAGCCTAAGCTATATGCTGTCCCCTTTAATAATTGGTTTGAAAAGCACGATAATGGCACTAATTTTGCAAAAGATACTTCACTAATAAGTTATAAATTTTAATAAATCATAATGGCGGCTGGATATCTTTTCAAAGCACTTATTGAAATGTTAGTTGTTCCAGCTTTGCGGGAAAATGTTCAAATTACAACACTAGAGGCCGCCACAACTGATAGAAGGAATCGGCCAACTTAAACGAAAGTAAGGGAAAATACTAAGATAGGCGGCGGTAGTACGTAAAGGATTGGAGCCATGGCGTAATATCATATTTTCTCAAGTCGCTGCTTTCTGATTTTTGTTACTACTGTTATTATTATTATTATTATTATTATTATTATTATTATTATTATTATTATTATTATTATTATTATTATTATTATCATCATCATCGATGAAACGACATTTCTCTCTGTATACTTAATGATATCAACATAATAAAGTACGTTAAACAACCACACTTGTTATAGTTTACCATAATTTTGAGACACAAACAAGCTCCACACTGTACAGGAAAGAAATTGCTAATTCTATTCTTCGTGATTGTCAAATGTTATAAATAACTAAAAATTTATAACTTGTGATTTTATTGTGATAGAAAACTGTAAGTAGAAAGCAGTGTCAATCGGTCTACACAAATCAACAGTTTTGTATCCCTGAATGAACATTTTAAGAATTTGGAAACAGTCATTAAATAGAATTATGTTACGAACTGTACAAAGGTAACTCATTCCTTTGGCTCGAAGTTGTACGGCTCCGCGAAAAAAACTCATATACGATGACGTATAAATATATATATATATATATATATATATATATATATATATATATATATATATATATGTATTATATGTGTGTGTAAAACCGTCATTTATATATTTACGTTTGTGACGGAAACTTGCTGCTATCTATGCTGGTTTAATCATGTAGTAACTTATTTGTACATCGATAGCGTGGCGCAGCTTCATATTCTATCCCTATTTCCTATCGATCCGGCACGAAGAACAAAATCATACTTACAAAGTTCAGCTCAGATATTTGTCCATTAATTAAGCAATTTAATTTTTTTTTTGCAAAAATCGTGAAAGATTTTATTTTGACAGAGAAACTGATAGCTCCCGTATAGGTCTACATTAAAAAAGATCATATAAAATCTTGACAATGCAAACATGGAATACAAATTTATCACAAGTTTCGTCGAACTTTCATGACTAGTTTTAGAAAACATTTACGGTGCCTTTATGATCACTTTCATGAGACATATACCGAAGTACGAAACGAAACGAACTTGGATATTGTTATAAATTACCGTTAAAATTACAAACTTTAGGGTCTGAAAAGGAGAGAAAACTTTCTATTGTTTTCATTTCCGAAAACTACACGCCAAAAAGTAGATTTTGTATACAAATGTGCGTGAAACATAAAGGTCGCATTTATCCTCAACCTAGGATTTAATTTTCCACTTATATGCTGCCATATAGAAGATCTTTTTGGTTTGTTTTCAGAAATAACATCTTAAAGTATCATTTATCGTTGTCAATTTTACCATTTAATGACATAGGAAAATGTGATACTTGATGTTGAAGGTATTTTCATTACCTTTAAGAGCGCTACAAAGTTGTGCATTTCAGACTGTTTATTTAAGCTGAAAAAAATGTGCATAAAATTGTACTAAATGGGATTTCGTTATATGTTTGACGTAAATCGGACGAAAATTTGCATAAACGCACATATTACAATTTATGGATCATTTATGGGTCGACTTATACGGCATAATTCGTTTTTTCACCTTGGGCGCATAACTTTACATAATTTTCAGCGCAGCCGACTTAAATATATCAGACATTCACATATCAGAGATATATTATATCTGTCTGTTCAATATTTTTCAGTGGGCTCTTCGAGCGCATTACTTAATTAATATATCAGGCATTTTTCAGCACGCCCTTCAGTCTCATGACTGTAATATATAAGTCACAATATCAGAGATATAAGGATGTTTCACATTTTTTCGGCGCACCCTTCGGGTGCCATACTTTAATAAATCAAAGATATATGTCAGAGATATCTTGATGTTTGCTTAGTGAAAGTGTACCATCATGAAATCTGCTGCTCATATGAAAAGCATGACAAATTCCTGATACTTTTCTGTTTTCTCTATGAAAATTCAGTATGAGAAAGCAACATGCACAAATATATCACAGTATATATATTTGATACAGTGAAATATTTTAGAAATAGAACCAGATATGAACTGAATATGCTCACGTGTTTTACACCAGGTTCATTGATAGTAGTACGCTTCACAGAACAATGAGATATCTGTTATATCACTATATGTAGCAGGGTTTTTTAAACTTCGCACAGTACTCTCAGAGTTTAATCACTAATTACAAAACTTTATTAAATATGCAAATGAGCTGTTAATTAACTTGACACTGCTCAATGCTTTATGGGACAATTAGATATCCATCAGATCACCATTTATAGCACGTTTTATTTAATTTAATGCTGTAATTTTAGAGTAATGTCACTAATTACAAAGTTCATTAAATATGCAAATAAACCCCAAGTTAACTTGACACTGTTTAATGATTCATAGCACAATTAAATATTTATCAATTCAATATATGTAGCACGTTTCAAAAACTTTTGGTGCCGAAATTTCAGAGTTATATACCTAATTACAAAGTTTATTAAATATGCAAATGAATCCTTACTTAACTTTACACCACTAAATACTTTAAAACACAGTTAGATATCTGTTGTATCAGTATGTGCAGCAGGTTTAATCACATTTTTGCAGTTATTTCGGAGTTATATAACTAATTTTAAGACTTCATGAACTATGCAAATCAGCTAATTATTAGCTTGACGCTGCTCAATGCTTCTTGGTACAATTGAATATTTATCAGAATAACATCTGTAGCAAGTTTCATCAAATTTAACGCTGTAATTTTGAAGTAATATCACTAATTAAAAAGTTCATTAAATATGCAAATGAACCCTAATTAATTTCACACTACTAAATGCTTTGCACTACAGTTAGATATCAGTCGAATCAGTATCTGCAGCAGATTTCATCACATTTGGTACAGTTATTTTGGAGTTATATCAAAGGGTCCTCAGGCTCCGATGATGATGATGATGTTGTTGTTTTATTATTGTGTTGTTGTTGTTGATAGTATTTGCAGAAAAGAACAAAGTATGCGCTGCGAAATTCAATACAGCCTAACTATACATGTGCGTTGCAGCCTAACTAAACTATGCGTTGCAAATTCAATACAGCCTAACTATACATGTGCGTTGTTGCCTAACTATACATGTGCGTTGCAAATTCAATACAGCCTAACATTACCCAAGGGTTGTCACTTCATTGCCACACACTTTTTTTCAATCGCCAAAAATGCACCTAGCAAGCATCGAAATCGGTAAAATTCGACGCAGGGTCAAAGCACATTAGTCCTTCTCAATCATACTCAGACATTTTTACCTCTTGCCGATGAAAAGTCGACAAATCGGCAGGTTTTTCAATGCATCTAGTCGTCTCTTGATTCCAGATTTAAAAGGCAGCGCGAAAGATCTAGTCACGTGGGCGCATTTCAAATCGAACCAATAGCAGAGCTGGATGGGCCCAGCGTGAAAACCCGGCAGTAACGTAAGTTTCTCACGTCTTTGGAAAGAACGTTCTCTTGCTATGGGTGAACTGGAACTGTTAAAGTTACCAGAATTTCATACGCAGACGAACGCAGACAGTGTCACCCATAGTCTTCAAAAGACATGAGAAACTTACGTTACTGCCGGGTTTTCACGCTGGGCCCATCCAGCTCTGCTATTGGTTCGATTTGAAATGCGCCCACGTGACTAGATCTTTCGCGCTGCCTTTTAAATCTGGAATCAAGAGACGACTAGATGCATTGAAAAACCTGCCGATTTGTCGCTTTTCATCGGCAAGAGGTAAAAATGTCTGAGTATGATTGAGAAGGACTAATGTGCTTTGACCCTGCGTCGAATTTTACCGATTTCGATGCTTGCTAGGTGCATTTTTGGCGATTGAAAAAAGTGTGTGGCAATGAAGTGACAACCCTTGGGTAATGTTAGGCTGTATTGAATTTGCAACGCACATGTATAGTTAGGCAACAACGCACATGTATAGTTAGGCTGTATTGAATTTGCAACGCATAGTTTAGTTAGGCTGCAACGCACATGTATAGTTAGGCTGTATTGAATTTCGCAGCGCATACTTTGTTCTTTTCTGCAAATACTATCAACAACAACAACAACAATAATAAAAACAACAACATCATCATCATCATCGGAGCCTGAGGACCCTTTGGTTATATCACTAATTACTAAACTTCATAAAATATGTAAATGACCTATTTGTGACTTGACACTTCCAAATACTTCTCAGTACAATTAGATATTTATCAAAACAATATATGTACCCAATTTTACTGACCTGGTTGCCGTAATGTCAGAGTTATATACCTAATTAAAAAGTTCATTAAATATGCAAATGAACCCTAATTAATTTCACACTACTAAATGCTTTGCACTACAGTTAGATATCAGTCGAATCAGTATCTGCAGCAGATTTCATCACATTTGGTGAAGTTATGTCGGAGTTATATGACTAATTACAAACCTTCATAAAATATGCAAATGAGCTATTCATTAACTTGACACTGCCTAATGCTTCTAAGTATAATTAGATATATATCAGATCAATATTTGTTGCAAGTATCATCAAGTTTGGTGCAGGAATTTCAGAGTTATGACACTAATAACAAAAGTTCATTTAATATGCAAATGAGCAAATAATTGACATGGCACTGACAGTATCATCATAATGTTCTTATATTGTCATCTGTCAAAATTTTCATGAAATTTTGTGCAGTATTTCTTGATATATGTCTACACTGTCATTACCGTCTCCATAGGGAAACCATTGTACGGAAAAAAACGATATTGCATAACTTCATTAATATGCCAGCCACACAAACCAAAATCTAATCAGTTCTTGCAAGTAGCATATAGTACCTGTGTACCAAATCTGACTTGAATCCGTTCAGGCGTTTTTGAGTTATCGTGTAAACAGACAGACAGACAGACAGACAGACAGACAGACACACACACACACACACACACACACACGGACAGACAGACAGACATCGCTATGACATTAGCCACGAGTTTACACACGTGAGCTAAAAATGACAAGATTTTTTTTTATGTTCTCATTGATGCAACTATTTTCCTTTGTGTCACAGGTTTTTTGTAGTTAGATGTTTTTTATGACTCCAAACATTATTAGCTGTGCTTTTATAATGTTAAAAGAAAAGGTCCTCTCAGACACTGCACACATCAGATTTGGCTAAAATAGCTCTCTATGGATTCTCAGGAGATTTAATTTGATGGCTAGCAATTCTTAACAACCATCAAGTTTTTTAATTAACTGCTTTTTCCTCTTTGATATTAATGATTGACATCCATTTCTGTACAACAGATCAGGACATCTAGTTAAGTTTAAGTGTGAAATGCATTCACAGCTCATTGAAAATACTTTATCAAACTTCAACATTGACACTTTGAAATCCCTATCCTACAACTGACATGTCACAAATTTCATTAAAACACAGAATGACTGTTTAAAATAAAATATATATAAAACATAATATATATATATAATATGATTTTTATTCCACCTTTGTTTTACCGATGCCGCGCACAGGGGGGAGGGTCATCCTGTTTTTAAAATTCGAAATAGGGGGTCAGCCATATCTCTCATGAAAATAGCAGTTTCTTTTTGCTGGCAATAAATGTGGTAATCCACAGCAATAAAATAAGAGAAACTTATGACAGTAATTATTTGTATGGGTGAGAGTGTACTGTTTTATGGCAATACTTTCATGGTTGTAAGTTTAAAGCCCCTTGAGCTGCAACTTTAGGCAGAATTTTCAAAAATTTATTTTCAAACTAATATTACTCCATGCAGAAGTACTCACTGAAATATCTGAGTATAAGTTACACGAATGTGAGCACATATGTAAGTTTTAACAGATAAAGAATAAAGTGGTGCCACACCAAAATGTGGCCGCCCCCATGTGAATTTTCAAACAGACAGTGAAACAAATGCATAAACCTATAAGAATTTTACACAGACCAACATGATTCCATCAAATAGATCTCATGGGACTAAATATACTTCACTGAGACAAGGTATTCTCTATTTCCATTGTAATATGTGAAGTTTTGGAAAATTGCGGGAACTTTAAGATTAATTACACTATGTAAAATTTCCAGGCTGTTTTGTAACAATATTGTCTTTATGACAGTGCAAGGTAATATCATTTTACTGGTAGCAATAATATCTGAAATTATTGGAAATATTTGAACTTGAACAAATTCAATGACTTTGCAAATCACGGGCCTTTAATACTTTTGTTTGCTAGTATTCTACTTGACAACTGATCGGCTTATTTTGTGTTTTGCTCGCTGCATTATTCCCTAACTATCGGTCTGATTTTGACAATACACATGGGTAGATGAGGTACTTGGGTACATGGGTAGATGGGCCGCACACCCCGTATAAAAAATATTGAGAGTATCCCCCCGGGTGCACGGTCTACCCAGGTAGTGGCGTGACAGCGATGTCGCGCGCGCGACGGCTGTTGACATGGAAACTCTCAGGGTAAACAAACAAAATGGCGGCCCCTCTCCGCGCGAGCTCCGTACCGTAAGACGATCGAGCGCAATCGAAATCAGGATAGATTTAAAGCTTAGGACAGGATTTGATTGGTTGCAATTGTAATAGCATAATAAATCGTGCGTAGTGCTCATTTTGTGAAATAAAATATGACCCGAAAACAATTCGGTCAAAGCTTAAGTCACAAGTAAAAAAGGCTAACATGTAAAAAAAAGCTAACATTTCTTGACAAAATATCGATGTTTGAACAATACAGTCTTCCTCTGACCTACGGTCAGCTTTTGGAGAAGAAATAAGCTTAGTACTGTTGAAATTCAGTGACTGATATCTGGCGATATTTGCTGATTTTCTGCGGCCCCAGTTATTTTCCCACTGAAACATTGTCAGCGTGTTTGGAAAGAGCTGAATTGGATTAGAGTTTACCGAAATACACTTTAGCTGAGATATAGCTATACAAATGACGATCGCCAGTATATTTACCTTCTATTGAAAATTCTAACAAAGAAGATGTCCTTGCTTGACCCACATCAGCGCTTTTGCTTGATTTACTCACGGCTTTAATGGTTAAAATGTCGTCTGCTAAACCAGCCAATTTTCGTAAACCTGTTTAAATTTTAGCGGACGGAGCTGTTATGGTGGTTCAAGTCAATTTAATGAAATACAGATACTGATACAGATACAAATACAGATTTTTGCATTTCATCATCATGATGTTTATCTCCATAATGAAACAATTAAACAGTTCTCTAGATTATAAAACGTGTTCTATGACGTCGTTGTCTCACTCAGCCTCGACTTCTTACTGTAAGCTGCCACTCTTCATTCTATGAAGTCATGATTCACGCTCGTTGAAGAACTAAGTTCCGTTTGTATGGCGTTCGAGATATTATAACTTTATTGTAAGTAAGGGACGTCAAGTGTAAACCTTAGTTAATGACTGAGTAGAATTTTATCTGTATGATTTTGTACTCGTCTACAAATGCGAGTCTAATGTCTGCTTTTCTTTGCTTTATTCCTGTTATTTTCGTACAGAAATACCCGTCTAAAATCACTTTTCTGCATGAATGTATTAAGATGTTGCATGGCATGTAGAGTCTGCATCATCTTGCCAAATGTAGCCATACTTAATGTTGTTGTTTTCAATTCTATTAGAAAAAGAAAACTGGCAAGTAGCGAAGCCTATAATAAACCGTCTACTAACGCTTAGTTGTTGTCCCATTCCCCAAGACAACGATGTTTTAAACAGTCATAATAGCTTACACTGCATGAAAACCCGATAATTCAGATAAATTCACATTAATGAGTTGCCTGTATTATAGTATAATACACGTGAATTCACATGAATCCACATGAATACAGGCTTGCTGAATACAAAAAATGGATTCTTGACTGTATTCATCTGTATATGCACTCTTCAGCTAAAATGCAGGCAATAATCCATGTTAATACAGTAAGTATTATAAGGTTTTTATGCAGTGTTATTTGTTTGAGGCCAGCACATAATTCAACACAAGTACAGATTGTCTTGTGGAGTTTGCAGAATCAGCCATAGCTCACATTGCTTGAATAACAGCCTTCAGTAGTTAACAACCAAACTAATAATGCCATTGTGTTTTGAACAACACAGATAGAACATCGCTGTACAAAAGACTTGCGATAAACAATCCATCTTCTCTTGAAAGCTCTAACAAAGAGAATTACTTGCCATGACCTCATTGTAAGACATGTAATGTGTCGCCGACGGCTTCAAATTTTCAGACTAGTGTCGTCTGCCCATCGGGCCCTGAAGAAGTGAATTCCTTATCTCGTGTTCAGAACCCTTTTGACTTCAATCTCATAAAATGTACTGTACAAACACTTGGCATTAGTTGGGTTAAATGTTTCAAAAGGTAAATTTCTTCACCTGATGCTCAATGTTCAATTAACTTCAACATGAATTTTCAGTTCTAAATTTTTAAACCATTCCGTCAGTAATATAAGAAAAGACACATAAATAATAGCTTTATATTCTTCTGTCTGACCATTCGAAAATATTGTATCGAAATTCTTTGTTTGATTCCTTCGTTTCGTTTGCACGAGAAAAGAGTAAATATGTATAACTTGTTTGATAAAATCTTTCATTGCGACCCAAGATTACTACTATGCCACAGCGACTCACTAAGACATGCAAACTTCAGGTCAAATCTCACCACTGGGCATTATTGTGACAAAAGTGCAATGTCTTGTTAATATTACAGACATATATAACTCTAACTGGCCACTTTATAACGCGGCGCTAAATAAATTTACAAAAATTAGAAACACCAAGGTATTCAGGAGACCGATATTACATACGTAATCAAAGTGCATATCACATTATATGTAGCGTTAGATGACTAGGTTCCTCAGAAAACATTACAACAAAACTTGAGTGGCAACTTTCAGAGCAAAGTAGCAGCGGTCACTCTTCAAGAACAATGTTCGCTGGAACAAATACAAATTTACAAGAGTGATACGTTGAAACAGAGTGCAGTACCAACTCCATTGCTATCTGAAATTTGACCTTGAATGACTTTTATGGGGAAATAAAGTTTCTACTCACCTGAAACTTCTTCTCTCTGAATGAGGTATTTAGAGCATGCGCTGAGGATCCTTCCTTTGACACAAACAAAATGCGACCTATTATTATGTTAAACAGTCAATCCATGATTCACGATTGAATACGTTAATGGTTCTGATTTTTGTTGTGTGTGATGGCAACAACCCCCGATCAGTTCCTAAATATTTTAACTGATTCCTATTGAATCTTTCTCCCCACATCTATGCTAAAAGGACAACATGTCACAAATATATTCTAGAAGTTTAATTTTTTTTATTTATATTTTTAAACTTGTGTAAATATATATGCATCTTTAAATATGATTCACAAACGAATGTGTATGAGTATGTTCTAATGCACAGAACTAACTGCAAAAATATTTCTCTCTGTATTCCTCATTACGGCGAAAATTGTATCTAGCATTGACAGTCGCTCAACAATTTATATATGAGAGATGTCCAATTTAAAAAAATATGTACAGGGTTACATTTAGACTCAAATCATAGTACAGAATAAATTATATCAAACGATGGAGACAAATTCATGTCACACAGATAATCTAGGCTATTCCAGCAGAAAATCTTCACGCCTTTGAACCTACATCGTGAATGTTTGGGTCACTGGATAAGGCCGACTGACATTGCTGGAGGATGTAAGAGCATGGTTGAAAGTTCACCTTTTGTATATTGGTGTACACAAGTAGCACGCTTTGAATACCAACTTACAAAAGGCCACTTATGGATACTTTGCATTCAATCCAGATCTCGGACAAAAGGGCCTCACCTTGTATGACTGCGATGAGTGCGATAAGAAGTGTGACCGCGATGTGCAGTGCGTATTCTCTAATTCACCGATGTCATGTCTGGATTGCGACTATGTGCTATGCATATATGGAAGTTTATTGAAAATGAGCCACAGATCTATCAAATTAATGTCATGACATAACTTTCTTCGTCTGTCGCCTTAATGACTTTTCGCTCATTTATTTCTAAATGAAGTGAGAAAATGGGATATCGTCAAAATAAAGGCACAGTGTATTAATTACAACAATTTGGATGAAAGCGTAATACCTCAAAAAATCAATATGGTTGCCCGAAATCAATCGATATTAATTTGAAGTGCTCTAGCACAGAAACAACTTTGAATCTAGGCTGCCCCTGTATATAAAATAACTCGGCATTCTGCTCACTAACAAAACTGGCATAGAGAACAGACAGCTACGCACGATTCTCAACTACTAACAATAAATTAAGCAATCAGTGATCACGAATAATAGTTGCCATGGTGTTTCAAACAATTCATTTCGAATGTGGATTTATAAGCACACACCTAAGAACTGAAAAAAATTCAAAATCATTTGATGTAAATCAATTGAAAACCCTAACCAACAGGGTCACATTGATTGACCTAATTTTTGATATAGAGGTCAAAAATGTACTTTTTGTCGTTTGACTGATTCTACTTGGTACCCATAGCCTTTCTATGAACTCTCTTGCTCTCGTGCATTAATTCATTGTTGGAGTACTTTCGTTCCTGCTATGGCGCACAGAGGTGCATGTTTAATGAGATAACTGAAAGCATGCCAAAATATAGAGACTTGGTCTGCCCCGTTCAGTTTCAAGGAGTAGTCATGGATCTTCGTCAGAAAATAACACAAAGGTTCCGTTGGTTTTCAGGAATCCAATCTGTTTAAAAATATCAGTCAAACCCTGACGTTAAAAATGATCTTGTATGTTTAATTTAGTCCCTTTAGCCACGTGATGAGTCTTTTTTCTGCAAAGTGAACTTCAACTTTTTGTAAATTTTCCGGCTGAGTCACAGTGTTTGTAAAATGAATTTGCTTTTATTCTGTAAATATAATTTGTCCCGTTGAAGATTGAATCTGTATACGTGATACTATTGTATGCATAGTGTATGTGTCACCAGAGGGTTCTTTATTGTAAAGTACTGGCAAGAAAAATGGGATTATTCGTGTAGTAAATTACAATGATGACATGATTAGAAAGAAAGGAAATTTTGATTTGGTATTAATAGCAGGTAATTTTTATGCCCGTGATGTCGCTCTGTCAAGAACTCTTTGAATGCAGTTCGCGATCTGTGTGACGGTTACGACCTTTGCTTATTACAGAAGCACTGGTTGACGAGTGATAACATATCCTTTCTACAAAAGATTCACCAAGATTTTGATTACTTTGGTGAATCTGCTGTTGATACTTGTGAGAGTTTATTAATAGGTAGACCGTATGGCGGTCTTGCGTTTTTATGGCGCAAATCGATAAGTCATGTTGTTAAAGTCCGATCCTTTAATGATAACAGAATTATAGGCATTGAGCTCAACATTGCAAATTGTATAATGCTTATTATCAATGTGTATATGCCGACATGTAATAGTGAAAATTATGACGAGTTTATAGAGCGATTGGCTAAGGCTCACGCCATTGTTCAATCTAGTGATTGTTATAGTTAAATGATGATCTGTGATTTGAATGCCGACGGATTCACTAATTGGTACAGCTCTGCAAAGTTTCTGTGATGAGTATGACTATCTTATCTCTGATAAACTTTTTCTGAGAGATGATCCTTTTACTTATGTCAGTGACGTACATGGTACCACTTCATGGCTTGACCACTGTACATCGTCATTCTCTACTCACTGTGTATTAAAGTGTATGTCCCGCATAAATTCAAAGTTAATTTTGCTTAAAATGAGCCATGCTATATGATTTTGCCACCCCTACTTTATCAAATAAATGCATCACCCCAATGAAACGACGCGGTTAAATATTATTAAAATGCAATATGTTGCGCGACTTTGAAGTTAGATTAAACTTAGCAACTTGTGGCTAAAGGCTATGGATAATGGAAATATTAATGGAGTAGTGTTTTTGGATCTTAAGAAAGCTTTTGATCTGGTTGATCATAGTGTATTGTTAGAAAAATTATCAATTTACAGGTGTGATGGTAAATCTCTTCGGTGGTTTAAATCTTACCTACAAAATCGCATGCAATTGGTTCAATTTAGAAATTTTTACTCTACAAAGCAACATATTTTGACTGGCGTTCCCCAAGGTAGTATACTTGGGCCTTTATTTTTCATCATTTACATAAATGATTTGCCACTTTATATTGATAATAACATTGACATGTACGCAGATGATTCAACCATAACTACCAGTGCAAAATGTATTCAAGAAATTGAGACAACTTTGAACTCAGACTTAAATAATGTTCATAATTGGTGTAAGAATAATAGAATGGCCATTAATTGTGACAAGACAAAGACAATGATTGTAACAACGCAACAAAGACGTAGACATTTGAATAAACAAACTTTAGACTGTAATCTTGGTGAAACGGAATTGCAAGCAGTACACTGTGAAAAGATTCTTGGTACGCTTGTCGATGAAAACCTGTCATGGAAGCAGCACTGTGACAAGATTTTTAAAAAAGTAAATAGTAATATTGCTTTGCTCAAGAGAATAAGACAGTTTTTACCTATGAATATAAGAAAACTTTTTTATAATAGCTAATTTTACCACACTTGGATTACTGTTATCATTTCTGGGGAGCATCACCGTTTATGAAAAGGTTGCATAGGATTCAGAAACGTGCTATCAGAGTGATGTGTGATGCAAGGTATAATGCTTCGACCGAGCATTTTTTTAAAACAATGCATATAATGCCATTACCAGATAGAATAGTTTATAAGAATGTTTGTATGGTTTTTAAATGTTTAAATAATCTTGCACCGCAATATATGACAAGTTTTTTTACCGAAATTGATCATAAAAGAGTTACAAGATCCAAGATGCAAAAATTGTTAGTGGTTCCTGCAACAAATAAGGATTTTTATCGCAAAGGCTTTACTGTAAATAGTGCCAATCAGTGGAATAATGTCGATTGAAATATAAGATCTAGTAACTCATTAAGCAGTTTTAAAACTGCCTACCTGAAAGCTTATTGGGTATAATTTTTTGTGTTTGTAAGTTTTAGTTTTCTTGTTAAATTTGTTTTTGTTATCTAGTGTGATTGAGCATTTTTTTCCTCCTGTGTGCAGGTGGTGACTCCTGGCCACTTTTTTCTGTGCATTGTATTGTTCTAGCTTTGTTTGTCATGTTTCATGTTGTTCTGCTTTGTATCAGTTTGTATGTTCATTTGAGGGCCCTGGGGAAGATAAGCATCTTTACTGAAGCTTACCAGGCTACCCTCGTTAAACAAGGTTTAATAAATAAAATAAAATTCGGGTCGTTTCGGAATTAGCGGGCATTGCCACCGGAAATGACGTAACTAATAGAATATACGAGTGAGTGTGTTCACCTCGGCCATAGCGAATGCTTACCGCTGTGGCTTCAACATGGTGAGAAGTAAACGCCTTTGGTGGCTGAAGTAACTGCAGCCATTGTCAGTTTATTGCATTTTAGGATGATGTATTAGCCGAATTTGACAAAATTACAAGAAAGGGTCGGAAAAAGAGGCATTCAGACAAGCGTTTTCTGCGGTGCACATTTTCGAGTGCCGTGACTTAGAATAAACACGGTTCGGAAGCCAGATGTACAGTAAGATAGACTTTAATTCCTGGAGTTACTACATCGATTATGTAATCGCAATGCCGTACCAGTACGACCATTGTCCAGGTGCTGCCAACTGGTAAATTTCATGAATTTCGCAAAATCATCACAAAACATGTTTTGAAGGCTGATATACCGATTATTCGTATTGTTGACCTTGACCCAAAATTTGGAGGGGAAAGTAGAGCTGTTCGTAACTGCCCTCCCACTAGCATACACGGAAAATATGCCCTCCCACTGAATTTTGATGCCCGCTGCCCTCCAGTATCTATAGTCTGCCCGCTCCCCACTCCCCGCAACATTTTAAGCTCCCCTCTGCCCTCTTCCCACAACTGAAATTTCCCATTGCCAACTAGATGCTACTAGGCAACCCAGATCAATGCAAACCGTGGGAGCAGCTGGCAGTATAGCTTGGTACATTGCTCCCCTCTAAGTTAGGCGCTAAATCTCCCTCAAGTTCTATCAACCATGCCGCTTTCCCTCCCTCTACGTATGTTCCGGTGCCCACTGTCAAAAATTTTCTCCCCGGCCACTGAAAATAGTGAAATTTCTTCCCCGCCCACAGTAAATATAGATTTTTTCTCTCCGCCCGCTGGTTAATTTTGAAATTTGCCCGCCCGCTGAAAAACGTCGCACGAACACCTTTTTGCGCGAACAGCTTAGTTGGCGGCACCTGATTGTCACCAGAAAGCTTCGCATGTATCATCATAAACTGTGGACAAGAGCGAAAACAGCAGAAAGACTGCGACAGGTTGCCCAAAACATGTCAAGGATGCGGGGGCCGCGGAGAAGTATGGCCGTGTTCACATCCCCGTAGTCTGATCGCCGATTCAGATGTCAAAGTGATTGTAAATAAATAAATGAATACAAGTACTAGATCTCATGCATGTGTGACTCTATAATTAGTAACGTTAGGAGATATCTAATTTTATATACCTAAAAAGTTTACGTAGTGATTGACTGACTCTTTGCGAGACTGAACGATAGGTTGTGTATAATACAGCACGGCGCTGCCAGTAACAGTGACACAACGTGTAGCAAAGAAGTTTATACTGTTGACGAAGCAGTCGCGTTGTCGTCATCTGTTCCCTTCTGCTCGACTAAGTCTCCCCTAAAATATTTTAGCTTCTTTGAGAATTTCGCAGTCATGAAACAATGAACACTGTGCTTTATATCGTTGACACTTAATCAAGAAAAAAAACTGCGGAAGCGTAGCTGATCACTCCGTCACAGAAATGGCCGGCTGAGCCGCCCAGCCTCGGGTGCCAGTGTGCCCGATATTTACATCATGTCAATTTTAATTTATCTCTTCCCGAGAATTTGGCTAGACATGTCTTTACGGTCACATATTTTTAAAAGTGCCAATGTTCATGTGCGGCGAGAATACTACCTTTGGTGTTTATGCTAACATGACCCTCAGCCTGTTCCACTTCCAGCTGTTGATACTATGATAGGAAAGATGTGTGTTATGAACGGTGGACAATTTTCAACTTGATCTCTACTACATTTATCTACAAGCGTCATGGTGTAATTCAAATTTTTATATACAGATTTTGAACGAGGCAATTTGTGTTGAGAAGTAATAATAAGGTGGGATGGCAACTCTAGACTTATATTTATATTTTGTTAGCTTGCGGTTGTGTGTACGGTAGTGCACTGGTGTGTTTGACTGTTGTCACGGTGGGCTTGTCACTGACGCGACGGTCAACAAGAGTTCCGCTCTTGTTCTCGTTTAGGTTAAGGTTCCGACTGTTAAAATTTGCAGGCCTGTAAATTCTGAACAGCTTTGTCATATCTTCTGTGACGATGATATTCTCAGTTGCACTGCTTTCACTCATGAAATTATCACTATCTCCATAGTCAATGCACGAAGTCACCATCACCCGTTCTATTAGTGACGTCACAGCTACTTACGCCAAAACGGGGCGAGCTCGGCAATTTCCGGAAAATGTCGCCATGATGGAAATCGAAAAGTGCAACTTTTCCTGTGTTTTCGTCGCAATAACATAATACAACCGTCTAAAAACCGCCCAAATAAGCTTCAGTTTGTGTGTAAATGTTTGTTTTATTAATACCAATTTAATTGTCAACCAGAACTATAGTATATGCCCCAAGTCAAACGAAAAAGTCTCAAAATGTGGCAGGACTCACACTTTAATTCGATGTCTGTTTTATACGATGTAATATCTTCTGATAATTTTCCACTCAGCATAGTTCTCAATTCTGGTACATTGCCGTCATGTGAAAATCTCAATAACAACAATAAGCAGTATTCTGGGAAATCTTTAAATTGGTCTAAGTTAAACTGTAATCAACGTAATGAATATCGTAATATCTCTGACATGCTTCTTGCTGAGGTTCATATTTCAACTGATAGTCTTTGCTGTAAGGATGTACATTGCCAAACACAAATAATGCGCAGTGTTTTTCTCAGTTTTACGATGATATTATTGATAGCTTGTATTCAGCAGGTCTTCAGATTTCACCATGTATTCGTGATAATCCTGATCATACTGTGACAGGGTGGAATGATTACCTCAAAGACATCCATTCTGTTGCTCGGGATGCATTTAAACTGTGGCGTGAAAGTGGAAAACCCAGAAATGGGCCCCTATTTGAATTCAAGCGTCGTAAGCATGCGCAATTTAAATATGCTTTAAGAAGTTGCAGACGCAATGAGGAGCAAATCAAAGCTGATGCGGCTGGGAGTAGTTTGTTTGCTGGTAATTGTAATGCATTTTGGCAGTCCATCCACAGAATTAATGCACAAACTCCGCCTAGACCCAATACTGTAGTTGGCTACAGTGGTGATGTCAATATCTCTGAAATGTTGCGGAACCATTTTAGTGATCTCTTAAATGTGGTTCACTCGGTTAGAGACAAAGAATTCGTGTTAGATAAGGTTGACGATTGCAACCTTGATCATGTGAGTTTTGTATCATCTAGTGCTGTTCGTAATGCCATTGACAAGTTACAACGAGGGAAATCTGCTGGTCCAGATTCTCTCTCATCTGAGCATTTTTTATATGCTAGTAATAAGTTAATTGTACTTTTGAGAATGTGTCTCACCTCAATGCTTATTCATAATGTATGTCATCCTGGATTATCTGAAGTTTTGTTAGTGCCCATTCTTAAGGATAAGAACAAAAACGTGGGCGATAAGAACAATTATCGCCCGATTGCTCTGTCTACTATTACCTCGAAAGTTTTTGAATTAGTCATTTTGAATATGATTGAGTCGTTTCTTGGATCTTCACCTTACCAATTTGGTTTTAAAACGTGTCATTCTTTTGATATGTGTATGTTTGTCCTGAAAGAGGTAATTAGCTATTATAGAAGTCATGGTAGCAATGTTATCGTTACTTTTATGGGTGCTTCTAAAGCTTTCGATCATGTGAATCACTGGTCATTATTCAAGAAGATGATCAACCGTAATGTTCCTATTTGCTATGTGAGATACTATTTAACCTGGTACAGAACACAGAAAATCTCTATTCGATGGGGCTCCTGTATTTCAACACATTTTACTGTTAAAAACGGTGTGAAGCAGGGTAATGTCTTGTCCCATTTTTTTTTCAATGTGTATATGGACCATCTGAGCCATAAATTGATTAATTCTGAGGTTGGTGGCAACATCGGTGGTATTTTTGTTAACCATCTTATGTATGCTGATGATATATGTCTGATAAGTCCGTCAGTGAAAGGAACTCAGAAGGATTTAACTATTTGTAGCAATTATGGCGATATTCATGATATTGTTTTCAATACAGAGAAAACTGTATGTATATGTGTAACTTTCAAGCGATGTATGATTGAGCATATTCCGGCTGTTCATCTCAATAGAGTTAAACTGCGAGTTGTTGAAAAGAAAAAACACCTCGGTTATTTGTTGACAAATACTTTCAGTGACAATTCTGATATCGAGCGTCATAAAACCTCATAACTTTGCTCAATAACATAGCCTATTGTATAAGGATTGAGATGCGAGATACCATTTCGCGGCTATGTTATTCAGTGAAGATTGCAATCGTGTGGGTGAGAGGGTCAGCTCAAACCTTGCCACTTCCTATCTGAAATATTATCTTCACATTATCTTCACACCTTTAAGTGTTCACACTGATGTTCTTTCCTCTCCGACGTTATTGAGTGAGACAAAGAAATTTTGTCTTGGACTAATTTATATCTATCTTATAAATATTCATTATATGTGTAGTGATATCAATCTATGATTTGGTTTTTAATATTTTACTCACATAACCTGACATAACATTAATGGTCTATAGAACAGTTATGTTCATTTCTGTTATCATTTAGTGGGCGCGATTACTTAACAAGACAAAGGAAAAACGCTATGTGGGCGTGTCCCCAAACTCTGTCCAGTCGACTTTTTTCGCCTTTCCGATGTTTGCCCGACGCTGTATCTTATAACGAGAAGTGAGTATTTCACACCTTCGTAAGCTCCCCACGGGGAGTAACCTATAGAATTTTTTTTTTCACTTACGTAATTAGTATCATACTGATAGTTCATGTTAACCCTAGCCATACTCGCAAATGCGATGAAAACTTGAATGTGGCAAAAATTATATTAAAATGATTCGCCACGAGTGCGAATAAAAATTTTGACGTGAAACTTCGGTTTCGCCAGCCAAAGCTACAAGTTTTGCCAAATGATCGAAGCGAGCAACACTTCCGGGTTGAAAGCAGAACAATCAGGGAGAAATGCCCAGAGAGAGCGTATTTGTCACAGTCACTTGTGGTTCCGTATATGATGGCCGCTGCTGTGTGGTATGCATTATGTGTACCACCAAGCGGCGTTCATGTGTCGAATCACAAGTGACTGTGGTAGTGTCGCATTGGATGTGTTCATAGGCACTATCTTCTCGGGGTAGAAGTCCACAATGTATTTAAATCAAGACTGACAAATTCCCGCGTTTAACAAAGCAGGCGGCGCTTGCAGCATACTCTTTGGTTCGAGCAATATTCGCCGACGGGCGTAGCGCTAGCGGGAAAGTATACTGGTGAGGATCGGAAGGCTAGCGTGCGTAAAGTGCACTGAAAACATAGAGGGCTTTCTTTGTTATGTCAGCAGGTACGTAGAAGAGATGAAACGGTGTGGGACATCTGCTCGATGTAAATGAACCCGGCGTTGTGATGTCAGAGCGCGCCAACGAAGACCCTGCTGAGGGCGTGGCCTAAGTGCAGCAAAATAACCCCTACAGAAACCGCACGTAGAAATATATATATAAAACAAACAAACAAACAAACAAACATACAAACAAAAACAATTGCGCGTACGTTTATGTTGCAATTTTGTTGCGAGTGTAACAATATTGCGCCCCCTGGAAGTTATTTAGTCTGCGGAACCGGGTTGATTTCACCACACTTAAATGGGCTTGCTACTCACAGCAGAAAACGAATCACATCATTTCGTTTCTTATTCAGATAAGTGTGCATTCCCCTACCTTGTAAATATTTGACGTCTGTCTGTCTTCCTATCTTCTGTCCTGTATTCCTCTCTCTCTATTTGTCTGTTTGTGTGTCTGTGTTTCACTATCTCTCTGTCAATAATCGTCCATTTCATTGCATTCATAACTTACGTAAATTACAACTTTGCTAATGTTTTTCCCACACTTAATTTATAAATGCATACAAGTATCTCAGCAATGCTTATATAGCAATACTTATATCTATTGTAATGAATTTCTGTCTTTCATTTTAAAGAGAGATTGAAGGAGCTATGCATGAAATCCAACATTTCCTGCAAAACTGATATATATCTGCACTGACGCGAGAATGTCGAAAAAGAGTCCTTTCCTCCACTGTTCTCTGGCGCGTAAATAATAAATGCAGCGACTTACAACACATTACGTCCTATGTCTAACCCCAGTTGGACTGAGCCCTAGGCTAAATCTACATGACATTCTTAAGGAAAATATGGAATGTGATCGTTCTGTGTCACAGTGTCTGACTAGAAATTGCAAGACATGTGATATTCTGATCACTGCCACTGTGACACGGAGTAATCTGTCCAAAAAGTCGTACCACACAAAGGCATTTGAGTCCCTTTCAAGCCAATCTAAGAACATCATTTATGGCATAGAGTGCACTTTGTGTGGTCTTATATATGTCGGCGAGACCGGGGAAAACCTTCCTAAGAGGATGTGTGGGCAAAAGTCAGGAATTAACAACAATCTGCCAACCTACCTTTACACTCACTTCAATGGTCCTCTTCACTCAGTATTGAATATGAAAGTAAGAATATTAGAAAAAAAATACCATCCTTCTAATAGTTCAATACTGAGTAGGAGTTATTGCAAACAACGTGAACACCACTGGATCACTGAACTTGGCACAGCTATGCCTTATGGCTGTAATGATAACATACTAGGTGTGGGTAACCTATCTAGCCCCAGGGGAAATACTTTCAATGTCATGGGTTTGTTTAATTCTCACCAGAGAAGACGACGAAGTCATGGCCATCGACACAGCAATAACACCAGTAATCCCCAGTTCAGTGATCTACTACCCATGTTAAATCAACCTTTGGGTGTTCATAATGTAAGAACTGCATTGTTTGCCTGCTCCGTGCAGAAGTTAAGATCACTTTTTCTGACTGTTGAAGCTATAAATGTATACGACCCTCTGCTGCCCGAATACCGGTTAATCGCCATAATTATGGATATAGGCAAATATCGCCTATTCAAACCTGTTCGGACAGAAAGCACCAATAGTCAGCAGAGCTTGTTTTTCCCCTTGAGGTTTAATTTGTTACCAAAGGGATTGACATGATTAACATCAGCAATATCTTACACAACAAGGACGTTATGGACAAAGCACTACCTTATTTTACATTTCAGGACCCTCCTATAGTGTCCTATACCTATTCTAAGACCATAGGTAGGAAATTGTTGAATTACAATAGGGTCTTGAAAGAAATTGATATTAGGAACAATGTTCATGATGGTAATTGTGATTGCAGTCACTCAGGACTGCCCTTCTTATCAAATCATGTCTACACCAATACATCAATTGTATGTCATATCTACACGGCACCAATCCACCATTGAACGAACCTTGTCTGTACGTTGTCTAAGACGGCGGTTCTATGAACACTACACAGTACCAATAAAATGTTCAAAACACTACCTTTCACGGTTTGTTTGTTTTTTTCAGCAGCTGTCAAGTCTTCAAGGAATGGGACTAGGTCTGTCTTCACATGGTTCTGGTTGCAATAAGGCTGTTCACACAAAGTCTAAAGCATACTTCATAGATGGCGGCGCCGATACAATTTCACTTCTCTACGGCGACCGAATGCAGTCTCAGAAAATGTTCGAGTACCGATTAATACTGCATGGCTTTGTAGAAACTTTCTTAACAGAAACAGTAACATTTCCGGTTTTGTCCTTAACGCCTGGCACTCTACACGAAAAGTCTAGTACAGATAATTACAGTATCTAACGGCTACGAACAGTTCAGTTTCTGTCTTTTAATAAACAAGAATGGTTTCTCATTGACCGGTCTATGCATAGCAGGCGACAGTGCAAAGGAAATCCCCACATAAAAAGACAATAAAAACACTACAGATCATCAAACTTAATCGTTCAAGTGTTTAACACGTGTTACGTACAAATACTCGACTCAAGTTGCAATTTCATAAGGCCTCATAATAATTTTTTCTGTACAGTCAAAATGACCATATTGACCATCACTTCAGGCTACCACGTTCAAGTTCAAATGAACTGCCATCACATCACATCACATCACGTCACCGACCAACCAACCAAGGGTATAATTTCTAAGGTCCCTTTGAATTTTGGAAACCGAAGAAGTCCTTGAATTTCACCTTCCAAATGAATTGTTCAGAATATACTGGACTTCTGTCGCTAAAATTTTAACAAAATATATAATCCCTACTACCCAGTGATATCAAGCAAAGACTGCAATTTAGATATAATATATGTCATTTTCAGTCCACAATGCAAACATTTGGCAAACTTTGGTACATGAGACAATACTTTCACTCGCGTCGCGATTTAAAACAATGAATCTCCGATGATAACGACACCACGAACACCAAAATTAAATTCTCACAGAATGGGTTCTGAAAGGGTGCAATGACCTACAGAAATACCGTGTTCATTGCTTTTCTCAAATTGTACTATAGCCACATAACACAATGTGTATATTCTTGTTAAAGGTGTTCCCCAAGATTGTTTTTATTTTGTCAACTGTTTTGCATAATATGCAGAACAACAAAAACTGAGAGCGCCCTCTACAAGGGGAAACACAAGTTGGGCGATATAGCATTACAAAACTCTATAGGAGAGAACATTGAGAATGGCTGCACAAATTTGATTATAAGTGCTCCAAAAGTTGATCATACTAGGATATATCAGCCGTGAAGTATAACGGGTAATATGGAAGTTAATTGCTAATTTGGATATTCGATGAACCTTTATAACTAGGGATATATTCCGATTGAATTGATCAAATTTGACGACACCCGTGTACTTTGAAGATATATATATATATAAAATATATATATATATATATATATATATATACATATATATATATACATATATATACATATATTGTAATACTTTAGGTATAAAAATTAATTACATATAGTTGCATGAAACTTAACTAACAGATGTTATTACTTTGTACTTGAAGTAATTATTTTGTTAAATCGATATCAATATGATCCTGCACTTGCCTATTTTCTGTCTTATACTTTCGACATTTAAAAAAATTATTTTACCCTCCACAAATTTCAGCCGAAGCACCAGAAGTCAGATTATCTGTTAGGTTGAGTGCAGTACCTATACATGGGGCCATCAGTTTGATGTGCGTCTACAAAAATATTATGAATACTTACAGGGATGTCGATCTGGAACACAACGGTAATTTACTTAACATTACCAGTCGTGGGGGAACAGTAACAAAGCCTTATAACAGGTAGGTACCCTAATGTGCTTACATTGTCAACTCGAAATTCACATATGTTTGCTACCACTCGAGCTATCTTGCACATTGTGTACGGTTCTATGGCGAGACTGACCTAGTATGCACAAATGTTTAAAGTTTCACATTAATGTACGATAAAACAGTGCTTACATGTCAAATCTGTAGCCCGCTATAAAAAATTCTGATAATGCATTTGGCAGGCTGTATTCTTTCTCAAAGACTGTGAGACAGACCTAGTTCACGGTTAACTAGGGCTGCCGGGGCGTCCAGTTACTTACAGTTTGTGTTATCTGCACTTCAGAATGGTAACGATGGTCACGATACCAAATGCAACATATAAAGATTCCGGAAAGTACAGATGCATTGCGTATGGCTATGACAAAGACGCCTACTTCAAATCAAATTCATTACGGATTGATGTAAAAGGTAACACATACGATTTAAGGTATTTCGCACCTCAAAACTGAACGTTTTGCTAAATCTTTCCGTAAGGTTATCGTAGCGTTTGGTACTTGAGAAACAAATAATCCATTGTTAACAATACTAGAAATTCAAAAATGGCCGCCATACCCGGTCAACTGTTTGGGGAAAAATTAAAGTTTCGATTTTCACAAAACTAATCTGGTGAAAACTTTCAGCCCTCAGTGGTAGAACAAAAACGTATTGAAAGGGCGCATCATCTTAATTGTCGGACTAACTGTCAGAACATCGTCTTACGAAGAAGACGATTTGTTTGAAGGGTTCAGTCATGTAAACTGGTTAAAATGCGTCCTCCTTAAAGTATGAAAACATAACACAGCGTATTTTGCCCCAAACCTTTTTTTTTGCAAAAATGCATTTATTCTCAAGAATTTCTATACATAACATTAAGTGTGATATTTGTTGGGTTTATCGTTTATCATGTCAAACAGCATTAAGTTGGATGTAAATTTATGTACATTTAATGACAATTACCCGATTTCCTGGCTTCTTTTTCTCCTGTTTTTCAACATTTTAAAAATACTCCACTCTTGCTGGCTTAAATTTTGTGGAATTTTCACATTACGTATTCTCTAAATACTATATAACAAAACAGTTTTTTTTTTGCCATAAAGTAGACTTCTATTTTAAATAAAAGCCATGTCAATTTTGCTTATCATGATTTTAATTACTGATTTTGAATGTCAGCCATTCAACTTTTGCAATTTAAAGGTATACTGTCACCTGTTCCAGTTTTGCCATAGTTACCATGGAGAAGAGAAAATCTAACAGATCACATATTTTAAGCGGGTGGCCGCTTTTAAAAAACAGCGCCCTCCCATGGACCAAGGACCGCCCCTTTGACCATATATGGGCATATTTAGATTTCAGGTGACTGTATACCTTTAAGAATGAGAAGAGATAGTGCAAATAAAAGTTGTCGTTTTTTCTTACGTATACACAAGGTTAAAATGAGATTACAAACTTCATAAATTAGTATCAATTTTTAGATTTAATTAATATTCATCATTAATACCAAAATAGATCTTTTCATCCCTATATACGTACCTTTTTCCTCCTTTGTGTAAATTATTGCCACCATACTAAAACTTCAGATTCTCTGCTGTTTGACAATATATATATATATATATATATATATATATATATATATATATATATATATATATATATATATATATATATATATTATATATTATATATATACAATGGGGGTTTCATGTCATCTTTGATAAGAAATATTTATTTGAAAAAAAAAGTGTTGTTAAGTGCTTTAAAGTGATTTTGCAGACCACGTGATCGAGGCACTGTGTAGGTAAAACACTTAGCTCTTCTACATCCTGAATTATCTGTGCACAGCACTTTAGGTATTTAAAGTAATAATTTAAAGTTAAATTTTCTTATACCCTACTTACACTTACTCTAACATTTTAGTAGGAGTCACAAGTTATTTTAAACGGGAACAAAATTGCCCGTTAGCGACAGGGTTCTACTTGTAAGGGGAAAAAACTTAGCTGTTGATAGTCGCAAAAAATGGTGTGGAAAGCTTTCCTTTCGATAGGATTCAAAATGAGTCTTTATGTCGACTATTAGCAGAAATATATGATTTTAAATTGAGGGAAATGCGGATTGAGGATTTCAACTGTTCCGTGCAAAAGTTACCCTAAAATTCATTGTTTCAACAGGTTGCCTGGACAACTTTTGGGGGGAGAATTGCAACAAGAACTGTGACTGTTTTCATGCCAATAAATGTACACAATCGTATGGATGCCAGTGTACACGAGGTTGGACTGGAGCAAATTGCGAGCGAGGTAAGTACACTCATATTAGACGAAAATAGCCTTTTCAATTAAGCAATGCTTTCACAATAGTTGCTATAATTTCAGTGTTTCCTTTTGTATTGTGTAAGACTTAGTATTGACATCAAGATTTGCGGTCTGATGTTTTTTTTACTTTGTGTGTGAGGCAATTAATCAAACGTAGAAGATTTAAACCGACCATATTATTGTACAATCTGCTAGTTTTTTTGAGCAGTGTGAGAAGAATTGCCGTGTACAAGAGACCACTTTTCGTGCGCTTGCTTCTTCACATGCGATTATATTTTACCAGACTCCCTCCAGCCGTTCATCCATAATTGTCCAACTAACATAACAAGATTGGTTCATAGAGCCTCCGACCTGACAAACGTGACCTGGCTACCACTAAGAGCATCTGACAACGGTGGAATAAGGAAAGTTCAGTCTACCCATGAATCGGGTCAGCTCTTCCCTGTTGGCGACACTATGGTCGTTATCTCTGTGTTCGATCGTTGGAATAACTCAAACACATGTACTTTTATGGTGAGAGTCAAAGGTCAGTGATTTTACAAGTAAATTTCACCAGAATGATATTTTCTTGTGAAACAAATTCCTACCTGTCTTCGTTAGACAATTCACGATAAAATATTAACTCCGTTCCTTTAATTCAGCAACGTTGCTCCCTACCCTTGCAAAGTCTTTCAATAAACCAGAGATAAACTAGATGTGCCTCCGTTTTTCTAAAGAAAACTTACATCTTGCTGTGCTAAGAGGTTTAAATAAGTGACCTTCAAGAAGTTATAGTTGCACAGTGATTTATACAGTAAACAAAGAAAAACAATCTGACGCTATTCGGTATTACTTAGATTTGTATGTTTATTTTCTAAAACACTTCTGTAATCCCCCACTTGCATTTGGACCGGAGGCCTTGAAACGCAAAAAACTGAACTCTGACCTCTATTTGGTATGCAAACTAGTTTAAAGGGCCAGTAATGCTAACTTTTGATGATTTTTTTTTTCTTTGGTATGCCAATTGCAAGTTCTAATTCTCCTCCCAAATGATTGTAATATTTTCTTGTAGCTAAATACTTTGTACCGCACCGGAAAAGTATTTGTCTATCCAGAACTTTCGACAACTACCCAACCGACTTTGTTAAAGGGAAACCTAAGTCCAGCGACATTGACGTCACGTCTTTATGTTGCAAATTTGAGCTGCATTTTATTCAAGGGTAATTTTGGAAGGGATAAACGGTCAATGTCGCTGGACTTAGGTTTCCCTTTAAGGATGTTATCAGCACAGTTGATAAAGACGGCTGGATAGTTGTCGAAAGCTCTAGATGGAGAAATAATTCTCCCGTGCAGTACAAAGTATTTGGCTACAAGAGTATAGTATGTCTACCTAGATGATTCTGCATCATTGGATTGTAATATTGACTACTTCAAATGAAATCGATAATTCTATTACAATATGAATGGGGAGAAATAGCTAAATCGAAGTATAACACATGCAAATTACGTGGAGAAGCAGTACAGATATTCTGACGATTTTTGGACAAAACATCCAAAAATATAAAATTCAGTAGCATAAATGGCGTAGTTTTGACAAAAATTGACAATTTGGTAAAATTATTTAACAATAGCAAAGTGAATAGCTTTAGATCAAAAGAAAGTAATATTTAGGGACAAAATTTCAAAAGTGCCATGTAAGTTGTGTCAGAGAAGAAAGCATTTGACGGAAAATTAGAAAAAATCTGTTAAATCCATGTTAAATTTTTTAGTTTATTTGTCTGAATTAAATCATCCCGAGCAACCTATTCACAAACCTAGATGCTATCACAAAAGCTGTATAGAGAAATTTAGATTTTCAAATTGTCTGATAAGTTAAACCTACATAATCGCCTACCCCCTGGAATTGTGTTGATTTGAAAAATTCCGTGTGGGGCCAGTAAATCCGAGAACTATCCTAGATTTAATTTCAGAATAATGTGGAAGAAATCTCAAACATTCACATACATTTGACATATTTACTCTATTTGTATAAATTCTATCTAAGGCCATCCTTAGAACTAAAGCCATTTTGAAAGCTGTCGGAATAAATCATTTTAGTGCAGCTGGTATTTTGACTGGTTTTTTTTAATAATCTGCTATTATATTTGGTGTTATTTGGTAAACACGACTGTGCTAGCCACATCTTGTAAAATTTGTCAGATAGATAAATTTTATTCTAATCAGTATTCGAACCATCGGATAACAGCTTAGATGCTACTGTAATTGCCTCCATCGCTTTTGGCTGTGTGTTATTTTAGGTGTTTCTATGGTGTGTGCGTGCAGTATACATTTACAAATATCAAGGCCTCCACGACACAAGTACTCCCGCATCAATAAAGCGAACTGGGAAAAGGACATGCCGGTATATAGTCGCCATATTTTCTTTGGCACATTGCTTTTGACTTCTGCGAATGACATACTTTAATTTTTTCTATTTTATCACCTGGCTTTTACAATTTTTTTACTTTTCTTTCCCTTTTTCATTTATAGGCCGATGCTAAAATAATTCCAAAAAGTCGGCTGATGATTCGTGATATACTCGGAGAAGGGGAATTTTCTAAAGTTCATAGGGCACGCTTGGTTTTGAGGAACGGCGGCACAACAATGGTCGCGTTAAAAGTGATCAAAGGTTTGGTGATTTACAAATATCAGTCACTCATCTCTAAAGCGTTTACTCTTTTGAGAGTACACTTTGTAAGCGATTAAAGATTGCAAACTCTAATCAAGCAACCCTTTCCTCCACGACGCATTATTTACAATTCGTTGCCATGCAACACGATTGACAAATGCGCCATAATGGTTTATAAGTCAGAATTTGTGGTTCATTTTTCTCGAAACAAAAAATCATTGATCATCACACACTATATATTGCTTTCTTTTCTTTAATGCGATCAGATCTTTAATGCGATCCTCCACGACGCATTATTTACAATTCGTTGCCATGCAACACGATTGACAAATGCGCCATAATGGTTTATAAGTCAGAATTTGTGGTTCATTTTTCTCGAAACAAAAAATCATTGATCATCACACACTATATATTGCTTTCTTTTCTTTAATGCGATCAGACGAAGATGAAGACTGGCACCAATACGTCCTCGAGGTCCAACTCCTGCACAAACTTCAAGATAATCCTAATGTCGTTCAACTCATTGGTGTAATCCAAGACCAACGTGAGTGTATGGGTTTTTACCGACGAAAGCATACTCCTTGTCTCTCTGTGGAAGTAGCGCTGTCTGTCTGTCTGTCTGTCTGTCTGTCTGTCTGTCTGTCTGTATGTATGTATGTATGTATGTATGTATGTATGTATGTATGTATGTATGTATGTATGTATGTATGTATGTAATCATTACGTAAGGATAAAGCTCATTTTACCACAGCAAGGTATCTTTGTACAAAGGGCTAATACAGTTGTTCTACAACAAACGGGTTATTTTTCTTCCTTTCAGGTTTATCTGGAATTATAATAGAACTCATGAAAAGTGATTTACTGGGTTTTCTGAAAAACTGGGAGAATATCAGAATTAATGTACATAACCTTAATAGGCATCTTTTAAAGTTCGCTTCTGACGTTGCAAGGGCGATTGAATATCTTTCAACAAACAAGTAGGTACTTGGTCTTGCTACTTTTAAAACATATTCGTAATAATATGCATGATTTTTGTCCTATGACGTATCATTGTATTTATAATCTTGTGACACACTTCTGTAATTGTCAGCGATAAATGCTGATTGTAGTTGGCCAATCAGTAAAATACCTAAGAACAATGAACTTCAAAGACATATCTTCATTGAGACTTTTCAGTGGAATGTACGGCTCGACATTAGCAAACCACTACTTTATCAGCATAAAACAAGCTAAGATTCATTTATCAGTTCTATTCTTGTGTGTCAAGTCATTTAAAGGTGTCATAAATGCTAACCTCAACGAATAACAGTCGTTTAATCAAAGTGGCCTCAATCAAAAATGTTTAATTAGGGCCCGCTTTAGTTTTACAGAAGTTTAACTTTTGCTCCTTCTCTCTCTGCTGTTAGTCTTTAAAATTGATTTGATGTCTTATTTTCTGTACACGAGATCAATTTTGGCATTCAACGTTCGTTTGAAAAATATTCTTCTTCAATCTATTTCTTTGTCAGTCTTGATCTAGAAAACCGCTTTATGCAAGATTGTAAAACTTGACACTAGGCTCAGGGCTAATGATAAATCTTGCATCAAACCCTGACACTACGGCTGGTAATGTGATCTGGCGGCAATATTGGATTTTGTGGAGTGACTATGAATACATGTGTAGTATAGCTCAGGTATTAAAGGGCATTTTACACATTGTGGACAATGTATTTTCCTGAATGACTATTTAACCTGATTAATCAAATAGGCACGATCATAAGATTCGTCCTCCTCTTTTGGCCTACGTCAAAATAAAATTGCTTTTTTGCCAACCTG
This sequence comes from Ptychodera flava, assembly GCF_041260155.1. Lineage (NCBI taxonomy): Eukaryota > Metazoa > Hemichordata > Enteropneusta > Ptychoderidae > Ptychodera > Ptychodera flava. The sequence goes on from NC_091935.1 coordinate 37,643,205, forward strand.
CCAGGGCAAGCATTGCTGCTTGCAGCTATATTTGTACTTAGAATGAATAAGTGTAGTTATTTTCGTGTGGGCTAATGATGCTAATGTTGTAGAAAATGTTACATCACTGAATCGACACATAGCCATTGATCAACACTAATACAATTCTAATGGCAACGTTATCTCAGAAGATATTTGAAGTTCATAACAAATACGAAAATTTGTTAAGAAAATTTCGTGGAGATATGATGAAGAAGCCAGTTAACGATGCCTGTAAGATAGAAATTATTCTCAGTACATTTGTATTCATCTACAGGTCGTCCACCGTGATATTGCAGCCCGTAACATTTTGATCTCTTTTGATGACGTCGCGAAGATTGCAGATTTTGGTCTCTAACGAGATGTCTACCAAAAGGGACAATACCACAAGCATCCAAAGGTATATATATATATATATATATATATATATATATATATATATTATATATTATATATATATATATATATATATATATATATATATATATACATATATATATTATATATATATATATATATATATATATATATATATATATATATATATATGATGATGATGATGGTGGTGGTGGTGGTAATGATGATGATGATGTTCTAGAGAAGTGTGTTATTATTCGTCTATCAGTTTATCTATTTATCTAATTGCAACAATAATTTGGTCTTGTTGGTGTGGTAATCATTTCTTTTTACCCACATATACAGCAGGGGATGTTGGTACCTATTCGTTGGATGGCCCCCGAGTCACTGGTGACTGGAGTGTATTCCTACAAATCTGACATGTAAGTGTTACAAAAAAAATACTAATCAAGTCTGAATCTCTTCAGTCAAACGAGACATTGTGTTTAGTTTCAAGATTGTTGTACAATCATAAGAACATTCATTTGGACTACAGTCAAACTGCAAATACACTACCGATTCTCAGTAAAAAATCGTAAGGAGAATGTTAATTTGTTAATGACGTAGTGAGATGTTTGTAACGTACTTGTATTTTTTGCTCACGTGTCATTGGTAAATAAATTTCATCTATACTTATTTAATCTGTAATGTCGGCTACATGTATTGATTATTCATTAAAACTGGTCGCGTTTCAAATTACCGGACTCACTTTGGCGTGTTCTTTGTGGGTTATTCGAGACATGACGTTTGGTTCAGGCTTAGTTTGCATAAATACCTCTGTATTTGAGGCTTAAACGTATTTGCAATGTACTGTAACTCCCTCTTTTGTAGAGATTTTGTGAAGATTCTATCTCGAAGCGCCCTTCACGTGGCCAAAGCGTGTGAAGGTTGGTTCAAGATCGTACGAGAAGGAGATAGGAGATAGCGTCATACTTTTAATTAATTATTGGTAAAGATTTCAATGAGAACAATCGAGAACGGGATATTCCATGGTGTGATCTTGTTTAATCTTAAGAAACAATCAAAGACTGGCGGGAAATTTCCACGTGATGACCATTGTATAATGATGATAATTTTGTAGTTATGTAAGTTTAGAAACGTATACAACTTTGTAGAAAATGTACATTAGGGACACATATAGATCAGAATTTTAGACGTGGAGTATCACGTCATCTACGAATAAAGATTAAAAGTGGAGCTGCAATCAACATCCTGGTGTTTGACTTCAGTTACTGAAAGCATGATTACGATCAAAGCTAGTACCTCAACTCGTATTCCCCCAGGTATGAGCGCAACAGCACATATAAACTTTTTCTTTCCTCTCGCAAAATTACAAACGTGTCTCGAGTTAATCAAAGAGTCGGTTGACTTTGCGAACAACAGTTCTAGACTATGCATAAAAATCTGGCAGTCATCTCACAAAAAACAGTAACACTTGTAATTCTAAACATTAAGTAATATAAAGTTCTTGCTTTAATCGGCCATGCTCTCCGTCACTTTATGATACGCTGTCTATTGTGTGTACGCTGCAAATTTCTAATGCCGTTTGTAACTAACAACGAATTTGAAGAAAGGCCCTTGACTCGAGCAGATTAAGTAATTAAAATGAATGACGGTTTACTTTCTTCTTAACTATGCTTAGTGCGAAACAAGAAAACGCTGGACGAAATGCAAAAAATATCACAATTTTTGTCTTTCCTCCACAGATGGTCTTATGGAGTGTTGTTACTATGGGAGATGGCTACATTGGGTATGACTTTAAATAATACGTTCAAGTTAGTAAATAGTCGTTTACATTTATCCGCAAATTTTTATTAAGTGGTAAGAATGGTTTGCCATATTAATAGTCTTTTCTACAGTGTCAAATATAATTTCTCACTGAAACGCCTCTAAGAGTGCGTGTTTAAGGAATTATTATGAAGTTCCGGGGGGGGGGGGTCCGCTTCGTGTAAGATTAATATGAGCGATTCATTACCTTTATAGGTGACACTCCTTATCCGGAGTTTCAACCGCTGGATTCTGACTTCCTAACTAGACAACTATGCACAGGTTATCGAATGCCCAAGCCTTGTCACTGCACCGATGACATCTATGGTATGATGAGACATTGCTGTAAAAATGACCCTGAGGAAAGACCCGAGGCTGTCGGCCTTGTCAACAATATATCAAGATTTGAAAAGTCTAACAAGGTAAGGCCACAAGAATAGGTTACTCTGCTACAGAAATAAAAATCAAGATGGTAATACTAGTATATCGGCTGATGGTGTATCAAATCGAAATGTGATGTTGTTACTTATCTGATGGATATGGTAGAGGTGATGGTAACGACGTGGCTTTAGACGATATTTCATAATCAGTGAAAAACAAGTAATCCATCAGAACACCAGTCAAATCGAACCATTGTATTCTGGGCTTCACTTGTAAGCATAGTATGATTTTTGCTATGAAGGCATCGTTCATTTGCAATGAAATGTTTCGAAGTACAAGATTGTGCAGTTACTCATGACATTGTTACAATATCTTTCCCCCAAGTATGCATCGTCATTCGCGATTTTTTTCTGAAGTATCTCAAAGCAATTACTTTGAGTCGAGAAACTTTTGAGCAAGAACATTGCATGAGAACAGAAACCTGGAAACCAAGATCTCAGAGGCATTCAATTCATTAGTAGATTTTAAACGGTTTTGTCGATGAAGTCACCGGAGTTTGAAGATCATAAGTTAGTTAAAATGGATTAAAGGTATATGCAATCACCTGTAATCTAAATATGCCCATATATGGTCAAAGGCGCGTTCCTTGGTATTCAAAAATGCCCTTGTGAGGGCGCTGTTTTAAAAAGCAGCCACCCGCTTAAAATCTGTGATTGGTTAGATTTTCTCTTTCCATGGTAACTGTGGCAAATGGGAATAGGTGACAGTATGCCTTTTAAACTCGGTCTGTCTCTACATATTTCTCTACAGGGATTTTTCGAGATCGACGGACCGTAGAACAGCGTCATTTTGTTCCTAGGATAACATCGTTAAAGAAAAAGTTGAGAATGCTTTCGCAACTACGGCATGCAAAAATATCTTAATGTCACAAGGGCGACGAATGTGGAACATATCTATCACTCACTAAACCCCTTAACAAATCCATTGAAGTAACGCTTGGATATACGAAGCTTCTTTTTGTCGTGAATGAGTTTCCTCTACGCCCTTGTCCTTACCTTGTCAATGATGACAAAGAGTCACGTTTGTACTAAATATAGTTTTGGTTATGCGTGTAGTTCTTGAGCACAGGTACATTTTTCTGACACTGCTCGACTGACAGCTTTCAAGTTGATTTGTAAGTTTCTCATTTTGTCTTTCTGTATGATGAACGTTCTAATCTTGAAGTTATTCTTATTGAAACACTATAAAAACTACTTTTGTAGTTGTCGTTATACTTTATTGCCGGGTGCCATTCACTTACTCAAATATTGTCTTTGTTCAGTCAATATTCAGGGTCTTTGGGAATACAAGAACGTAACGCACCGTATTTTGTTCACAATCACTATTTTCAAGTCGCAAAGATCCATTTAATTTCCATAAATTTGTTGACCAAAGATCAAAATATTGGTTGGGTTCACCTCATAGCATGACAACATGTCATAAGTTTGGCGAGAAAGAAGTGTGAATTTATAATTTTTTTCCACAATACTGCAACGACCTCTCTTGTAAACGTTTCATCTCGAAGTGTCCAGAGGGTAAGCCCCCCAGTAACGCTTTATCTCGAAGAGTCCCTCACGTTGTGAGGCGTGTAAAGGTTGGCCCAGGGTTGCACGAGAATGATATAGGAGATAGCGTCATACTTTTAATCGATTATTGGTAAAAACTTGAATAAGAACAATCGAGAATGGGATATTCCATGGTGTGATATTGTTTAATCTTATATAACAATCAAGGACTGGCGGGAAATTTCCATGTGATGAATTGAAGGTCACGTTTGCCATCTCGTAATAAAGATCTAAAGTGGTGCACACAATCAACATATTGGTGTGTCTGTTTCAGTTACTAACAAGCATTACGATCCAGACTGGCACCTCAACTCGTATTCCCCTAACTACGAGCACAAAAAATACATGCAAATCCCCAGGTTTCCTGGCCTCTTTTTTCTGTGTCAACATTTCGAAAACATTTAATTGCACTCAAATTTGTGTAAGTTTCACATTGTGTTTTAAGCTCACGTGTGTAAACACGTGGGCTAATGTCATAGCGATGTCTGTCTGTCTGTCCGTGTGTGTGTGTGTTAGTGTGTG